>NC_133659.1:29123392-29453146 GCF_037893015.1 Macrotis lagotis | reverse complement strand
AAGTTGGGGGGGGGGGCAAGGAAAGCAGGACAAGAGCCCCCTTCCTCAGGGTTTGCCCCATGTAAGCAGCATCTCAGATGCCCCAACCAGGCCCATGTTCAAGGGACAGGAGACATGGAGTCCATTCACAATCCTTTCAGTGGTGGTGGCGGCTTCCTCCTTTCTTCTCCTGAAAACCCAAAGCCCTATCTCCAGCTAGCCTGGGGACAATGCCCTTTTCCTAGAGTCCTGATGGGGCTAAACCTCTGATTCACTTCCAACTGTCACAGTATAGGAACGTCCTGAGCTGCTTTTATCTCCTCCATCCAATAGGAGATGAAAGGATTCGGGGCCCTCAGCAGACTTCGAGCTCCTTGACCTATAGAAGCCCAGGGTTTTGCCTCTGCTTGCCCGACCCCAACCTTAGTACATAGGAAAGACTTAATCAAGGTTCTCTGAGTGATCAATTAGTGTAGGATTGATTCCAGATGTTCTCTGGGCCAAGGGTTCTTGCAGCTCCAATCTGCTCTGGATCTATGGTCCAAAAGTCACACAAGGGGGTTCAGCAACTTGTATCAAATGGAACATTTCAACATGGCCCAGGTGTGAAGGAGAGTGGGTCTCACCTGGCAGGCTTCCACAAATGGAGCCGGACAACCCTTACCCACCATATACCGGATTCACATACTAAATAAGGAGGACCAAATAAAAACTCTGCCATTCTAAAAAATTCTTCACTGAAGGTAAGTCCAATGAGCACATTCTATTTGGTTCTTGAGCAAGCTAGGAACCCATACAAATCCCACTCCACATCCCCCAAACACTCACATGACTCTTCCCTTGAAGAGGTTAAAGCTGTCAGGGCTCCAAAACTGCTAAGACACAGAGCCCCTTCAGGAGAGGTCTCTGTCTGTCTCTCTGACTGACTGTCAGTCTGGGGATCATCAGATGAAATGGGCAGAGAACCTCTTCCCTTCCCCATGGGAGGTGACCTGATATTCAAAGATCAGCAGAGGGGGCTCATCCCCTCCCTGGTCATCTGCAAGGGCAGCAAGCTAGATGCTCCCTTGGGATGTGTTGTACAAGTGGAGATCTCGAAGCCTAGAGGGCCCATGAGGTCCTAGATGGTCGAGGTAGGTATATGACCATTTGCCATCCAGGAGGAACTCAAGATTCCCAGTATGATGGGCCTTTCCCCTCCCTGGCTCTAGCCCAATATGGGCTACCAATGATTGCTAAGCTAGATTGCTAGTGGAGAACTGTGTTAGAAATAATCACTGTTCTTTGATGAGGTACCCCACTTCAGCTCTAAGAGTCTGTTACCCTGGGGAACCCTCAGTCCATGTGCCTATTCTAGAGAAAACAATTGGACTTTCTGAGAACCTTTGAAGGGCAAAGCACTTCCCTTATTTTGATGACCTTGTGAGACTGCTGAGGCCCAAGGAAGCTGAAGGGCTTGTCCAGCCTCATGGTTAGACAAGGGGAAGGGCTGGAATTCAAACTCAGATATTCTAAACTCAAGTCCAGTGACCTTTCCAGGACACTACCTCTGCTTCCCCAGAAATGTCATAGGAAGCCTGGTCACAGAGGTTGAATAGACAGTCTTACCTTTCCCTGAGAGTCGGCTGATTGAGTATAGGACCAGGGGAGCATGTCTGCGTTGTTGAGGGTGTTGAGTGGACCAAGAGATTCCTATCTGTATGATGTGGCCTAGATTGCCTTGAGGTAAGGTATTCTTCACACCTATCAAGAGAGTCTTCATGTTCTCTTCCATGAGTTGGCATGGTAATCTGTTAAAAGACACATTAACAGAACATTTCAGAACCCAAGAATCAGAAGCCCCATGCCCCTTGAGACACAGTACCCCCCTACAGCCAATCCATTTGGATGGCTCCTTCAGCCTACAATAGTTTACACAGCATGACTAGGAGCAATCCAAAGTCATAATAATAAAATGACCCTCATTTTCAAAGAAGATCACGACACCAGTGAGGTGAGGTCATGACAAGCCCATGAATTGGATTTGAGAGAAGGGGATGCTGTGCTAAGTCCCCAGTCTCACTTTTTCCTCCAGAGCCATCTGGGTCCAGTGGCCAGATATGAATCAGAATGACTGGAGATGATCCTAGATGTGAGGCAATTGGTATTAAATGACTTGCCCAGCTAGCAGAGTTAAGTGTCTGAGGCTGGATTCAAACTCCCGTTCTCCTGACTCCAGGATCAGCACTCTATCCACTGTGCTACTTAGCTGCTCTCAATCCAAAGGCACATATATAAAGAACAAAAACCAGAAATCTTCCTTAAAGACCCAAGAGTCAACCAGACATAGTGTCCACAGGGAAAAGTTCTCAGACTCACAGAATCCCAGAGTTCATCCAGAGGGGAGCCAGGTCCTGCTCCTGCACTAAAACCTCCAAGCAATCAGAGCTTTTCTGCAGGAGACAGTGGCCTCCAGAGATAGGGAGTGCCCCCATCACTAGAGGACTGTGCCAGCCCTCTAGAGAGATGGCCCAGAAGGGATTTCTATTGAGGTCTGGTCTAAGCAAGAGGACATTTGAGAGTGATTCTGGCTCAAAGATTCTATAATTTTCTGGTGCTTTCCAGCTTTTTAGTGATCCTACAGTGATGGGTTTGGGCCAAGACTGCTTCCAAGTTATACTTATGATCCTAATTTTACAGCTGGGACACCAAGGTGAGTCATCTTTAACCTGTCGGCCTTCTCTTCTATGAAATGGGAATTATGATACCTGACCTTCCATGCAGAGTGGCAAACACCATAGTGCTAAAGAAAGGGGAGCTATGATTCATAGTGGATTGAAGTTGGATCAGATGGCCTTTGCCAAAGCTTAAAGACCACAAGAATGAAAAGCACGACATGCAATCATAAGGGCATGAGGTCTGCACCCTGGGTCAGCCTCTGGTTGAAAAATGGGGGGGGGATGCTGAACTCTAAATTCTAGGACCTCATGACCACTAGAGTTACTCCCAATGGCAGTTGCCCAGGCAAAGGAAGCCCTCTATTTCTCTTATTCAACAACTCCCCCTTGGGTCTTTTGCCCATTGGACACCTTGCTTTTCTATGTGGCAACATTACTCAAATAAAAAAAAATATGATGATCCCTGAGAAACCACCTAAGAGGATTTGGAAGGTCTCTTGGCAGAAGCCTCTAATAGCAATGGATGTCTGGGATTCTAGGGGATTATCCTGGTCTGCTACTGAACCTGGAAGGATCACTGGTGTGGGGCACTCAGTCTTTAGGAATTCAGTGAAGAGGGGCCTTTCACAAACAGGGATGGAAGCCATTATTAATGGAAATTTGGAAGACTAGGAAGAGAGGCAAGGAAGGTCCTGTTTGAATTCTGTACATAGAAGGAAACTGTAGCAGGGGAATGGGAGACCATGTGCATTGGTTAAAAAAAGAGTCATTCAGCTTCCACTTGGGAGACAGAACTGGGAGCAATGGTAGGGTGAGCAGGGAAGTGGGGTAGGGGAAGGGGCTGTGAGACAAACTGCAACCCAAATGAAAGAAGGGGATGAGTTTCCTAGCCATGAGGGCTATGCCCAGAGCATCCCATTGATGACTGGGTTTCCAACTGAGGCTGGATAGATTCTGGTTGGAGAAACCTAGAAAGGGCCCCCTACTCAAGAAGAGGCTGTACTAGCAGACCCCAGGTCCCTCTTAATTCTACGAGTCACCTTTAGCTCAGCTATCATCTTGGATTCCCACACATGAGAACTTAGTAAAGGCAAGAAAAGAAAATCTTACTATGTGATTAATGCTTGATTCTCTCTACTGGGCATAGAGATATAACATTCATCCCCTAAATTGCTTTTTAACAAGGGGAAGAAAAAAAGAAAAGAATTAGGATAATTAGGAGTTAATAAAGAACCTGTATCAGTTTGGAGAGGGAATGGAAGCAACTGGCTTATACTAGATAGGAAAACAGAAAAGAGACATCAGTCTTCTCAGTCTGGCCCACCCACCAACAGGCTCTTTGTGACCCAATTCATTCCCCCCAGTGTTCAAGATTGTCTCCTGACCTGACAATGTTTTCTGTGTCTGTCTCCTGTGTTCCACTCCCAAGGACCCCCTCCCAGCCACAGCCTTTATGGGAGGGCCTTCCCCAGTCCAGAAATAGCTTAGAAGTCACTTGGCTAAATTTCCTGCTGATTTATCTGCATACATAGTTTCCTCCCAAACAGAATGGAAGGATTTCATCTCAGCATCTTTAACAAATCCCATCCTAAAGGCCTTCTCTGGTTTCAGGCTCTCCCCTCTTGAGGAGCCAAGTGAAGTCTAACTGCGAAGCCAACGAGATCTAAGGATGTCACTGCCTGCTCAAACCCCTGTAAGAAAAAGACAAAGTATGCATCCTAGTGTCTGATCCCCTTGCCAACCATCCAAATAAAAGTCTTTGCCACTAGCCCCAATCTGATTCCATGGCCCTTCCATTCAAGCACATGACTGACGACTGCCTAGCAGACACCCACAGGCTCCATCTTCAGGCCTCTGCACAGGCTCTCCCCTTACCTGGATACTCCCCCTTCCCAGTTCTGTCTCTGAGAACCACAGCATCATATTCTCCATGAAGTCCTTCCCTCATGTGTACATTAAGAGTTCCCTTTGAGGCCCAGGTCAGCTCCTCCATTTAAACAGAATCTCTGGGAGAGCAAAGCTTTCTTTTGGGCTGTATGTCTAATCTCAGCTTAGAGCCTGGCCCAGAGTAGATGCTTCGTAGACGCCTGCTGACTAGTTAATAGGATAATTCTTCCTGTTTCATTAGTAGGCTCTTCCTGTGGTACATTGGATATTTACAATTACCTGGCTTCAGAGATAGAAAGGACCAGGAGACCAGTGAGTCCAACCCAGGTCTACAAGGTTCTTTCTATACTTACAAATCCCTCCCTACTAGTCCTCTCTTTTCCATACTAAGCACATCCACTTCCTCCCGCCAAGTCCCACATGGCAGGCATTGCCTCTGGGTCCTTCACTCCAGGATGCCTTTCTCCGAACAATTTCCAGGTCAATCAAATATTCCCTTAGTTGGTGGGGCCCAGAATTGAATTCCATAATACCAGGGTAGGCTAAGACTTATAGATGAGCAGGTAAACACCATGATAGGGGAAAAAAGAAGGCTCAAAGAAAGGGGAAGGTGAGGGTGGGAGGGTTAGACACATGTTTCAAATTGCAGATAAATGAATGAGTGTAGACTGAAGGAAGAAGTTGGTTTGGTAGTTGGGTACCAGCATCTTCATGCAAGGAACTTAAATAATCACACAAAGTGCATTTTTCATATTCTAATTTTTACTGAAGTCACCTGAGTCTGTCATTTTTTATTCCCTTGCTCTGCATCAGACAGGAATTAGATTGTCATCATCTTTTCTACATCTACTAAAAGGCCTAATCCTGGAGACAGTAGAAGGCAGGAGAGGGAGCCAGGGGAGCTTGAGTTTATAGATTCACAGGACCATAAACCCTCAGATTTCAAAGGGACTTCCTTTTCCACATAAGAAATCATCCTAGTAAGGTAGGGACCTGCTCAAGGTGACACAGATCAGTCTAAATCCTTTAGTCTGGAGTAACTCTGCCTGGCTTCCAACAAGGACTTCATGGAGGACCACAGGTGCCCAAACCCTCTAATTTGACAGGAAAGGAAAATTTTCAGTCTTTCCAGAAAAGGAAGTATCATGATATGCCCAAGGTCACAAAGGTCCTTGGCATCATATTGTAGTTGACATATTTGATAACTGTTTGCTGGATGCCATTGGTTCTTTTAAGGCAGTGATCAGCAAATACTTTCTGACAATGAGCATTATCCCAAAGTATGCTGAGCAGCCTTAAAAAGGAAGGTCCTGGAGGACCCCACAAGTAAATTATGAGATATTCTGATCCCTGAATAAATTTTGTTAGAAAACAGTAGAGCTTAAAGGTCTTAGGAATGTGATTAATTAATTAATTGATAGTTATACTGTCTAGATAGCACAAATAATGGTTTTCTTTTTTAGAAGAGAAATCAATTTCAATTAAAATTCCAAGATAAAGAGTCTTGACACCATGAATACTTTTCAAATTGGCAACCTGCGTGTGCAGGCACTCTCCAAGGAGACCCCACTAGATTTCGATCAGTATTAGAGCTTCAAGACCCAGACACCCTTAGGAATCAGTACCAGTCTGAGTCTCAACTCATGCTCAAGTGGTTCTTGGTCCTTTGATTATGTTTCTGTTCCTTCCCAGGGCTCTCGCTGATTCATTAACAGGAAAGGGAAATCATTCCACAGGGATTTGCCTGCAGAGCACAACCACACCCAGCAGCCTCTAGATTCTGGAGTGCTGACACAGCACCTTTCCCCATTTACAGATGAGGGAATTGAGGTCAGAGAGGTAAGATACTGGCTCAAGTCTAAGTGGTAGAGCCTGGTCAGGTCTTCTGACTTCCTAGCAAGTCCTTCCACTGCATCAGAAAGCAAAATGTTAGAATTGAACCTGTCCAAAAGCTATCCCCTTCTCCTTTTCTAGAGATCCCAAACAATCTGTATTCTTTGGAATACAGAAATCAAGAGAGGGAGGCTCAGACTCCTCTCCAATCCTCATTAGGTGCAGGGGCAATCACTTCACTGGCCTGGGGTTGCTTCTTCATCTGTAAAATGTGGAGGCAGGATTTCTGGCCATTAAGATCCCTCAGAGCTGCAGCTAAGACCCTGGGTTAGCCTGCAAAAATGGCCCATCAGGTCCTCACCTTCTCCATGAATCACTTGGGCCAGTCCCAAGCTGACCTTCCTCTAGGGCCAATAGCATTTGACTCCACAACCTCCATCTTTCAGGCCCCTACTCCAAGCATAGCACCCTCCCTCCTTGGAGGAAGGCTAATGTCCACTTCTTCCTTGATAGTGAGAAAAAACTTGGGTGAGTCCATATTGACTGAGCTCTCACTGTCTGCCAGGCAAATGGAACATAAAGGGGAAAGGGCCTATATTACAATCAGATGCTAAACATTTGCATCATCAACATTATCAAGAAAGGAATCTGCATAAAGGCAACTTCCTCTCCTCTCCTGGGTCATGGCACCCCCTCCTCTTTCCCAGGGTTGTCCACAGGTGCTTCCACATGTCCCTCTGTCTCCTCCCCAAGACTCTGCCATTTTCCCCATTCCCTGACCTCCTTTGGTAGATTGCTTCCCAAGGCATCCCCCTACTGCCTCCAATGTTCCAATTTCCCCTTCTCCATGGCTCTTTTCTGTGACCCAAGATCCTGCTTCCCTCTCCTGAATTTCAACTTTCCCTGAGGTGTCATTCCAGGTTTCTGACCTCCTCTATGGCCCACAACCTTTCTCACCCCCTTAGATCCTGTCTTCCCAGGCCTCCTCCTTCTTGATCTCTTCACCACTTGAATCTAGTCACCATCCTTTCTCATTGCGTCCCTTCTCTCTGAGCTTTCTGTTGCCTTGCTCCCTTCTGGCTGACCTCCCCTCCCCCATCTAGGCCATTCCTCCAGTATATCATGCTTATTCCATTTTGCATTAGTTGTTGCTTTTAGAAAAGTTTTGTTCTTAGATCAAGCTTGAATCTGCTTTTCTATTCTTCCAACCAAAATATTCTTCATTCTAACCTCTTGGTCATGCACAACAAATCTACACACCAGGATTTCAAATATTTGAGATAGTCATGTTTTCCGTAAGACTTCTCTTATCCAGGTTTCTCAATTCTTTAAACTAACCCACATTGGCCGAGTTTCCATATCATCCCTCACCGTCTTCACCACTCTTCTCCAGACAAACTATATAGTCTGTGGGACCCCAGATGGATCATGGTAGATTCTCTAAGACTGCTCCAACTTCCTGCTGACCATGTCCAGCCTTCAAGTGTTTTTCAGTTGAGCTGTAGGCTGAACATGCATCTCTTATCTTGTACTTAAAGAATTTTTAAAATATATACAAAATGGATCCATTTATCCCTGTTTAATTTAGGCCATCTCAAGTCTATCAAGTTACCCGGTAGGTTAGCCATCGTTACAAATTTTGTGTCATCTACAAACTTGAGAACAATATGCCATTTAAGCTCCTAAAAAGGTGAAAAGCAACAACATGAACCAGACTATTCCAAAGATACATCCTTGAACCTCACTCTTTGGGTCTATTCATTCATATCATCCCAAAGGCACTGAAGTATAACATCATTTTAGTCAATGATTCAACACATTATCCTCAAAAGTAGAATGATAGCTTGTACTTACATCACACCTGTATTATGTACCCAGTGATTTGCTGGCTGGAACTCTGGCAAGACAGTAGAGTCCAAGAGCATCCCCTTTGCATTTGTTGATCTTCCTCTTAGAACCACCCTAGTTTGCACAAGTCTTGCTCATTGGCATTTGCCTTCCTTATCACTACCCCTCTCTGGGGCTTAGCTTACTCTTTTGTAAGATGAGTGGGTTGGGGTAGATCATCTCTGAGGGTCTCTTCAGCTCAGAGCCTGTCCCCTTCTGGAGCAGATGGTTTTGTCTTGGGAACTCAGGGTCACCTCAAGACCACAGAAAAGTGTGAGAATAGGACATGATGTGACTACATGAATGGAAGTCTAGTGTCTAAGATGAGGGAAATGTTCATCCCATTGTTCTGTGCTCTGATTTCATTTTAAGTACAATGTACATCCAGTAAAATACAGGTCTGACCATATCATGATCCTGTTTCCAAACTGTAAGGGGTTCCCTGTGGCTTCCAGAAGAAAATACAGACAATATATTCAGCTTGGCCTCAGAAAGCTTCCATACATTTAAATACCCTCTACTAGACTTACTCTGTATCATTTTCCATCAATACTGCATTCTGGCTCCTCTGAGCTGTCTGCCATTCCTTGAGACTGGCATTCATTCCATCTTCTATGTTGGTGCCTTGGCACTGGTTTTTCCTCATAGGTGGAAGGCATTTCTTCCTTACTCCCACATCCCAGAATCTCTACCTTCTTTCCAAGTGCCATCTGACTGCATCTCAGATGGAAGGTCTTTCTGATCCACCTCGATAGACTCTCCCTCAACAAACGGGGTTTAAATCTCACATTCCCTCCCTCCTACTCAGGCAGAATACAAACTTCTTGAAGGCAAAGACTGCTCTTGTTGTTTTTGCATTCCCAGTGTTTAGCAGAAGCACTTGAATATAAGCTCTATTAAATGCATATTGAAATGAATCCATTCACAGTATTCTAGGACCACATTTTAGTTGAAACACTGACAAGCCCTAATGGGGAAAAGCCTTGAAACAAACTATGTGTCTCCCATAGACTTTTTTTATGTCTTTGCAAGGCAAATGGGGTTAAGTGGCTTGCCCAAGGCCACACAGCTAGGTAATTATTAAGTGTCTGAGACCAGATTTGAACCCAGGTACTCCTGACTCCAAGGCCAGTGCTTTATCCACTATGCCACCTAGCCGCCCCTCCCATAGACTTTTGAGGGTACCCTTTTCTGAAATTTTCTGCTATACTTTCCAAGGTCAGATCAACTGAAAGCATTCAAAACATTTGGTTTGGCAGGACTACTAGAACTGTATTCCAAAGAAATCAAAGAAAAGGGGAAAGGACCTATTTGAACAAACAGCTATACAGTTGCTCTTTTTGTGGTGGCAAAGAACTGAAAGTTGAGGGGATGCTCATTGGTTGGGGCTGAACAAGTTGTGGCATATGACTGTGATAGCATAATATCATGCTATAAAAAATGACAAAGATGCTTTCAGAAAAAACTGCAAAGATATGAACTGATACAGAATAAAATGAGCAGAACCAAGAAAACCCTGTACACAGTAACAGCAACATTGTATGGTGATCAACTGTGAATGCCTAGATATTCTCAATAATGCAATGAGTCAAGACAATATCAAAGGACTTTGGATGAAAAATACTATCATTGCCAGAGAAGGAAACAATGACCTGAGTAAAGATTAAAGCGTATTCTTTTTACTTCTATACTTTATATGTATATCCACATATGGAATGGAACACTATTGTTCTATAAGAAATCATGAGGGACAGGATTTCAGAAAAGCCTGGGAAGACTTGCATGAATTGATGCTGAGTAAAATGAGCAGAACCAGAAGATTATACACACTAATAACAATATGGAGTGATGGACTTCTTCATTTCAGCACAATGACTTGTGATGGAAAAATACCATCCATATACAGAGAAGGAATGAAAACCAAAGTTTATTACCTTCAGTTTTTAAAACTTGTCTTATCTATTATATATTATGCAATTTTCTTCTCTCTAATGTTTTCTTCCTTCCATTTGGATCTGATTCTTTTCCCACAACACATTCAATTCCAATCTATGTTTAACATGGTTACAAATGTAAAGCCTTTATCAGATTGCTTTCTATCAGGGGCAGGAGGGAGGGAAAGGAGGGAGGGAGGGAGAAAAATTGAAAAATTCCAAGTCTTGCAAAAAAAATTGGTAAAAACTACCATTATATGTCATTGGAAATATAAATAAAATATTTATTAGAAGGGAAAAAAGAAAAGTTTAGAAATCAAAAAATAAAATGCTAAGATTTGAAAAAATATATAAATATGGCTAATATGGAAGTATTTTGCATGATTTCACGTGTATAATTGATATAATCTTGCCTTCTTAAGGTATGTAGGAGAGTGGGAGCAAGGGAAAGAGTTCAAAACTCAAAGATATTTAAAAGTAAAGCTAGGTGGTGCAGTTGATAGAGCACCAGCCCTAGAGTCAGGAGGACCTGAGTTCAAATCTGATCTCAGAATTTAATACTTATTTAGCTGTCTAACCTTGGGCAAGTCACTTAACCCCATTGCCTTGCAACCGCCCCCCCCCCAAAAAGGTGAATGGTAAAGATTTTTATATGTAATTGGGAAATATTAAACGAAATAAAAATATATCAAAAATAGATGTTAAAAATCAACAACAACAAAGATATTTAGTCTGGCAAATGAGCAGAGTCTGGAAGAACAAGGAAACTGTCCTCAGAGACTGAAGGACTCCTATATGGAACAAGCATCAGACTTAGTCTGCTTGGTCCCAGAAGAACTAAGAACAATGGAGAAGTAGTATAAGTATATACAATTTGGTTCTCTAAGGGAAAACTTCCTCATAAATGGAGTGGAATACCTAATAATACCTTGGTGACCTTCAAGCAGAAACTGAATGACCTGAGGTTGCTTCTAACTCTCCAAATCCATGAATGAATGCTAGACTAAGGTCTAGCAGGAGGAGTGCAGGAGGATGTGGCTATGGGAAGAGGAGGAAGAGCCTGATTCTGGGATGCATTATATAGAAGGGGGATGGGACTTGGTGACAGGGTAGATATAGACACTGCAAAAGGAAGATGTAAGAGCTGAGGTTTCTAAAACAACCAGGTACTACTGAAAAAAAATGGGCATGATTTGGAAAAGACAAAGAGTTCCTCATGTATTCATGTAGGGAGGAAATCCCCCAGCCAAAACCTTCCACTAAAAGCTACTCACTGAATACATCATGTGCATTGTCAACCCTATGCTTTTAGGAGTACATTGTTTCCTTCTCTCTGTCTCTCTGAGTCCTGCTAATCCTTCAGGGCCTAGTTCAAGTCAGTTCTTCGGGGAAAGTCTTTCGTTACTAATCCTGGCTGTGTGATTCTTCAGCACGTTTCTGACCTACTGAGGCCAGTATTTACCTCAATCCTAGAAGGTTAAATAATAATGAGAACAAGTAGAATCAAGTGATCTGGAATGAATGAATGAATGAATGAATGAATGAATGAACAGAATAGCTGGAAAAAGGCAGGCTAAGCCTGAGGTCCAAAGACCTGAGTTCAAATTTAGCTTTTGAAATTTGCTAGCTCTATGACTCAAACCCAGTTTGCCTCAGTTTCCTTAACTATAAAATGGGAATAATAAAAGCACTTACTATGCAGGGTTATTATGAGGATCAAATGAAATCATGTTAATAAAGGGCTTGGCCAGGGCCTGACACAGAGCGGGTCATACAGAAAAACTTATTCTTCTCTGTTTCCTTTTCCCCAATTGAAGTTTTCATTTGAGCAGAGGCAGAACAAAAAGCTGAAACAAAAAGAAATTACGCAAGAGCTACCAAGCCGCAATCATTGCTGCTGAGCCACCATCTTGGCTACCAGTCCCACACAGAACCTCAGGATTACTGAAGAGAGCCCCTGTTTCCAGTTTCACTGGGAGTCTCTCGGCATTCCATGGTTGGCCATCCTTAGGTTCTATTTACATTTATACAATAGGACTACACATTCACACCTTCTCTCAGAATAGACACAACTCTCATTCTATCTTCTCTGACCTTTTCTACACACCTTATAGTCCTTGGTTCGATAGCTGCCAAGATGAGAATGATCTGAAAAAGGATGTTACAAAAAAATTAAAATAAAAATATTTTATAACATAAAGATCAGCAATTTGGTTTCAGCTGTTATCAGTATATTATCATATCATTCAGTTACTTCTAACTCAAAATTCCAAAGAGCTCTGTACTCCTCGGGATGATGAAATGGTGCAGAGATCAAACCCATCCTAAAGAGGAAATGATCTGATAACCAGAAGAGAGCCCTAGACTTGACCTGAGAAGATGTGGGTTGGAGACCCTGTGTCTGGAACACTCTCCTCTTCCCTCTGCCATCTGGTCTCTCAGGCTTTCTTCAGCCAAAATCCTGTCTGATCCCTCTTCTTTCTAGGATCTTCCCTCTGTTCATTATCTCCAATTTATTGGCTTTAGCTATTTGCATCTTGTTTCCCCCAAAAGACTGGGAGTTCCTTGAGGGTTGGGACAGGTTCTGCCTTTATTTGTATCCAGAGTACTTAGTATAGTGCTGGTACCTTGTAGGCTCTTAATAAATATGTCACTCACCCCTTTTATTAGCTGGAGGACCATGGGCAAGTCATTTTTCTTTATTTTTCTCACTTTAAAGTGAGGGAGGTGGAATTCATACCAAACTACCCCCTAGACCAGGAATGCCCTGCCCACCCATCTTCAAACTACTCAATTTCTACTTATCCATTACCATCTACCTCCTCCAAAGCCTTCTCTGAGTCCCTCTTTCAGAAAAATTATTAATAGCTTCTGCCACAGACTACCACTACACACTTTTCTTTAATTTTCTTTTATTTTTAGTTCTTTTTTTTGCAAGGCAAATGGGGTTAAGTGGCTTGCCCAAGGCCACACAGCTAGGTAATTATTAAGTGTCTGAGACTGGATTTGAACCCAGGTACTCCTGACTCCAGGGCCGGTGCTTTATCCACTACACCACCTAGCCACCCTTGTAATTTTCTAATACTTACCAAGTGATATTATATATGATAATTATCTCTGTTTGGGTCTTTCCCTTTACCCAGCCATAAAATCTATGAAGGTAGCTTTATATCTTTAAACTTTGTATCTCTCCCAGCATCCAGTATCAAGCTATGCACCCTTAATTCATGTTTGTTAGATGTTGTTAAATGAATCTTCACAGTCTGCCATTTTATGATGGCTGTTCTGTGGAACGCTGCAGAGAAGATATATAGGTTGGCCTTTGAAAGTTTTTCTAGTTCTGAGATTCAGAGGGAGGAGAGGAGAAATTGGGGGATGAGGCATCTATGAGAATTCTATCCAAAGCCCTATTCATGTAACAGTGCAAGAGGAGGAATACTCTTGAGTTCTCCCTAAGTTAGTCACCAACTTTAGTTGTGACCATTTTCTGTTGTAAGCAGGCCAATGCTGTGACACTAACTGGAGAACCCTCTTCTTTGGTGTGAAAAATCAGACACACTTTTGGTGTGTCTCAAGTCTAGTCCAGTCAATCTCTACCCAAACCAGCTCTTTCCACTCAGGATCAGACACTTGGGTCTATAGCCCTAAACCTTCAGAATTTGTGCCCCCAGCCCAGGGGAAGTCAATTAACTTGCCTTTGGAGCTCTGCCCCAGGGCCTCAGTAGACTGATTGGGCCAAAATATATAAAAGCCAACCACAGATGCCAGATCATGCTTTAGCTTTATAGCCTATACAGTTAGACAATTAGTCTTCCCCTCTTCCTCAAACCCCCTTCCACTTCCCCAGAAGAAAATGTCCTTCCTTGGTCATTTCTACCCTATCTATCCTGTCCTTCCATAATCTTACCCTCTGTCCTTGAGGGTAAGTACTATAATATTTTTCATATTTGTGCTACCAGTGCTTAGCTTAGAAATGATATCTTATTATTACAAAAACCATTTTGATCTCCCTGAAAGGGTCCTGGGAACTTTCAGGGGTCTGCAAACCACACATTGAGAACAATTATCCTAGGGATTATGTTGTTTGCAGTATCCATTCACCTTCTTTGGGTTCTCTAGGTTTTTCACTATTTTTTAATACTAATTAGTATTTTATTTTCTCATCTATCCAATTTTAGTTCCTGATCCTGGCTTGGCTTTCTGCTGCATTTTCACTGAATTTCTTGGGTCAGGGGAAATCCTAGGTTCCCTGAGCTCTTGTATGATCTTTACCTCCGGGGACTGGCTCACTCTAGTGGTGATTCTCAAGGTGTTGGATCTTCAAGACCCTCTCTGGTACACCAGTCCTGGTCTGAGCAATGAGACACTTGGTAAGCATTGCTGGTCCAGGTCTTTCAATATTCCTATATTAGAATTCTCCCAAGGTAGCCGCCCTCTTTTGCTGCCTAAGATACAAAGTCTTGTGTAACCTTTGTCCATCTTTGGTTGTGCTGGGAGTCTACCCTTCTCTGGTGCTGGCTTTGCTAGAGGAGTCCTTTCGCCATTGCCTATGAGCATCTGACTGGTACAGTTCTAAAATAGAAAAAAGTCATTCACTAAGCTTCCTCATTGTATTTCCTGCTCATTATTCAGTTTTGTGTAGGCTTCAGGGTTTTGCTAGTGTAGGTAGATGGGAGCCATGTGGTCATTTGAGGTCATCTTTTGGCTGGAAGTGTAGAATTCTTGGGTTAACAACATTTATCTCACCTTCCAGGGCTGTTTTGAAGAAAGCATTTTGTAGACTTTTTTAAAAGAACTATATTAATGTAAGTTATTCCAATTATGTGCTGTCAGCTCTTCCTGGCTGCAGGACCACCACAACAACCATACTCAGAATGTGTCCTAATTCTCTCAATGGTAGCATCCTTGAAGGA
The DNA here is from genome assembly GCF_037893015.1 of Macrotis lagotis. Taxonomy (NCBI): domain Eukaryota; kingdom Metazoa; phylum Chordata; class Mammalia; order Peramelemorphia; family Peramelidae; genus Macrotis; species Macrotis lagotis. Next base: position 29,438,056 of record NC_133659.1, on the reverse strand, counting down.
GACCCTGACATCAGAGAGGTGGTGCCATGACAAGCACATGAATTGGATTTGAGTGGGGGGGGGGGGTGCTATGCTAAGTCCCCAGCCTCACTTTCTCCTCCAGAACCATATGGGTCCAGTGGCCATATATGAGTCAGGACAACTGGAAATGCCCTGGATCTGAGGCAATCAGGGTTAAGTGACTTGCCCGAGGTCACACAGCTAGTAAGTGTCAAATGTCCAAGGTCACATTCGAACTCCAAACTCCTGACTCCAAGGCCACTGCTTAATAGTATCCAGTCAGTTCTATATGTGGATGGTGATATTCTCAATCAGATGCTGTATCCTTCACTTGCCCAGACTCCCCAAAGAGCCAGAGAGCAACCTCCAGAGCAGCACCTCTGGATGGTAAACCAGATGGTGATGAGCTTTGTCTAGCTGAATTAGATTGATTCTCAGACATCAAAAAGTTAATCATTGGACCTAGAGTTAAGGCTTCATAGAGAAGGCTGGTACTCTAGCTTGAAGGATGGGTTTGTCATTGTTGTAATTATTGTTTAGTCATTTTAGTCACGTTCAATTCTTTTTGACCCCCATTGGGGGTTTTCTTGGCAAAGATATTGGTTTGCCATTTACTTCCTTCTCCAATTCATTTTACAGATGAGGAAACTAAGGCAAACATGGTAAAGTGACTTGCCCAAGATCAGGCAGCTAGTTAGTATTTGAGGTCACAGTTGGAGATGAGTCTTCCTGACTCCAGGTCCAATGCTCTATCCACAACATCACTTACCTGCCCTTAGAAAAACAGACTAGAGTAGGCAAAAGCAATCTTAGCAATCTTTCCTCTCCATACTGCTAACAATACCTCATCAAATCACTGCAGTGATAATGGTTGGTGGCATGGCCCAAAATACACGTGATAAAAATGAAGAAATGGAGCTACTGGTAGCCCAATTATTCCCATAACCTTTCACTCTACAGCTATAAAGGGATGAAAAAAACAAGGAGGAGAGAACAGAATGGAAGAAGTGACAAGAAATCTGAAGGCCTAACAAGGACCTTTATTTCTAAATGATGCAGTGCTGGGCCTTCCTCACTATGGACATTTGTTGGGAATATCGTCTCTGAGTTATCAGATGGTAGTCTCTCCTCAGTTGGAACCATTTAAACTATTACTAACAAGATTTAACTTTGTTCCTTTTCTTTTAAGGACTTCTAAATACTCAAGGAAAACTGTCACTTAGCCCTTACAACTAGGGCTGCCTAGTAATCGGATGGAAAGTTTGGAAATGGTAAAGACCGAGGAAGGAAATGCCTCAACCAGAGGGATGGCAGAGATGAAACCCAGAATAATAACTATTATTGTTATTTATAAAAATAATGGATTTGAATATATTATTATACAAACATAAGTTATATAAACATTATTGTAATTATATAAATGGTCAAAAAATAACACTAGTACTACTTCTACTGTTATTTTTTTTTTTAGATTTTTGGCAAGGCAAATGGGGTTAAGTGGCTTGCCCAAGGCCACACAGCTAGGTAATTATTAAGTGTCTGAGGTTGGATTTGAACCCAGGTACTCCTGACTCCAGGGCCGGTACTTTATACATTGCGCCACCTAGCTGCTCCTCTACTATTATTTTTACTAGCATTTCTATAGCACTTTAATGTCCACAAAATACTTGATAAGCATCTCATTTTCTTTACCCTCACAACAACCTTGAGAAGATGCTATTATGATCTTCATTTTCAGATGAGGAAACTGAGGCAAGCAGCATTTAAATGATTTATCCAGGGTCTCTCAGTTGTAAGGGCATGAGGAAAAGTTAGCTGCCTTCACAATAATCGCTAGCATTTAGACTCTTTTGAGGTTTTCAGTGTTTCCTCACAATGACCCTGAAAAGTAGATGATACTATCATCTATATTTTATAGATGAAGAATCAGGCAGGTGAAGGTTAAGTGTCTTGCCCAGAGTCACAAGTAAATAAAATGAGTATCTGAGGCAGGATTTGAATTTAGGTCTTCCTGTCTCCAAATCCAGGCCCTTGCCTTTATAGATGCATATGCTTCCATCAAGACTGATAAAGGAATTGTTTTACCACGGAAAGGGACAGGTCCATGTGGAGCTTCTGAGGATCATGAACTTCCTGTTTGCCCTGTTCCAGACTGACCAAGGTGGGGGGGCACCACTCACCAAGGAATGGATTTGAATACTTGGTCTGCAAGATTCCTCCTGAAATCAGTGGGGACAGAAAAGGTGATGGCTCTCAAGAAGAAATCCCACCTGCCCTGCACAAAAGCCTCTTGAGGGAATAGAACATTAGACCCAGCACCCAGCACAGATCTCCCTTCATTTCCCTCAAGGCTTCTCCACCAGGAAAATGGGACACTCTTCCTCTAAGGACAGTACTTTGTCAATTTAAAAGTGACAAAAATCATGGGCATTATTAATGACTAATGATTATCAATGAATATAAAAACAGCAGGACCCAGAGGGCAGAGCATTGGCTCTGGGGTCAAGTGGCAACTGGTCTCAAGGGCCACTTATTACTTGTGTGACATCAGAAGGTGGAGTATGATTTATGGACCTCGGTTTCCTCCTCTCTCTGTTTCTTCCTCTGTAAAATAAAAGGGGGCTGAACTTAGTGGCTGCAGAGGGAGATCCCTTCTGGATCAACATCTGTGATCCTATGAAGTTTCAGTAGGTTCTATGCTCTCTAACTCAGCATCTCCAAGATAATGGATCAAGCTGTATCTGGGATAGAACTGTGTTGTTGAGTAGGTTCAGTCATAATCCAACTATTTATGACTCCATTTAGGATTTCCTTGGCAGGATTTCCTGGAGTGGTTTGACATTTCCTTTTCCAGTTTATTTGACAGATGAGGAAACTGGGGCAAACAAAGTTAAGTGACTCGTCCACTTGCTAGTGAAAATATGAGTCTGGATTTGAACTCAGGTCTTTCTGACTCCAAGACCAACATTTATTCACTGCACCACCAAACTGCTCCTTTGGGTAGAAGAAGAGCCTTTTCAATATGGAAAGGTCCATTCCTAGCAAGTTCAGCAGGAGGTGATTTGTTCTTTTAGGTGAATTTTGTTATTTTTTTCTAGCTCTGTAATCTTTCTGTAGTTTGATTGGTATGATACTGAATAAGAAAATTAACTTAGATAGAACTGTCATTTTATTATACTGATTCAGTCTACCCATGAGTAATGGATATTTTTCCAATTGTTTAGGGAGACTGACTGTGTGAAAAAGTGTTTCATAATTGAGTTCTTTTATTCCTAGATTTGTCCTGGCAGGTAGACTTCCCAAGAATTTTAAATTATTTACACACTTGTTCTAAATGGACTTTTCTCTTCCTAGCTCTTACTGTTGGGTTTCGATTATTATAAAAGAAATGCTGGATTTATGGGAGTTTATTCTTATATCCTACACCTCTGCTAAAGTTGTCAATTATTTCAAGTAGTTTTAAAATTGATTTTCTAGGGTTCTCTAAGTATACCATCATATCATCTGCAGAGAGTGATAGTTTTTTCCCCTCAATACCTAGTCTAATTCCTTTGATTTCTTTTTTCTTCTCGCTTCTGGTTCTTGTCCTTCATTATCAAAGAATATCAAAATGAATAATACTGGTAATAATGAGCATCCTTGTTATACCTGATCTTATTGGGAAAGTTTCTAACCTATTCCTGTTACAAATAATGTTTTAGATAGATACTGCTTATCGTTTTAAGGAATGCTCCCCTTTATTCCTATTTTTTTTTTTTTTGGTTTGTTTTTTTTAGTTTTTGCAAGGCAAATGGAATTAAGTGGCCACACAGCTAGGATAAGTATTAAGTGTCTGAGACTGGATTTGAACCCAGGGTACTCCTGACTCCAGGGCCAGTGCTTTATCCACTGTGCCACCTAGCCACCCAGCTCTCTAATGTTTTTAACAGGAATCGGTGTTGTATTTTGTCAAAAGCTTTTTCAGCATCTACTGAGATAATCATATGATTCTGTTAGTTTTATTATTGATATGTTCAATTATGTTTTTTCTTAATATTGAACCAACCCTGCATTCCTGGTATAAATTTCACCTGACCATAATGGATAATATCCTGTGATATATTGCTGTAAATCACCTCACTAGTATTTTTGTTCAAAACTTTCCCATCGATTTAGGAAAACTAATTTATAATTTTATTTCTCTGTTTTAGCTCTTCCTTCTTTTAGGTATAAGCACCATATTTGTATCATAGAAGGAATTTGGTAGAACTCCTTCTTTGCCTATATTTTTCTCTTTTTTTTTCTTTTTTTTTCTTTTTAAAGGTTTTATTTGAATTTTACAATTTTTCTCCCCAATTTTACTCCCCCCCCCCCCAGAAAGCAATCTGTCAGTCTTTATTTTGTTTCCACGTTGTACATTGATCCAAATTCAGTGTGACGAGAGAGAAATCACATCCTTAAGGAAGAAACAAAAAGTATAAGAGATAACAAGATCAGACAATAAGATATCTGGGGTTTTTTCCCCTAAATTAAAGGGAATAGTCCTTGAACTTTGTTCAAACTCCACAACTCTTTATCTGGATACAGATGGTATTCTCCATTGCAGACAATGCAAAATTGTCCCTGAGTGTTGCACTGATGGAACGAGCAAGTCCATCAAGGTTGAACATCACTCCCATGTTGCTGATAGAGTGTACAGTGTTTTTCTGGTTCTGCTCATCTCACCTCAGCATCAGTTCATGCAAATCCCTCCAGCTTGCCTATATTTTCCAAACAGTTTATATATAGTATTGGAATTAATTGTTCTTTAAATGTCTGATAGTATTCTCATGTGAAATAATCTGGCCCTGGAGATTTTTTTCTTAGGGAATTAATGGCATGTTCAATTCTTTTTTTAGGATGGGGTTATTTAGGTATGTTATTTCCTGAACTGTTCATCTAAGCAATTTAAATCTTTATAAATAATCATTAATTGTGCTCATATTATCAGATTTATTGAAATAAAAATAGGCAAAATATTTCCTAATGATTGTTTTAATTTCTTTTTCATTGGTGATTTCACCCTTCTCATTTTTGATACTAGTTAACTGGTTTTCTTTTTTTTTAACTAAAATTAATCAATGGCTTTTCTAACATTGTTTTTACACCCCATAAAACCAATTCCTGGTTTAATTTAAGTTCAACAGTTTTTTTGTTCAATTTTATTAATCTGCACCTTTAATTTTCAGGATTTTCTAATTTGCTTCTCAATTGGGGAATTTTTAATTTGTTATTTTTCTAGTTGTGGTTGCTGTATATCCAATTCATTAATCTGTTCTTTCTCTCTTTTGCTGATGTAAGAATTTAGAGAAATAAGTTTTCCATTAAGTGCTGCTTTGACTGCATCCATAAATTTTGGAATGTCTCATTTTTAATGAAATTTTTTATTGTTTCTTTGACCCACTTATTCTGCAATTAATTTTTAATCCATCTTTTCACTGATCTTTATGAAAGTAATTTTTATTGCATCATGATCCTAAAAGAATACATTTAATATTTCTGGCTTTCTAATTTGATTTTGATATTTTTATGCCCTAAGAGATGGTCAATGTTTATGTAGGTGCCATGTGCTGCTAGTTTTATTCCTTTCTATTTCCATTTAGTTTTCTCCAAAGGTCTGTCATATCTAACTTTTCTAATATTCTATTCACCTCCTTGGTTTCTTTTTTGGTTGGATTTATCAAGTTCTGAGAGAAGACAGTTGAGGTCCCCCACTAATATAATTTTTTCTGTCTATTTTTTCCTGTAATTCAATCAGCTTCTCCTTTAAAAAATCAGGATGCTAAACCACTTGGTGTATGATGATGATGATGATGTTTGTTCTTCACTCTCAAAGAAGACCATGGCATCAGGGAGGTGCTGCCATGACAAGTATATGAATTGGATTTGAGTGAAGGGATGCTATGCTAAGTCCACCAGTCTCACTTTCTCCTCTGGAGCCATCTGGGTCCTGTGACCAGATATGAATCAGGATGACTGGAGAACTTGATAGTATTTCATTGTCTTAGGAAGATTCTGAAGATCTCCTGGCAGGAGAAGATACCAGACACTGAGGTCTTTCTTGAGCTAAAGTGCCTAGCATTCCAATATTACTACAGAGTGTGCAGCTACAATGGACTGGACACATTGTTAAAATGCCAGATGTACATTTGCCAAAAAAACTATTTTATGGAGAACTCACACAGGGTAAGGGCTCACAAGGGGGTCAGAAGAAGTGATACCCAGACACCTTGAAGGTCTCACTGAAGAACTTTAGAATTGACTGTTCATCCTGGAAGACCAACTGGTCCAGATCACCCAGCATGGTGTGCCCTGTCCCTCATCAGTGAGGGGGCTGTGCTCTATGAGGAAGGAAGAATTGAAGCAGCTCAAAGGAAATGTGACATAGATAAGTTTAGAGTACCCACCCCAGGTATTCACATGAGTATTTGTGCCCAACCTGTGGTAGAGCATTCCGAACTCATATTGGTCTAATCAGTCACAGTTGGACATACTGTAATTTGTTTCATGTTGGTCTTCTTCAATAACAAAGGGCAAGAATCAAACAATCAATTTTTTTTAAAAATTACAAGTAACACCTTTGAAGGGATATAAATATTTTAACTCCATTGGGTCCTTATGTTTTTCCTTTTCCCTTTTCCCTTTCCCCTTTTTTAAGACTTCTTTTGAGTCTTGATATGGATATCAAATTTTTTGTTTGATTCTGGTCTTTACTTTATACAAGCCTGAAATTTTTCAATTTCATTGAATGATCATTTTTCCCTGCTCCCTTTACTTCCAAAATATCCTATTTGATCACCTCTAATCCCTTAATGTTGTAGCTGCTATTTATTTCTTGACCTGATTCTTAAATTTGACTATAATGTTGGGAGTTTTTATTTTGGAATCTCTTTTTTTCTGAGATGATGAGTAGATTCTTTCAATGTTTATTTTGCTCTCTGGTTCTAAGATAGAGAAAAGTAGTTTTCTTTGATAATTTCTTGAAAGATGCTGTCTAGGTCCTCCTTTTGATTATGGCTTTCAGGTAGTCCAATGATTCTGACATTGTCTTGCCTAAATCTATTTTCCATGTCAGTTGATTCTCTGATTAGATATTTTACCTTTTCTTCTATTTTTTTAATCTTTTGAATTTTTTGATTGATTCTTGATGTCTCAGAGCTATTAGCTTCCACTTTCCTAATTCTGACTTCTAAAGAGTTGTTTTCCTCAATTAGCCTTTTTATTCCATTTGGCCAATTTGTGAATTTTATAGTTTCTTTTTTCCAGTCGATTTTTATATCTCCTTTTTCCATTTGGCCAATTCAACTTTTTAAGCAATTGCATTCTTTTTCCAAACTGTTGATTCTTTTGTCATAATTCTTGTCATAATTCTCTTGCATCACTCTGTTTTTTCCCCAATTTTTCCCCTACTTCTTATTGGCATTTTAAGCTCCTTTTTGAGCTCTTCCTCATGCTCTTTCTGGGCTTGAGATCACTTCCTGCTTTTGTTTGGGGCTTTGCCTACAATAAATGTTATCTCCAAACATTGTTGTTTTGTGAATTTTTGTCTTGATCTTCCCTATTACTATAATAACTTTCTATGGTAAAATTCTTTTTTTGGTTGCTTTTTGTTCATATTTTTTTGTCTTTTTTTCCCCTTTCTGTTAAATTTGAGCTCTGCTCATGAGATGGAAGGGGCATTGTCTTAGTCCTCTTTTACCAGGGACTGCAGGCCCTGGCTGTTTATCTGGTACTGAAATAATGCTGCTCTGAAGCCCATAGGGAACCCTTGTATCTAGTTGCAATGTTAAGGGGGGTGGGATGGGTGTAAGGGGATGACTGGCACTGCTGGAGGCATAGGGGCTGGCATATTACCTGGTGCCAACCCAGTTTCCTAGTGCTGGTATCTGGCATGTGTTATTACTAGGGGTGTTTTAAATTTCCTGGGGTTATGCTGAAGCACTTGGCAATCTGGACCTGAAGGCTGCCTGTTTGCCTAGGGTTACGCTGAAGCATGTGGTTCTTAAAGATGGAGTCTGTCCATTTCTTTTTTTTTTTAGATTTTTCAAGGCAATGGGGGTTAAGTGGCATGCCAAGGCCACATGGCTAGGTAATTATTAAGTGTCTGAGGTCAGATTTGAACCAAGGTACTCCTGACTCAAAGCCGGTGCTCTATTCACTGCTCAACCTAGCCGCCCGAGTCTGCCCATTTCCCTGACTATGCTGAGGCACATGGGGGTCTTGGCATTTGCCTGCTTCACTAGATTGGGGCTCATGATCTCCCATTTGTTTGGCTGAGGTGGGGTTTGCTGTTGGCTTGCAGGGAAATTTCCTCTCCTGTATTATATACCTCCTTTTACTTGAGTGAGACAAACTTTTCCTGCTGTTCGGGCTAAAAAACTGTTTCACCCCTTTTATTTTGCTGGTACTACTGTTCTAGACTTTATTAGTGGATGTTATTTTATGGTTGTTTGAAGCTGAATATGGAAGAGATACAGTGATCAAATTCTTATTCCTCCATCTTGGCTCCCCAAATCCCCCAATTTTCATTTTGGGGATATTATTCGGTGTCATGTTTACCTAACTCTCCAAATTTTTTTTCAAAGTTTGAAAAAGGGTGCAAAGTTCATAAAACACAGGCAGTATTGTGGCTTTATTAAAAGAACTTTAGTCTCTCATTTTCCATTTGTTACTTCCTTACCTATTACCACCTTATCACTGAATATGGGAAATGTGTTCATTTGATTTGGACGACTTCACTGAGTACTTGATGGTGTCTCTACATCTCTTCATCCTCTGCAGATTGGTCCTTAAATGTCAATTTCCTAGTGTTGTATTTTGCAAGTCATGAATACTGAAATACAAACTGATCAGATTCTCAGGAAATTCTTTTTGCAATATAGCCAGCCCCTGATGATCCTTCCCTGCCACAGTCAGTTGACCAGGCTCATCAATTTTTCCTCCACTATATCCCTCCCAACCAGCCAGATGCCCAGGCTCTGCTAAAGACCCCAAGTTGGAGTAACTCATCACCTCTTGAGGAAGAGTATTCCACTTTGGGACAACTATCCTGACTTTTTTGCTATCTGACCCCATTATTCCGGTTTCTGCTCTCTTGGATCCAACAGAGTCAGCCACTCAACTCTCATGCTCCTCCACTATTGATTCTTCTTCTACAGGTTAAAGAGGTCTAGTTCCTTGACACCATCCTCATGTGCCATGAGCTCCAGGTCCTTTACTGGAGATTATTCTGAGAAAACCATGCCTTTGATTCTGTCAGTTTCCTTTCTATCTTATCCTCAGGCACAGAATGGCACTCAATCAGAATCAGGTTGATATTTTGATGCCTACCAGGTCCAACTTCACCAAAGAGGAATTGGAGTCAAACTTGGTTTTTGGTTTCCTTGGTAGAGAGAATGCTCCTTTCTTTCAGAAGTCCCATGCACAAAAGCCACAATACTGTTTTTATGAATTTTGCACCCTTCTCAAATACTCTCACCATAAGTCCCATGCACAAAAGCCATAATACTGTTTTAATGAACTTTGCACCCTTTTCAAATACTCTCACATTACTGGAGTAGAGCTGTCAATCCATAAGCATTTATTAAGTACCTCTATGTTCCAGATAGTGTGGTAAGTGCTGAAGAAACAAGAAGGTGGTAAATGTCAGTCCTGCCCTCAAGAAGCTCACCAACATCTATGTACAAACAAGCTACAGATGGGATAAAATGCAGAAAGCACTGCCATTGAGGGATTCAGAAAGGTTTTATCTGGAGGAAGCAAGAAAGGCAGGAAGCTGAGAACATTCCAGAGAACATTCCAGACACAGGAGCAATAAGGGAAAATGTCAGAGTTGAAAGATAGAGTCTCTTGTTGGATAAACAGCCAGGAAGCCAGTGATCAAAGCCTGGATTAAAGAGGATGTGTTAGAGGGGGAGCTGGGGGCAAAGGGGAGGTATCATAGGAAAGGTCCAAGAGGCCTGGGTCAAGAAGGCCTTTCAACACCGAAAGCATTGCAGTCCAGGCTAGCCAAGTATCCTATGAAATTATGCTTCCTATTGCTCTGGACACAAAGCAAAATCAAATACATCAACACATTTTTTCACGTTTTTTCCAAAAATAAAAGCTATCTTTCTCTTAGCCTCTTCTGCCTTTGCTGATAGTGTGAATGTCAAGACTAGAGTAACGGGCCAGTTCCTCCAGGAGTATAGCTATTCACTGATCACTGGACAAAGCCTCAGCTATTGTTGACTAATGGGCTAAACGTTCTATTGTCACCCTTAGTTATTTTTCTTCCACTGCAGTAGATGTGGAACAGACTGTGAGCCATTTGGTACTTGTATTTCTCTCTGATCCAGAATAGGGTAATGAGCCTCTCTGAACAAAGCTGGGCTGTTCCTAAGGAAGCAGGCACAATTTGTGTCTGAGACTCAATTCAGAGCTTTCCAAGGACTTTCCCATGCTTCCACTTGGCTAGGAGAACCAATGAGATGTAAAATCCCCAATGAGTTCATTGAAGACAAGAGCTGCCATTCCAAAGGTTGGCTTTCCAATGACATTCATCAAAAATATTTCGCCCTCCATTAATTCTGCAGCCTCCTTCAATGTTGTAGGACACATGTGTGAACCTTACTCCTTAGCACATATGGTAATGGATCCTAAGCTCTGGTGGGTCCCAACCCAACAGGAAAGGCTTAACACAGTGAATTTCTCTTATTGTATCCTGGGGCCAACTGTAGTAATGGGTGGGAGAAATGAAATTCTTTTTTTTTTAAGGTTTTTGCAAGGCAAATGAGGTTAAGTGGCTTGCCTAAGGCCACACAGCTAGGTAATTATCAAGAGACCGGATTTGAATCCAGGTTTGACTCCAGGGCTGGTGCTTTATCCACTGTCATCTAACCCTAACCCTAACCCTAACCCCCAGAAATGAAATTCTTTGATCAAAGTCCCTAAGACAGCATCATTGATGGGGTGGGACAACCGCAGTGTCAGTTACCTTAAGATGGAATGTCTGATCAAGGCCAGCTAGCAGTATTTAGTTCTGGCTCTTCTGCTGACTTCTCATGTGAAAGGACCAGATCTCTGTGACTTGTTTTCACTATTCATAAAATGAGGGAGTTGCTTTAAATCTCCCTTCCACCTCTGAAGGCTTATTCAACAAGGATATTCAAACATGAATCAGTTGGTGAGGAGGAGAGAACTTTCTAAGCTAAGGGGTGGTGGCAGATATTACTATCATATCCAGTGAGAGGGTGCTTGAGAAGATACTCACTGGACGTCAATGCCAGCTCTTTGGTACTCTACTAGGATGGTCCACAGGGAGAATGCACTGGAAATACTGCCCTGTGTTTCTGTTACACAGAAACACTATTTCTCCAAGGCCAGGGAATAGAAAGGGAAGGAAGCAGGTAGCCACAGGAAGGCCCTACTCTTCCTAGAGATACAGTGTGATGTCATGGTTAGTGCTGAACTTTATATGAAGGTTTGAAACCTGCCTTCTATAAAGTAGACACCTGATAGATTCTTGTTGGTCTGACCTGGATAAACACAACACTTCCTCTCCCCATCCCCTGGCAACAGAAAGATCAAGCACACGTGTTCATGATCATCATTATACAACTTACACCATCCTTCTCTTGAAGTTTCCTCTCTCATCAGGTCCAAGAAGAGCATCAGGTTTGGGACTTGGAGGGTCAGCCTAGAGGAAGCAGAATTCAGATGTTAGAACCACATAAGAGACAATGGAACAGCAGTCACCGAAGCCTTCAGGCACTGATCAAAGACAGTCACATCAGGAGCATGGACAGAGCTCAATAAAGCCAGCATGCAGAATAGCAGAAAACATGAATTTAATAACAAAAAGGTCCTGAATGGTGGAGAAGAAAAACACTGGGAAGCCATCTGGCAGAAACAGCAGAGATTATACTCCACAATAAACAGAAATGGATATGTGATCTTACTATTAAGATAATGCTAAAAATATTTAAAGAGAAGTGAATCATGTGACTGCCACAGGTATGAAAGGATGGATTTTGTACAAAACAAAGTATATACACAATTACAAAAGAAAATATATAACAATGATTACATAAAACTTAAAAGATTCTACAAAAACAAAATAATGCAGCTATGATAAGAAGGGAAGCAGTTAAATAGCTAAACATCTTTTTATCAAATTTATATATAAGGGTTAATATCTAAAATATATAGCCAACTACTTTATATGCACATATATACACTCACAAAAGATATTAAAGTCATTCTCCAATAGATAAATAGTCAAAGGTTGACTATTAACAACCATATAAAAGAATGTCACTCATAATAAGAGAAATGCAAAAGAAAATACTCAAGTTTCACCTCAAACTCAAGAAATTGGCAAAGATAACAAAGGATAGGAACAGTTGATGTTAGGGGATTTCTGAAAGAGCATACTAGTAGCATTGTTGGTGAGAGGTAAATCAATAACAAACATTTTGAAAAGTAATTTGGAATTACACAAACAAAATGACAAAAATCTCCCTATCTTTTGACCCAGAGATTATATTTCTAGGCGTATATTCCAAGGAGGTCATTGATAAGAAGAAAGCATACATACATATATGTTTTATATATCTCTCTTTGTGTGTGTGTATAGTTGTATGTATAGATAGATAGGCAGAAAGAAAGAAAGAACGAAAGAAAGAACGAAAGAACGAAAGAACGAAAGAAAGAAAGAAAGAAAGAAAGAAAGAAAGAAAAGGAAGGAGAGATAAATTAGATAGATGATATAGATGATAGATAGAATAGATATAGATAGATGATAGACAATAGATAGATGGATAGATGGATAGATAGATAGATAGATAGATATTCCTCACATATACCAAAATATTTATGGTAGCACTTCTGGTGGTAGCCAACTATGGCTAGATGGCATCATGGATAGAGGGTAGTGCCTGAAGGCAGGAAGCCTCATCTTCCTCGAGTTCAAATCTGGCCTTAGACACAAACTAGCTATGTGATCCTGGACAAGTCACTTCACCCTGTTTGCCTCAGTTTCTTCATCTGTAAAATGAACTTGAGAAAGAAAATGGTAAACCAATCAAGTTTCTCTGCCAAGAAAACCCCAAATGGGGTCATGAAGAGTTGGACATGACTGAAACAGCTCAATAACAACAGCAACAAAAATTAATTAGGGAAGGGACCGCACAAATTAAGATACATGAACATAAAAGAATATTACTGTGCTAAAAGAAATGATTATTATAGTGAATATAGAGAAGCATGGAAAGATTTATAAGATCTGATGCAGAGTGAAGTAATTAATTATGCATAATGACAATATTAATGGAGATGGAAAGAACCAACACAAAATTATCAAAAGGGAAAGAAAAGCCTGGTCCCAAAGAACTGGTGGAGAAGACATTCCCACCTGACTCCTCCATGGGTACTGAATACTGCAAATATTTCTGGACTTTTTCCAGTACTGATTTGTTTTGCTGAGTTTTTCCTCAAAACTGTTACTCGTTATATAAGATTGCTCTCCAGAAGAGGACAGGAAAGAAATATTGGAATGAATTCTGGTGGTAATGTACCAAATCATAGTTATTCTTGGAGGGCCAGTGCACTAGTATCTTCCAGACTAGTCCCCATCAGCAGATGCCCTGCCAAGACTATTGGGACTACAGTAGATACAGTTCCACACATGTCCCCTGTTCAAAGTTGACCCCTGCTCCTGAGAGTACATTTCTCTGATTCTTTTGCTTGTTTTGTTGTTTAAAGAAAATAAGGCCTGGCAATTAAAATCCAAGCTGATTGTGGTGATAAACTACTTGCTAAAAAGAATCAGAGGTGGAAGACTGAAAAGCAATGAAAATCCATGCACAAAATTAAGAGAACTGGCAAGTTTGGGGTAATGGGAATTTCATGAAAAGCTAAGGAATTGTATGCTATTTCTTCCCACAGGGTACTTCCCACCCTTTATTCCCAAGCCCAGAGTCTTAAGTAAAAAGGTGATCAGTGCCCATTCTTCACAGCCACCAGGGCTATAGGGAGTTCAAGAAGTATAGCCCCATTTTACAGATCAGAGACACATCCATGCTCATAACAAAGCTAGAAGGTACTGGACACAGGATGCCAGCCCAGGTCTCCTGACCCCAGATCCAATACCCTTCCCCCTAAAACATACTGCTTGGAAGTTGAAGGCAAAATCCTTCTCACTAGAAGGCTCTGAAGTGGCCTAAAGAACACTGATTATGGGGTCAATGTTTGATTTTGAACCCCACCTTGACTGCCTGTGAGATCCTAGGAGAGTCACTAACTTTGTTAACGTGAGATCCTAGGAGAGTCACTAACTTTGTTAACTTGAGTTTTTTTCCCTGTAGTCTCTGAGGAATTTTCTAGCTCTGGATCTAAGATTCTATTAACTTAAATAGGTTGAACAATAGGGATGAGACAATATTCAACCAAACTTTAATGGAGGAAGTGAAACTCTCATGATAAAGAGGGTGATTAGTTAAAAAATATGATGATGGTCTTAAAATCAAGAGCTGAGTCACTGTAACTTAACTGCATTTAGCTGGGTCAGATACTATCTTCTCCAGCCTTCCTTTCCTCCCCTGTGTCATGGGAGTGGGCAGCGTAGGACTTAGGGTTTTACTTCCACTGTGCATCTGCCCCCGGTTTTCTCGTCGCTAAAGTGGAACTCACAATGTTCATCAGACTCACCCACAGGATTAATGTGAGACTCCAAGGAGATGAGAGTATCCAAGCTGTCACCCAGCTTAAGTTTCTCATTTACAGAGAGTGTATTTAAAGTACTTTGCAAACTTTAAAGTGATGAATGTCGGTCCTCATCATCCTCAACACTATATCTCCCTCATTGAGTGACCATCAGGAACACCTTCAGTTTGCCTTATGGCACTAGGGAAACTTGAGTTATTACAATTATAATAAAGATGTATAGGAAAGCCCTCCATATTCAACATAAAAGAATTCCTTTCTAGGACTATTAAAGGTTCAAATGTAATAATATATCTAAAGTCGACTGTGAACTGCTATATCAGGTGAGATTTTTAGATGAATATTTGTTACATGACTACAGTGTGATTATATTATTGTCCAAGTGAGCTAGAGAGAAAAATGGATTGGGCAAAAGTAATTTTTAAAACTGCCTGTATTGAGCTATATTAAAATTCCATGTCAAGTAGCACAGTGAAAAATTGGAGAATATTAAAGCAAAAACACTTTAAAAGCCCTATTTCCCTGAACAATATTTAGGTGGCTAACATTTAACCAAAAATAATTCTGATTATCTTCTTCTCCCACTCAGACATTTTAATTAAATGTGCTTCTATTCCTTCCAATTAAAAGTTAGATTCGAGTGTGATCTTGATTTGCAATTTAATGCCACACACAAAATACCCAACTGTGGACAGTCATTAAAGTTAAAGACATTTTAACAGTGTCTGCCAGTCAGGGAGGCAGCCAAATACCACCATATAAATTTTACAGAGATGGGGCCAGGGCAATCAGAGGAGGCCCAAATCAATAATTAGCATTTCAAATGGGGAAGATTATGCTTTAACTGCCCTTGTACAGATCAGGACTAGGTAAAGGGAGGATAAGCAATTGAGACAAAAAGGGATGCAAGAAGCTACTGGAATTAGCTATGCCATAGCTAGTCAAAAGATATAGAGCAAGATGGTATCAGGAAAGGACTTCTGGGTTTTGATAGCACCAGGACCCGGTGAAGACTGACCTGCCTACATGAAGATCAGGAAAAGATGAGTTGTAAATGGCTAATTGCCATCCAATGCTTCATCAATCCCCAAGAAGGCAAGCACCTTTCAACTTCATCAGGAAAAACACTGCTGCTCCTTAACAATGTCAAGGGCTGGGGCTGCCCTAAGGATCATTTAAATGAATTCTTTTTTCATCTGAAAAGGACTTAAATTTGAGTTTAGAAAATCATGAGGCTGGTCAGATTCTCTTCTTTCCTGAATATGCTAAAGTTTATGTTTCAACCATGAGATAGAACAAGCCTTGGGTTTAAAGTCAGAAGACCCAGAGGTTCAAGGCCTACTTCTACCAAAAAGGATTCATTAAGCACCTCCTACATATGCTGAGTGCTGGAAATACAATGAAGGACATGTGTCCTTCAAGGACAAATGTCCTGGTCTCAAGGACCTCATACCATAATAGGGGAGAAAACATGCAAACAACTAGATAAAACAATCATCATCCATCCATCTATCCATCCATCCTTCCATTCTTACTTCCATCTTTCCTTCTATTCTTCCATCTAGCCTTCCATCCATTCTTACTTCCTTACTCCCATCCTTCCAAAAATTAAAATGAAGATAATCTCCAGGGGAAAGTCCTAAGATTAAGGTGGAATGAGAATACACAACTTTAGCTCAGGCTTGAAGCCAAGATGGGCAAAGAGAATTACAAATAAGGGAGTAGTCAGTGAAAAATGCCCAGAATCAGAAGAGGCTTGTTTGAAGAAAAGGTGGTAGCACTGGATCTCAGAATACTAGGGGGCAACAAGCAGAAATACTGTGCAAGAAAACTGGAAAGGTAGGGAAACTAGGTTATGAAGGGATTTTTAAAACAGAAGATTTTTGGTACTGAATCTAACAGTGAAATGAAGCGGTTGGAGTTGACTGAATTGGGAGGGGGACCTGGCCAGACTTGCACTTAAAGAAAATCAGTTTGATGGCTGGGTGGAGGAGAGTTTAAGATAGAGGGATTTGGAGCAGGGCAGGAAGTCCCTAGCAGGCACTTGCAATGATCCAAGTATGAGGTGTTGAGGGCCTGCAGTTGGGTAGTGGTAATGCCAGAGAAAAGCAGCAGACATGCATGAGAGATAATGAGATGTCAAAATAGGTCTTGGGGAGAGAGAGAACCCCTAGGCTTTGGACTGAGTGACTGGAAAAATAACAGTGTTCTTGAAAGGAATAGGTAAGTTTCAAAAAGGGGTGAGTTTGGGGAAAACAATGAGTTTCACTTTGGACATGCTGAGTTTAAGATATCTAGAGGATACCCAATTTGAGAAGTCCAATAGGCAGTCGGAGATGTGAGATTGAAGGTCAGGAGAGAAGGTAAGGCTGGATAAACAGATCTGAGAATCTTCAGCGTAGGGATGATAATTAAATCTGTAGGAACTAATGAAGTTCCAAAGTGAAATAGTATAGAGGATAAGATAAAGGCCCAGGGGGCCACTCACTTTTGAAGGAGGTTGAACAATCAGACATGTAAAAGGTAAATCAGGAGGGAGTGGTGTTAAAGAAATCCAGAAAAAGCAAAGTATCAAAGAGAAGAAAATAATCAATAGAGTCAAAAGTCAAGGCTATTAGGCTTCCCTGATTCTTGTCCTTCATTTTTGAAGAACAGCAAAATGACATCATTATGCTTGAGACAAATTAGTGTCTCCAACTGTGGCTGATCAAACCAATATGAGCTCAGAATGCTCTGCCACAGGATGGGCACAAATAGTCCATGTGAACACCTGGGGTGCTTACTCTGATTTTATGTAAGTCACATTTCTTTTGAGCTGCTTCAGTTCTGCAGCACACTCTCTGATGAGGAGGTCAGGCTATGCTGGGCAGTCCTGTGCTGTACAATCAGTTCTAAAGGATGTCCCGGTATCGCTTCTTCTGATCCCCCTGTGGGCACTTACTCTGTGTGAGTTCTTCATAAAAATAGGCTTTTTGGCAAGCCGTATATCTGGCATAACACTGTGCCCAGCCCATTGTGGTCCATTGCACTCTCTGTAGTAATATTGGAATGCTAGGCAGTTTAGTTTGAGAAAAGACCTTTTGTCTGGTATCTTCTCCTGCCAGATGATCTTCAGAATCTTCCTAAGACAATTTAAACGGAAGCGATTCAGTTTCCTGACATGGTGCTGGTAGACTGTCCAGGTTTCACAGGCATATAGCAATGAAGTCAGCACAATGACCTGTAGACCTTCAGTTTGGTGTTGGTCTAATACCTCTTCTCTCCCACTTTCTTTCAGAGTCTCCCAAATACTAAGCTAGCTCTGGCAATGCATGTGTCAGATTCCTTGTCAATGTAGACCTCTTTGGAAAGGACACTGCCAAGCTATGTGAACTTGTCCACAGTGTTCACTTCTCCATTTGCTGTAACCAATGGTACCAGATTTGGATGGTGTGATGCTGGCTGATGGAGCACCTGTTTTTTCTTGGTTTTAACTGTTAGACCAAAAATAGCACAATCAATAGAGAATCAATAGATACTTTGCTGCATCTCAGTTTAAGAGGGTGCATTGAGGGCACAGTTATAGGCAAACAGAAAATCATGCTCTGCAAACAGAAGACGAGCACTCCCTCCACTTTGGTCTTGGCTTGTAAACTTTTCAAATTAAAGAATTTACCATCAGTATGGTAGCTGACCTTGATTCGATGTTCATCCTCAATGAAGGTGTTTGATAACATGGCTGAAAATATCATATTAAAAAGCCTGGGAACAAGGATACAACCTTGTTTCACTCCACTGGTGACTGGGAAATCTCAAGAGTATCATCCACTATCCAGAAGCCAGGCAAGCATGCCATCATGAGACTGGCAAACAATACTGATGAACTTCTCCAAGCAACCAAATTTTGATATAATTTTCTATAAGCTCTCACAACTAAGGGAATCAATGGCCTAGGCCAAAGCTACAAATGTTGTAAACAGACCTCTGTCTGCTCCTGGCATTTCAGAGTTGTTGGGCAGCAGACACCTTATTGACTGTCCTTTGACCCTTTCTGAAGTTACACTGCCTCTCAGGGAGGGGACCATCTTCCAGGTGAAAGATTAACCTATTGAGGACTCTGGCAAGAATCTTACTGGCATTGACTTAAGAGAGAAACACCCCTGTGATTGTCACAGGACATAATATCCCCTTTACATTTATAGAGATGGACAATAGAGGCATCCTTGAATTCCTGGGAGATAACCTCTTCATCATACATAACCTGGAAAGTTTCAGTCAGCTTTTGAATGAGCAATGGACCCCCCCATACACACCTTGTAGATCTCAGCTGGAATAGAATCAGCACTAGGTGCTTTGCCATTTGAAAGAAATCTGATGACATTCAAAACTCTTCAGTTGGAACTTCAGCTAGGGACCAACTGACTTCAACTTGAGGTAAATAGTCAAAGGCATCTGCACTGATTGATGATGTTCTGTCAAGAACACTATGTGAATGTTCAGCCCATCTCTCTCAGATCATGTCCTCATCGTTAATAAATGTGGATCCATCAGCATTGAGTAGCTGACATTCACCACAGATCTTTGGTCCCTAAATAGCCTTCAGGGCATCATAAAAACATTTTGGATTATTAGCATTTGCATAGAAATGAATTGTCTGCCTTCTTACTGAGCCAAGAGTCCTGTATCTCTCTAAGTTTCGCTTGTATTTTAAATTTTTTTGTCTTGATCATAGGCTGGGAACCCTACCTCCCTTAGTAATCAGGTCAGGGGTTGGGTAAGCAGACAATTTTTAAGGCACCTATTCTAGCCCCTTTTTTACACCAGGAGGTGAGCACTGTCCTTAAAAGGGCTGCTCAGTCCTGGGGGGAAATGATGCTATGGCCTGGGTTACCTGTGGGCAGGGCTGTGACCACAGTTCCAAGCCTATCTGCACCTACTGCTTCATCACTTATCTGTTGCCACAGGACTTTGAGATAAAAATGATAAAGTTGTATGGGTGATGTCTTTTGATTTGTGCATAATTGGATTGAAGTGAGGTAGAGTTGCACAAAGTCATTGGCCTCATTCTCTCTTCCAAAGTCATCATGATCCAGTGGCAATACAGAGACAAGACAACTGGTGATGACTCCTCATGCAGTGGATGACCTTGGTGTCTTTGATATCTAACCAAGCTATAAGCACTCCACAGCACCTGCTTCAGTTGCCTTCATGGAAGTTGGAATGAAGTGTTCTCCTCCACCATTCTACCAGTGAAAGACTTCACATGCTTGGAGTAGACCCTTCTGCCAAGTCACCAATGAGTTTGAGAATCCCTTGGTTAACCTCAACCTGATCTAGCTCACCTGCCAAAATGGTTTACTGGGGTGTGGTTGCTGTACATGCTATAGCTTCTTGGAGCTTCAGCTGAGAGTTAGGTGGCTTAGGTGGACATCAAAAGTGAAATAACAGGATAAGGAGGCAAGAAGTGAAAAGTGGAGATGACAGAGAGGGCAATCTGTTGGAGAAGATGGTGCATGTGATGGGGAGGTCCTCACAAAAATCTTCATGAGAAATGAGGTGAAGGAGGAAATAGTGTCAGAAAATATCTGAGTTTTATGAGGAGAAGTGTTCTGAGGGGTTGGGGATAGGGCAGAGAACCTATAGGAAGTCTAAGAAGGTTTTAAAAAGTTCGGGAAAAGCTCCATGGTAAATGGGGCAGTGAACTAAAGATAAAAGGATGATTGCCTAAGCCCAGTGAGGATCAGCTGAGGGCAGCAGGGTTTTGTGATTTCCTCCAGCTTTATTCCACAACACATATGAGTAGGGTGAAGGCAGCTGATGGTGAGAGCAATACTGGGTGCTTCTCCTCAAACTGGATAACTAGTACTGGAACTCTTTCCTCCCTTCCAGGAGTGGATAGGAGGGAGCCTCTCTGAAGGGCCTAGAGTCAGGGGCCCTGGCTCTATTCTTGGACCTTTCCATCTGTCATAGTCCTCACAGACTGTGACCTCAGCGAGAGTGCCATCTTGTCTTCTCTACCCTTCATATCTTTTTCCGACTCCAGGTACCACAAGGAAAACCAAAAGGAGTTGATTCCCTTAGCTTGGGTCAGGGACTCCACCCCCCCCCCAAACACCCCAGGAGAACAGAGGCCCTGGGGAATGGAATGGTCTGCCCAGGATCACAGGACAGACTGGAATGGAAGTCTTTCTGACTTTAAACTCAGCACTTACATCCCCCCCCCCACTCTTTCTTTTCATAAATACACATTAAATTTAATCAACTTTTTAAGATAAGCCCTTAACCATGTACTTTGCAATGGATGAAAGATCCAAATATAGAGATCATGATGAATTTTGGAGTGATCCAAGCCTGTAGAGTTCAGCACAGTAGAGCACCCTGAGACCACAAATCCAGTGGAGAAGAGGCTCTGGAGAACCCCAGAAGAGGACATTTTGGGGGATGAGGGAGCCACCAGCCAAGCTGGGATTCAATTCCACCTCCATCAGTCTCTCTCCTCTAGACTGAAGACCAAGGGGATACATGATAACAATGGCCTTCAAGGACAGACCTGGGAGCAGGGGGTTGAAGTTCCAAAGAGGGAGATCTAGGTCTGATGTGGGCAAGGCCCCCGAATCATGATGGGGAGTTGAAATGGAAACAGTCATGTTAGCATAACCTCTGCTACTAGGCTGCTGGGAGGTGTTCTTCTATGAACCCAGATTCATGGCTTTCAAGGCCCCTTATTCCTACAGAGCTCATCCTGGTGGATAGTCTGTTCGATACAACTTCCTTTCCATTATCCCTTCCTAAGAGCTCCTTTCTTGCCCTTTTCAGCCCCCATGAATACTAATGCCATTGCTCCAGAGATGGGTTAGGTTGCCCTCTGGACCAGGAGAAAAGGAGTGAATAAAGAATATCTAAGTGTTGCATCACTACCTCTGTCAATTGCCAATGCAGGCAGACTGCTTGGGGCAGAAGAGGTATTCCTATAAACTAGGGGGTAAAAGTGGCCTAGGAAAAGCATTTCAGAGTGCACAGCTGGGGAACACTTTGTGGAGGACACATACATGTCTGATGACAAACGGAGGTTTGTCAGTGTCCTTTTTGAACTCATAGGGTCCCAGGTTGAGATGAGCCAAACGCCGCCTGGTATCCTCTGACAGCTCACACATCCTCCTCTTGGTATACGGGGATGGGGAGTGGGCCTTGGACGAGATGGTGGGCTGCTCATAGTTCCGTAGGTTGGAACAGTGCTTGTGCCTCTCAGGGGACCTGTACTTCTTCTTGGATGATATTGATGACCCTCTTAATTGCATCCAGTCATTGTTCCTTTCAAGGCTGGTGGTATGGTATGATGGTTTTTCCTGAGCCTGAAAAAAGAAAATGAGAGTCACCTGGTAATGCCAATAGAGAGTGGCAAAGAAAGCCAATGTGCAGGAGGTGGGGGGGGGGGCTCCCTTTCTTCTTTGCTGCACTCAACCACTAGGCAACTGAAACAGAATACATCCTAGTAGGAATTGATGAGGCCCCTGAGACACACTTAAGCTGTCAAGTTCATAAGCCTACAGCCAGCCTGGGGAGGAGGCTCCCAAAGACTCAGGACCCTGTGATCCCCACTTCCATACTCAATTATAGAACCATCAGCCCAGAGCTGCATGTGTACATTACTAGGGCTTGTTCAATGGTCTTTGCAGCTTTCTGGAACTCTTCTTATCCCTCTCCCTCTTATCCCTCTCTGCCTCACTAGACAAAGTGGTTCTGAACCTGGGCCTGTGGGTAGATTCCAGGGAGTCTGTGAATTTGGATGGGAAATAAATCCCTCATTTATTTTCACTAGGTTCTTTCTAAAATTTAGCATTTTCTTCAATGATCTACAAACATGCATTCTGAGAAGGGGTCCAAGAGTTTCCCCAAACTACCAGAAAGGTCCATGTACCAAAAAAATTCAGAGCCCCCAGCTCCACACTGTGAGCTCCCAGAGAGCAAGGAGTGCTGCTTTCCCCCATCTCTAGAGGCCAGCACAGAATCCAGGTCTCTGCAAACCAGAGTTGGACTGAATTCAAAATCACTTCTTCCTCTAGGGCTCAGGCCCTTCAACTATAAAATGAGGACCTTGGGTCACAGGACAAATAAGGTCCCTCATCAAAGGAAAGAAAAGTAGGACATTTACACCAGCCCATGCCAAGGCTTCTTGTCACCCAAGGCTGCTGAACATGGATCCTATCCTGACCTTAACATCCATCAAGATTTCCCAAAGACTTTCCTGTGTCGTCCCATAAGGTGCCAGGGGCCTTCCAATCCATCACCCCAGAGAGCAGATCATCCTCTTCAGGCTGCCCTGTAGGCCCACACACTTTACCAACTTCTTGTTGCTCCTCCAAGCAGACTTTCCACTAGAGGTTCTGTGCTCGGGTCCCAGTTGGCCCCCATGTTCCCTCCTTCTTCCCCTCCGGCCCTGAGAATCCTGGCTCAGTTCTGTTGCCAGAGCCTTTGACAATCCTCTCCTGTATCCCTTCAATATAAGAGCTCCTAGCAGTGGATAAAGAGCTGGATCTGGAATCAGGAAGACCTGAGTTCAAAGTCAGCCTCAGGCAATGCCTAGAACCTCTTTGGGCTTCAGTTACTCTGGGATGACTATAGCAACACCTGCCTCCACTACATAAAAAGTGATGAGACTTGACCTGTAAATACTAGTTAGCTGGGTTGGGCTCTGCCCCTCTGTATTACATGACCCTGCCTGGAGCAGAGAGATGGCCTGTTAAACTAATGTACTGCATTCAGCCTAATCTCAGAGACAACTGGTTCATGTGTACAGCTGCTTGTATCTTCAGAAACTGGCTCAGGTTGCCAACACTGATATGAACAGAGTTAAGTACACTGTGGGAAGAAAGAAGGGGAATTTGGAGTCAGGAGCCTTGGGTTGGGAGGCCTCCTGTGGCATCCAAAGTGAGTACTCCTGCTCTCCTCCTTCACAAAATGGAAATGATACTCATCCCTCTGTTCCTTCAGGGGTTTTTGTGAAAAAACAATTTGCAAACGTAAGAGCATCAGAGAACTAAGGCTCCCAAGTTTTGGGGAAGTGACCAAGGCTTGCAGGAGCTGTGTCCCCAAATTTCCAGTTCTAAAAGGGCCTACGGACCTTCAGATGGAAGACTTTGATTTTTGCATTAGTCACAGACTAGCCCAGCCCAGCTAACTGTGAAGCCCCTCATTTCCCCACAGATAAAGCCTCAGCAACTCCTCCCCACCTTCCACAAGTAGAAAGGTCTATTGGCCACATCGGGGAGGCAGTCTCACACTGAGGCCTCCTGAAGGATGGAAGGGCTGCTGCCCCATCTCAACCTTCCCTAGAGTCTTTGCTCTCTTCTTTGCCTCTCTGGCCCACAGATTTATAGTCAAGTTCTATTCCCCAATTCATGACAATTCCCTTCTCTCACCTTCTTCCTCACACCTTATTTTGGCAGGAACCCCCCCAGAACACACCTTCTTTTCTCCAGGTTTCCATGTCACTACACTTTCTGGGGTCTCTTCCTTACTGTACAACTTCTCATGTCCTTTGGGGAATCTTCTATTCAGGTCACAACCACTAAGGGGGGGGGGGGGTATCTTCCAGAACTCTGTGACTGGCCCCTGTCTCTTCTCCTTCTATTATTTCAATTGGTGATCTCATCAGCCCTTATGATTTCAATGATCATCTCTAGGTTGATGATGGCCAAACATACTCTCTCTCCTAATCTAGAGAATCCCATGTTCAACTGCTTATTAGACATTTCAAACTGAATATTCCATAGACATGTTCCCCTAGACTTTCCCTTCTTTCTGACATCCCAATCACTGTTCAGCGGACCTCCACCTCCCCATCTCCCAGGCTCAGAACCCAGACACCATCCTGAAGTCCTCACTTTCTCTTCTCCCATAGCCAAATAGCAGTCAGGTTCTGTTCATTTGACCTTTGCAATATCCTTTCTCTGACACTTCCACCCCCTGGTTCAGACTCTTGTCTCCTCATCCTGGGCCACTATGGG
Organism: Macrotis lagotis; assembly: GCF_037893015.1. Classification (NCBI taxonomy): domain Eukaryota; kingdom Metazoa; phylum Chordata; class Mammalia; order Peramelemorphia; family Peramelidae; genus Macrotis; species Macrotis lagotis. The sequence goes on along the minus strand of NC_133659.1, from coordinate 29,413,349 downwards.
AGACCACTGGTTGGTTGGTCTTCTTGCCACACATCTCTTTTCCCTCCCATCCATCCTCCACCTAGTTGTCAAAGTGACCTTCCTAAAGAGTTGGTCTGATTAGTCACTTCCTACTATTCAGTAAATTCATGTGACTCCCTAACACCCTCTGGGGATGAATACAAAATGCTCTGCTTGGCCTTCCAGCTTCCTCTTACCTGGCTTACATCTTCTTCCATCCAATGATGCTGGCCTCCAGGCTGTTCCTCAAACAAGACCTCTTATCTCCCGACCCTAATCTTTTTTCCCAGCTGTGCCCCTGCCTGAAATGTTCTCTCTCACCTCTGTGTCCAGACTTCCCTGGCTTCCTTCAAGCCTCAGTTAAAATCCCATTTTTTTTTTGCAAAACACCAAATCTATATTTGCATCCACATATAATAAGATACTTTGACTAAACTGAAATATATTGTAAATTAAATGAGTAATGTCTACTTCTCGACAAACTTAAGTTTTAACAATTAAAATAAATGAAACTGAAATGAAATAAATACAAACGAAATTTCAACAAGTTGTACCTCTATAAAAATACAAAACCAATTGTATCCCAATAGTTAATGCTGATGGGAAAAAGAAGTACTTTGAAGTACAGGACTGGGGAATTATTGACATTTCTTATCCATGTAAGAAATATGGTTAAAAAGGAAAAATCTGAAAAGCCCTGAAAATTGCAGCATAACATGAATTGACTATAAAATCCCATCTTCTAGGGGAAACTTTAGAACTAAAATGATGCCCAAGGACCCTTTCAGCTTTCACCCCCCAGAGTCCTTATAGAGCTGTTGCACTTTCCAAGTCTTGAAGCTCTAGCAGTGGGTTCCCTTAAATTAGTTCTTCCTTTGGAAAGCCTGCTAACTGCCCAAGGTCAGATGAAGATGCTCACTTCCTCTTCCTCCTCCTCCTTCTCCCCTCCTTCTCCCCTCCAACTCAGCAGCCACCAATTGATTCTTTTTTGTTGTTGTCGTTAGGTTTTTGCAAGGCAAATGGGGTTAAGTGGCTTGCCCAAGGCCACACAGCTAGGTAATTATTAAGTGTCAGAGATCAGATTTGAACCCAGGTACTCCTGACTCCAGGGCTGGTGCTTTATCCACTGCGCCACCTAGCCGCCCCTCTGCTTATCTATCTATCATCTTCCACTGAGCATTAAGTTTTTATTTCACTCACATTTGATTCAATTTAATCACGTTGTTGGACATCCACAACAGCTGCTCACCAAAAGAAACGGCAGGCGTGGGGGGCAGGCAGGAGGCTTACCAGTGAGGGGCATGAGATCTAGCACTAGGAAGGGAAGCGGATACACAGAGAGAGGTGTGGCTTCACAGAAGCTTTGAAACTACCAACCATTATTTGGAGCTCCCGACACTTTCTTGCGCTGATGAGACATTCTGTGATCACAGAGGTGGTTGAAAATTCCAGTTTTGGAGCAAGTCCCTAAGGAGAGCAGACAATAAAACGTATCTTTACAACAAGACAAAGATATCAAAACTACACAATGTTGTTGAAATATAAAGTCCTTCCCTTTAGGATTTTCAGCCTTCATTGGAGATGATTGGAAAAGGCAGGACTTTTCCATGTCAAAACATCAGCAAGCCATCACTGGTCCTGCTGACCACTCAATTGCAAGGCTTCTGGGAAACAACTGAAGGTCTGGTTTTTTTCCCCAGTTCCAGACATCCTGTTTTCATTCATTTTTAAGATATTTCCTCACAGTCAAGTATGAGGAACTTCAGATAGTGGGAGGATTTATCCACAGCAGCCCATGAGGACCACTGTCTGGTGCCACTGTCTTCAGACCAGCTGAGGGAGCTCCTGAGACAGCCCAGAGGGAAGCCCAGCCACCCCAATACTCTCCTCCCCAACTTGGTCTAGTGGCATCCTGCCCTGCTGGAAGGCCCAGCTCAATGGACACTTCCTCTAAAGCCATCCCTGATTCCTCACACATTTCCCATGTACAAAGAGTTTCTCTCTGACTTTAACTTCTCTCTCTAATTCACCGTTCACCTAATATTCTAAATTATTGTGTCATTTGTGTCCTAGTCACCAAAAGGTAATCTTCAGGAGAACTGGAACCATACCTTATCCATACTCAACATCTCCCCAAAACATAATAATCTAAACAAAGCACACACTCCATAAAGACTGAAAGCAGCTTCCTCTTGTCATTTTGGGTACAGCTTAAAGGTTTTTAATCACTGCCTGGCTCCCTCTTAGGCTTAGCTCCAATGAGTCTTTCCAGCCTCGTCATATATTCATGCCCCTTCTGAATGCTCCCCAAGCCCCATGGCTCAACACAGTCTCTCTCACCCATATGGCCACTAACATGACTTCTCTGCTGAGCACACAGGAAGTCAATGGTCATCGGGCTTGCTATTCAAGAAAGGAAACCTGCTCAATAATCTCAGCACCTACAAGCCCCTTCTTTCTCTCAGAATGTGGAGCAGTGAGGCCAGTCAGAATCTAGGTCTGATTCTTCCTTCCAACACTCTGGTGACAATGGCACGAAAATTCTCTCAGTCTTGGTTTTCAAGTATGAAAAAGAGGGGTACTAATTTCATTTCTACCTAATTCTGGGGGGTTAATGCTGATCAAATAGCAGCATATATGGGCAAACCAGTTATAATTAGAAAAAATAAAACATTTCTTATCCTACCAGGATGTCAGATTTCATCAGGGTATTCTTCCCTTCACACCTCTGCCAAAAGATGGACAAGGGTTCTACACCCTCGCAGCCAACACAAATCACCAAGCTACAGGATGCTGTTATTGGAAGGGGACCCCAGAGGCATCTAGTTCTGTGGAAGGTTTCCACTATTCACTCCTCAATCTAAGGGACCACAATGGCCACCTGGAGCAGAATGGCAGAATCTCCACCATGCATTTATTCCCAGAAAGTATCTAGCCAGCTTCTTACTGGAACATTTCCCCATTTCCCAGTATGGTCTACCGCACTCTGGGAAAGTTCTATTTTTTTTCCTGATAACAAGCACAAATCTGCCATTGGGCCACTTGACTCCACTGCTCTGATTCATTCTTCTGGGGCTCAGCAGAACATGCCTAAGGCTTTCTCCAAAGGACAACTTTTCAAGTCCTTGAAGACAATACCCATGTTGCCCCTGCATCTTCTCTTCTCCAAGTTCAAACATACCCAGTTCCTTCAACCATTCCTCAGACTATTTAAACACTTTCTATGCTTATTAATGTTCTTCTAAAATTGTAAAATTGTGGTGTCCAAAACCAAAAGGAATTCTCCAGTAGCACATACACTGGAATCCATTCTCCTAACTTCCCTATGACAACATCAGGACTCAAAATAGCTTCAATTACTATCACTACTACTAGTACTACTACTACTACTATTACTACTACTACTACTACTACTACTACTACTACTACTACTACTACTACTACTACTACTACTAGCATTGCTACTGCTGCTGCTACTACTACTTTCCTTAGAATCCAGAGGTAATGGGGGGGGCAGGTTAATGGGATGATTTTCTAGAATTATGGTCTATAAGCCCCTGATGATCATCTAGAGATATCAGCTTTTTCAAACTGATATTTACTAAGGTCCTAGAATATGAATAGCTGGCATAAAACATTCCCCACAAAAGTCTTTACCTAATCTCCCACTAACATCCATAATCCAGGGGAAAGTGAACTTCATCTTAGTGTAAAAGTGGCAAAGGGATTTTTGTGTCATCCTTCCAATGTTTCCCTTAGGTATGGAAGAACTTTCTGCTTCCCTGATGTGTAGTTTGGTGTGGGCTTCTGATGAAGACCCTGCCATCAGTTGTTCCAGGGACCCTGTCAGGATGCCCATGGAGAGCCCCAAATCTTCCGATCTTTCAGAGTTCACAAGGTGATTCTTGAGTCAAAGAGTCCCCTCCTGGGGACTTCACTGGAGCCTCTCCCCACCTCACTGACCCAGCTCTGAAATGTTGCGGTCTAACTGACTCCCTGGCAAAGGACTAAGTCTCTTCCCTATCTCACCCTACCCTTCATAGTCTCATTCTAGTCAAAGTAATTAATGACTGTCTGCACCCAGTTTAATGTCTTATATTAAATGACTGACTCAATCATAGGTGGGCAGGTGGATAACAGGCATTTCCTAAAAGCTTTTTCTGCACCAGATGCTGAGCCACTGGCTAAGCCGAGGAATACAAATAAAAATGGGACAGTCTTTGATGGGTGTGTGGCTAGACTAGCTTCTCCTTCATGGAGGAAGGGCTCTCATATTGGCATCTAGGTCCCTCCCTCAAAAGTCAACCAGAAAACTTAAGTTTTACAAAAAGTCCCAGGTCTTTTTTAGAAGGTTTCCTATGAGTGGAGCTGATTTTTGTTTTTATTGTGCTCATTTTATTAGTCCTACAAAATTTCATCTCAGTATATTCAGGCCAACGTTGTCATCAGTGAAGATCCTTTTGGATGTAATTCTGTCACTCAGTGTGCCAGTTATGTGTGAGCTGATCAATCAGCTGCCAAATCTTGTCATCTTTCCTCCCCATGGCTCACCTCCAACCTCTTCTCTCATTCTCTCCACTCCCACAGCTATAGCCCAAGGTGAAGCCTTCTCCATCACCTGCTTAGATGACTTCAGCAGTCTCATGATTTGCCTCCCTGTCCAACACAGTCCATCCTCTACAGAGCTGCTAAAATGATTTTCCTTAAGAACAGATCTATGTTATGACCCTACTCAGTCAGCTCCAATGTCTCCCAGTTGTGTCCAAATCTCTTTCTGGTCTCTCTGGGCTATCCCTGCCTACTTGCTGTTCTGTAACTGATACTCCATCTCCCAATCCATGGCCTTGGCTTAATTAGCTGGAAATCACTCTCTCCCCTGTGTACTCCTTCCTGCCCCAATCCTCTCACCTTTGCCTTTCAAGACAAAGCTCAAGCACCACTTTGTACCTGATGCTCCTTCCCACTCCATTGCTCCCAAATGATCTTAAATTGATTTATATTTATTCTAGGTTCAGGTTTGTCCTTGTTGTCTCCCTTATTAGAATAAAAGCTTCTACATAGTAAGACTCATTTCATCCTTTACATTTGTATTGCCAGAGTGTCTAGCTCTTCATATATGTATGTTGTGGTGGTGGGAGTTCATTAGTTACTTGAGTGAAAAGTGGCCCACTATATACAGCTAGCTCCAGCCTACCTGGGGTAGAGGAATGAGTCCATCAAACCAGGTGTAGAAGAGAAATACATTTGCTTCAGGCACCAAGGTCCTTCTCCCTGTCAGGGAAAAGGCCAATCCATCATGTTTCTAGCCTGATCTCACACCTTGGGGGAGGGGGAGTATTTATTCCTTTGGCTTCAAGCACCTAGCCCCTCACCACAACTGCATAAATCCCCAAGAGAAGCCTCTACCCTAAGTCTCAATACATTTGGACAATGAAAAGCAACCTGAACTCATTCTTCCATGATGAACAAACTTCCTGCTAGTTATACCTTCCCTATATCAAATATTCTGAAGTTCCAGCTGTTAATCAAACCTGTCTTTATCTCCCACTTCCCAATCCTTCTTCCCATTTCCCTCTACCCCAACTCCTTAAGGTTCCACTCAAAAGTTAACTACCCCCTTCCACTGAGCTCTCAGAATGTCTGGTCCATAGATTGTTTCATTTCTAATTCCATCTTCTCCCAGTGTCACAGATGCTTGTGTCTTCCTTGGTAGTACTTTCACTAATATATTCACTCACTGGTTGAGGTGGGGGAGTTGGAATTCTCCTTGTTCCTTATTGCCTTTCTAAGTTTTTCTCTATCCCATCAAACAGGAATCTCCTCTCCTTTAAGGTTCTTTTTTTAGGTTTTTGCAAGGCAAATGGGGTTAAGAGGCTTGCCCAAGGCCACACAGCTAGATAATTATTAAGTGTCTGAGGTCAGATTTGAACTCAGGTACTCCTGACTCCAGGGCCAGTGCTCTATCCACTGCCACCTAGCCGCCCCAAGGTTCTTTCAATGATACGGACAACCCAACTAAAATTCTAGTAGGGACTGTCTACCAACTTCCAAGAAACTCTGCTTCTTTCTTAATGAATTCAGGACCTAGTTCAGTTTTTTCCTCTCCTCTCCAACTACTATCATCATCCTACGGGGATATCAACATACATATTACTATTCCCTCAAATACCCTCTATTTTCCTTCAATATTTCCTCCAATTCCATCAACATCCATTTTCAGTGAATTTCTGCTTCACTTCGGCTACACACAAAGATGGTCATACCCTTGTTCTTGCTATTCCCCTTAAATGAATCAACTGCACATTTGTGAACTCTAAAATTCACTTCTCTGATCAAAATCTTTTGGATCTCCAACTCCCCCTCTACCTTGCATTCCTAAGTCATGTTCTTCACACCATGATCTCTAATCCCTGAGTTCTTTCTCAGTCTAAAACCCTTGCACTGGCTCCACTCTCCTCCATTCCTCCTCTCTGCCCTTTGGTCAACCAGCTGAATAAACTGTGCTCCTCATTTGAGGCCATTCCCCTTTATATTGCCAGTCCTCAGACTCAGATCCCTCCCACAATCTATGCCTTTGCTCCAACATATATGCTGGTAAATGAAATCATCATCACACTTGGGTCCACTACAAACTTAAGTGATATCATCACACTTGAACCCTCACTGCAGCAAGGTAAATACCTTCCTAGGTGATTCAATTTCACTCATCACTGCAGCTTTTCCAAAATTTTTCACATCACCTTCCTTTGCCCGCCCCAATCTCCCTCTCTCAGCTAAGAATCTCACCTCCTACTTCATGGAAAAGATTGAGGTCATTGATGAGCTTCCTCTTCTCCTTTATCCAGATGCCTTCTGCCACAAACATCATCTCACAAGAAATGTGCTTTCTCCTTGTCAAGGCAAACAATCTCCTAATGCTCTACTCAGCATACCATTGAGGTTGCTCTCTCCACAATTACCAATCCTCTCCACTGCCAAATCTCTGGCCTCTTCTCAGTCCTCATTCATTCTCCTAGACCTCTCCATATGTAGCCTTTGACATGGAGTATCCTTGATACTCTTCTCTCTGGGTTTTGTGATTCAGTTCTTTCCTGTTCTCTTCCTACCTGTGGGATTACTCCTGGTGATTTCTGCTATTGGTGTTCTTCAAGGTTCTGTCCAAAGCCATCTTTCCTTCTCCCTCTATGCATTTCAATGGATCTTTTCAGTTCTATTTTTCCAGTTTTCCCCTTTTTACTGACCTCCAGTCTTAGCTCTCCAACTGCCTATTAGACATCTCAAACTGGCTGACCCATAGATACCTTAACCTTAGCAGGTCCAAGACTGAATTCACCATCTTTCCCTCAAAGTAGTAGCTGTCCTTTGGTCTCAAAGAAGATCACGACCTCAGGAAAGTGACATCATGACTTGCATATAAGGTTGTTTGAAGTAAGTGGGTGTTGTGCAAAGACATCATTCTATCTTTCTTCATTAACTTCCCTATTACTAGAAACTCTTTCCTCTCAGTCACCTTAGTTCATATCCATATATCCTATCTGAATCTTCATTCCTGAATATACTACCATGCACTGACCCTGCCACCCCTGCTGTGGTCCTCAAATCTGGGCTGAGCAAATACTTGTTGGTCGGTCTCCCAACCCCAGGTCCTCCAATCCATCATCTTCCCCCCTCCCCCAATTGGTTGTTAAAGTAATCAGCTTCCAAAAGGACTCAATCAACTCCAGCAGCTCCCCATCCCCTCCAGGATCAACTATAAAATTCTTGTTTTGTCCTTTAAAGTCCTTCTGGTGATACCAGTCTCCTGGCCATTCCCTTCATTTCTTAGCTCCAAGCATTTTCTCTCTCCCTTGCTTGGAATGCTCTCCCTCCTCTTCAGCCTACTCTAACTACTTGATCTCCCAGCTTCCTTTAAGTCCTAATAAAAACCCAGTATCTCAATTTTCTATTTAACTGTTTATTGCTTGTTTGCATATACACATCTGTTTGTTGTCTCCCCCATTTGACTGGGAGTTTGTCTTGTTGGGTACACAATAGGCTGTTAATAAATGCTTAATGACTCTTGACTAGAATTCACAACCTGCCTCCCCTCACCCTTCCAACTCCTTACACCTTTCACCCCATTCCCTGCATGAACTTTACTATCTACTGGCACTGGCCTCCTCTGCCATTCCCCAAACAAGACATTCCATCTCCTGACTTCATGTCTTCACCCTAGACAACCCACATGCCTAGAAGGCTCTTTCTCTTCTTGGTTACCCAGGTTTCCTTCAAATCTCAGATAAGATTCCACCTGGGAAAAGGTCTCCCTTAATTTATTTAGGATCTTTCCTATTTTATCCTGTATATAATTGGTTCATACATAGTTGTTTCCATCTCTTTTATGAGGTTGAGCACTTTGAGAACTCTTTAGAGTTAGATGCCTGGCCCATCTTGTTCAGACCTTTCTGACTCTTACTGATCCTGAATGAGGTCTTCTTGGCAAAGATATTGGAGTCAGTTGCCATTTCCTTCTCCAATGGATTAAGGCAAGTGAGGTTAAATGACTTGCCCAGGGTTACACAATTGCAGATAGCAATAGTTGAATAAATGTTGACTGATTGACCCTTCTATTCAGTATTGATACAGTTCAATTCCTCCAGTAGCATGTCAACTCACTGTTCACAGGATAAGGTTCTCAAATTTAAAGTACAAACAGTTAAATTAGTGTTTAGCTTGGTCATTATAAAAGTCAAAGGAGATCATGGAGACATTTTATTTTATTCCATAGTTTTGTTTCCACAGATTTTCAGAGCCAAAGAATTTGGCTAGTGGTCATTCAGGTTGGATCTCACGGTAGAGGCAATGCTTGAAACCTTTTCAGTTGGAACAAAACTTCCAGAGTTCACACTTCCCTGGTATAGATTCTCCTAATCAAGGTTCATATCCCCACCACAAATACAGTGAAGAAGCATTTTTATGGAGGTGCAGAAGTGGCAAACAATAGAAAGAAGAGTTTAGGCTTGGGACAACTCCAACTTTTTCTGTCTTTTCTTCTTATTCTGGGTTTATATGAAATTTTCCAAGAAGTCATCTTCTCATACCTTATTGGGGGCAAAAAGGATTCTGAGCCACCAAAAATAATGTCAGGAGAGAACCTCTGAACACACAGGAAGGGTTATTACCATACCACAATAAGGCACTGGAGGGACAATGTAATAGGTGGCCAATAGGCTGATGAGGCCTTCACATCTCAGTTATTCTGAACTTTTAAAGGTCATCATACAAACCCCAATCCTTCCCCTTCAACTTCCAGTCCTGAAGTTCTCACTGAATACTCCCCAGCTTTTTCCACTGTGCCCTCTGAAATACCTATTCCATAGGCAAAAAGCTTCCCTTCATCCTAGACCTTTTCTTCTCCCCTTCCTTTCATCTACTAATTATTACTGAATCCTGGCCCTTCTGATGACAGTCTCCCAGCTGCCCCATCCAGTATTGGCTGCACTATCACTAATCAAACTGGGGACATTGGAATATACCTTGTCCCCCTATGTTCAGCATCCAGTTACCTCTCCTGTTATTGTAGAGGGACCCCCAGAACACTCCCCTGTCTTCCTCAATGAGTTTACTACACTGCATTCCATTTTTCTCTCCTCAATTCCTGCCCTCATACTTAGGGATTTCACCTCTGTAGCTCAGCCCTATATAAAAACAGAAAAAACCAATGTCAGTCAGTCAAAGAGTCAGTCAGTAAACATTGATTAAGTACTAACTCAAAGCTAGTCATTGTGATAAGGAAAGGCAAAAATCAGTCCCTGTCCTGCAGGAGTTCACAATCTAACAGAGGAGACAAAACAACTATGTACAAGTCAGATACAGGATCAATAGGAAATAATGATTAAGAGGGGTTGGGAAAGGCTTCCTTTTGAAGGTAGGATTTTAGCTGAGACTTAAAGGAAGACAGAGAAGTTGGGAGGCAGAGATGAGGAGGGCAAGCCTTCCAGACAGGGGAGACAGTCAGGAAAAACTCCACCAAGCTGAGAGATGGAGGGTCTTGTTCAAGGATCAGCAAGAAAGACAGCTTCACTAGACCAAAAAGCATTTAAGGGAGTGTAGGATATAAGAAGACTGGAAAGGTTGGGGGAGAGGAGTTGTTGATGCAGGATCCTGAAGCCCCCAAAAGAGGATTTTATATTTGATGCTGGGTTTCAGGAAAATTGCTTTGTTAACTGTTGTAAGTGGAGGGTTCTCTATCACTGGATCATTTCTCTTGGAGTCTGAAGAACTAACTAATTATGTGTTTTATGAGAAGATTCCTGCTCATGCACTTCAAATATTCTAGGACACTTAATGGAGTAGAAAACAATGTTTGAACTATTCTATAAAAAAAATGAGAAAAAAATCCTAAAGAACACTAAATTCCCACAGAAGAAATTCACTTAAATTGCATGGTCAATCCACCAAGCAGACATTTGGCATGAGTGATGTGACATGTGTTGGAGGAATTTCCAAATGACACATAAGGAAAAGCAACCACCATGCATGACCAAAAGATAAAAGGAAGAAGGTTCCCAGAGAGAACCTCAGACTGACTTCCTATTCTGCCTCTAGTTGTATCTGCCAGCGACATTTAATTGGAGATTCGAATCATCAAGGATCCTTTATATTCTCCATCTATCAGGTCAGGTTTGTTTATCAGACCCGTTTTATTAGGAATTGCCTTAACTTCACAAGAATAGCTCTGCTGTTCCTATCATTAATTTTTATTAAAAACACTTCTTTAGGGGATGCAAAGCAATAATATAACCGGCCTTCCAGTAAAGATATGCCATTCTGGTACTAATAATAGAATTGTGGTATTGGAAGCAGGCAATGGGCTTAGAGCAGAGCTGTCAAACACATGGCCTGCAGGCTTTATGCAGCCCAAAACACTCCCAAGTGAGAACCAAACCATATTAAAATGAAACCAGAAAATATTCCACAAAATAAAAGATACAATAAAGCATAGATAATATTACATTTTAAATTTAAGTCAATTTGCAGCCTTCAGGAACACTTATGCATAGTTTGGTGGTCTCCATGTCTATATGTGTGTGACCTCATTGGTTCAGTTGACAAACCATAGACTAGCAAAGCTGAGAGTCAAAAATGTCGGGAATCATAAAAGTCATAGATTGCAAAATCAGAAAGCCCAGTCAAATCTTCTCCAACAAAAGAGAATTCCCCTTATAAGTTATTCCAGAAGAGATAATCTCCAAAATACAGGAAAGCCCACAGTCTCTTGAGATTAACCATTGTGCTTGTGGGTGGTTCTCACAGCAAGGCTAACTTGGTATCTAGATTCACCTACAGAACTGAGGAAGAAAAACCTCCACTCCTCTCTCACATCAAGGAGGAGAGACCATCTAGGATTTTCAGGGAACTCTTCTTATTCTCTCTGGATTTTTGCTGTATAACTTCAGACTAAAGTCACCAGTCCCTTCCTCCAAGGTAGCAAGGAGGCCCTTCCATCTTTTCTTCTAATAAAGCTGGTATAATTTGCATGAACTGATGCAGAGCAAAATGGGTAGAACAAGGGAACAATTGATACAACTCCAATATTGTCAAGGAAATTCATCATAACCAACCATAAACAACTTTATGGAAACTGATGGTGACGTATGCTTCCCACCTCTCAGCAGCAGAGGTACAGAATGAGGCACCTATATTTAGATCTGGCCAATGAGAGGATTGCCTTGACTTGCACAGATTCTTTCCTACTTTAACTCTTCCTCTGATTGTCTGGTTCTTCCCAATATAACCATTTTAATAAGGACAACCAAGACAATCATGTATTTCTTTCTCTCCAGGCTGCACTGCTGACCTCTTTACTCTCTGAACTTTCTCTACCCCATCCCTATTTTTCTAATTAATATTTTTTCCAATTACCCATAAAATTTTTAAGATTAATTTTTTAAAAAAATTTTGAGTTCCTGGATAGAGCACCGGCCCTGGGGTTAGGAGGACCTGAGTTCAAATATGGCCTCAGACAATTCATAATTGCCTACCTGTGTGACCTTGGGCAAGTTACTTAACACCACTGCCTTAAATAAAATTTTGAGTTCCAAATTCTCTCTCTCTACCTTGCCCCCTCACTGTGAAGGGAAGCAATCTAATACATGTTATACATGTTTGGTCATGTAAAACATTTCTATATTAGTCGTGATGTGAAAAACAGAGGACAAAACAACCCAAGAAAAATAAAGTAAGAGATATGCTTCTATTTGCATTCAGACTCTATCAGTCTTTCTCAGTGGACAGCATTTCTCATTATAAATCCTTTGGAACTGTCTTGGATCATTGGATTACTGAGAGTAGTTAAGTCATTCAAAACTGATCACTATACAATGATGCTGCTATTACTGTATATAATGTTCTCCTGGTTCCATGTACTTTAACCTAAATACAGGCAATTCCCTCCAGGTTTTCCTGAAAATGTTATCTATATGAAAAAATGCTCTCAACCACTATTGCCTAGAGCAGCCCATAGGTTGTTTAAGGCCTGTAAAATCATTTGGTCTGGCACTGCCAAGGCATCTATAGACATGACTCAAAATTCAATAAATCTATGAGCTTTTAAGGGATGAATTAATTAAATGTTTGACCAAATATAGTTGAAAGATGTTAAAAACATTCAAACAGCTTTTGGCAGGAAAAAAAATACCCACTCCTGGGACTAGAGAAATTCAAATTGAAGCAACTCTGAGCTCTTTTCCCATTTCTCTCAGATTGGCTAAGAGGACCAAAAAGGGAAAATAACAAATATTGGAGGGGATTATAGGAAAATTAAAACACTAATGCACTGCTGGTGAAACTGTATCCTAATTCATCCATTCTAGAAGACTAAAAACCAGGCATACCCTTTGATTTAGCAATACCACCACTAGGTCTGCATCCCAAAGAGATTAGGGGAAAAGGACAAGGATATATTTGTACAATAATATTTATAGCATCTCTTTTAGTGATGACAAAGAATTGGTAATTGTGGGGATGTCCACCAATTGGGGAATGGCTGAAAAAGTTGTATATGAATATGATGGAACAGCATTGTGCTTAAAGAAATGATGAGCAGGATCTTCTCAGAAAAACATGGAATTTTTATATGAACTGACACAAAAGCAAAATGAGTAGAACCATTGTACACAGTAACAGCAATATTGTATGATTATCCACTATAAATAACTTAGCTATTCTCAGCAATACAACAATGCAAGATAATTCTGAAGACTTATGAAGAAAGGTGATGGACATTTTCAGTCTCCTGGTGGAGACTGAAAACAGATCAAAGATACTTTTTCTTTATTTTTCTTGGGGGTTTTTTGTCTGTTTTCTTTCACCACATGGAAATATGTTTTGAACAACACATGGATAAACATGTCAATTTGCTTACCTTATCAATGAGGGGAAGGAGGGAGAGAATTTGGAATTAAAAATTAGATAAAAGAATGCTTCAAAAACAATAAAAGTTATCTTATGTAATTTTGCTATCTTTTATATCTTATTTCTTCTTTAAGGATATGATTTCTCCCTCAACACATTCCATTTTTATCAATATATAGCATGGAAACAACATAAGGACTATCAGGCTGCCTTCTGTAGGTTGGGGGAGGGAAGCAAGATTGGGGAAAAATTATAAAATTCAAAATCTATTTAAAAAAGAATGTTAAAATTATTTTTACATGTAAGTGCTTGTCATTTATTTTTCCCTTTTCTTTTATATATCTTAATATTACTTTATTTTTTATCCAAATACATATAGAAATAGTTTTCAACCTTCATTTTTAGAAAATTTTCTCCCCCCTTTCTCCCATCCTTCCCCCCTCCCCAAGACATCATTGTTTGTCATTTCTTATAGCACAACAGTATTCCAGCACAATCATATACTACAACTTGTTCAGCCATTCCCCAGAATTGTTTTAATTTGCATTTCTCCAAACAATAATAATTTAGTCCAAAATACACACACACACACACACACACACACACACACACACACACACACACACACACATCTTTTTCACATGACTATAAATAGCTCTGATTTCTTCATCTAAAAACTATCTAGTTATATTCTTGACTATCAATTGAGGAATGATTTGTGTTCTCAGAGAAACTTGCCATAAATTTTTTTCAGGTAATGATTATTATGTATTTCCCTCCATCCTATTTTTCCCTTTATTTTTACTTCTCTCTTTTATCCTGTTATTCTTCAAAAGTATTTTGCTTCTGACTACTACCTCTCCCAACTATTAGCACCTCCCCTTCTCTCATTTCCTTCCCCTCCTACTTCTCTGTAAGGTAAGATAGGTTTCTAAACCAAAGTGCATATAACTCCCTCTCTGAGACAATTCCTATGAGAACAGGATCTGGCTCTATTCCACCCCCCATCTTCCCATCCACTCTTTTGCCCCTCTTTTATGTAAGAAAATTTACCTACTCTATCTCTCCCTTTCCCTTCTCCCATAAACTTTTTAGGAATTATAAGTATCAGTTTCTCTTGTAAGAATGGAAAATTTTATCTTATTGAATCCCTTATGATTTCTATTTTCCCTTAATCTTTTTATACTTCTCTTGCGTCTTGTATTGGAAGTCAGATTTTCTATTAAGTTCTGGTACTTTCAACAGAAATGCTTGTGAGTCCTCTATTTCATTAAATATGAATTTTCCTCCTGAAATATTATACTCAGTTTTGCTGGGAAGGTGAGTCTTGGCTGTTATCCTTGCTCTTTTGGCCTCTGAAATATCAAATTCTAAACCCTCTGCTCCTTTAATGAACAAGCTGCTAAATTGTGTGTCATCTTGACAATGAACTCTCTTGCAGTATTTTTTCCATGACCTGTTAACTCTGGAATTTAACTATCATATTCCTGAAAATGTTCATTTTGGGATGTTTTTGAGGAAATGGTTCTTTCCATTACTATTTTACCCTCTAGTTCAAGGGCAATTTTTCTTGAAAGATAATTTCTTGAAAGATAATATCTAGGTTCTTTTTTTTTTATCAGGTCTTTCTGGTAGTCCAATAAGTCTTCAATTACTAATTATTATCCCTCCTGGATCTATTTTCTATGTCAGTTGTTTTTCCAATGAACATTTCACATTTTTTTCTATTTTTTTCATTCTTTTGATTATGTCTTGTTGCTTCCTGACATCTCATGGAGTCATGAGCTTCCACTTGTCCAATTCTAATTTTTAAGGAATTATTTTCTTCAGTGAGCTTTTGTACCTCCTTTTCCATTTGGCCAGTTCTAGGGGGGTGCATTAGAATCAGGCTAGCCCTAGAGTCAAGAAGACCTGAGTTCAAATTCAGCCTCAGACATTATCCCTGTTTGCCTCCATTCCTCAACAATAAAATGAGCTAGAGAAGGAAATGGCAAACTACTCCAATATGTTTGAAAAGAAAACCCCAAATGGAGTCACAGAGAGTAAGACACAACTGAATTAATTCTATAACAACACTAGTTAAGGAAGTTTTTTCCTTCAGTAAATTTTTGTAAATCTTTTTCCATTTGACCAATTTTGTTTTTTAAGGAGTTCTCTTCAGCAGATGTTTTTGGTTCTTCTTTTACCATTTGGTTTAATCTGTTTGTAAGGTGTTATTTTCTTCAGGATTTTTTTGTACCTCCTTTACTAAGGTGTTGACTTTTTTCATGATTTTCTTGGATCATTCTCATTTCTTTCCCTAATTTTTCCTCTATCTCACTTATTTTATTTTAAAATACTTTTGGGGGTATTTCAGGAAATCCTCTTTGACTTGAGATCAACCAACATTTTTCTCTGAGGCTTAAGATGTAGCTGTTTTGATTTTCTTGTCTTTTGAGTTTATGTTTTGATCTTCCCTGTCATCTTAGTAACTTTCAATGGTCAGCTTCTTTTTTGTTTATTTGATTGTTCATTTCTTGACTTTTAACTTTATGATAAAGTTGGGCTCTGTTCCCAGGGTAGTGGGTACTGTCTCAAGCTTCTGGATTTTGTGTCACTATTTGTAGAACTAATTCTCAAGGCATGTAAATATTTTTTTCCAATGTGGTACTAGGGAGAGGTATGGTCACTGCTGCTTGACCTATGGCTGGCCACAAGTTCTCTTTTCCACTTAGGAGGTGTGACCAGGTTTCCTGCTCCTGCTAGTGCTCCTCCTTGCCCTAGGACTGTAATCCACAACTGCATATGGGTAATGCAATACAGTCTTTTAGCCAATGCCAGCAAAAGGTTCCCTGTATTCAGTCTGCTTCTACTCTGTTCTCTGACCCATCCTGTTTGTACGCTGGGAGTTCTGGAAGTAGCCTCCACTGACTGAATCTCCCGCCAAGGGCTGCTGCTGGCTTTTTTGGGCATGGCCTGTTCTGGACTGTGCTCTACTCTCACACCCCAGCATGACAGACCTTTCCTGTCGATCTTCTAAGTTCCCTTGGGCAGGAATGTTGTTTTATCCCATCCTTTTCTTGGTTCTACTTCTCCAGAATTCATTTTTAAGCACTATTTTAAAGTTGTTCAGAAGGGGATTTGGTAAAGTTAAGTCTATACCTTTACTCCACCAACACCACCCCCACTCTCTCCCACCCATCTCAGTGGTGGCCCTTCCTGATGAAAGTATATTCCTTTGGGTACTCATTGGTGATCCTAAAAGATATTATTCAGAACTCTCTACAACATTCTCAATCTAGTCTCACATGGGTAAAGTCATCCCATGAAGCCTTAGAACACAAACACATGGATTTTCTTGTCTGTCATGTCACCTTGCATGATAACTCGTGGACTATGCTCATAAGTTATTCACATCCTCAAATCCTTTTGGTTTGAATGGTCTTCTAATGACTCCTCCATTTTTATGAATCTAATGTAAGAGCCTAATTTGATTCAGATTAATATTCCAGTCAGTCAAGATATCTTTGGACTATGCTCTGGTCAACTAGTGTGTTAGACTGTCCCTCCAAGCTTTGTGTCTTCAGAAAATTTGATGAGCATGCCATCGATAACTTTATCCAAGTCCTGATGAAAACATTAATTGACACCAGGTCAAGCAGAGATCCTAAGGACACTCCCTTAGGAAGCTCCTGCTAAGCTGGTAGGGAAATCATAACAACTATTCTTTGAGTCTAATCAATTTAATAATTTCCAAATTCCCTGAACTGTAGTACTTTCTGCCTAGCACCACATTTTCCCTTTTTCACAAGAACAGCATAAACCACTCAAATGATTAGCTAAGATTTCATAAAATAGTAGTCCTATCAAAAAGAGGAAACAAAATTCATCCAAATATGATTCTCTTCCTGTGTAAAGACATTGTAATACCATACAAGGAAAGCTTCTCTTGAGAAACCAAAGTAGCACTGAGCAGCTCTATTTCTTCCATAACCCAAAACCAGAACCTCAAATTACACTGAGACTTTATGATGCCTGGTATATTTTGAAAGGCTTTTATTTTTCATTTGCTCCAAGTGTTCTCCAATGGCCACAGTTTCAGAATTTTAATACTCTAAATCTGAACTACTCATATAGGGATGACAGTCATCCCCTCTTAGCAGCCCTCCCTTCTATCTCCTCTTGTTTTTGCTAACTCTAATTTGATTGCAGAGTTTGTAATGATATCAGCCTCTTTAGATAAGTTCTTTTCTCCTTCCTCATTGAAAATGCTTTCCTTGGTGGCTTCAGAAGTTCTTTGACCTACATACTTGACTTTTTTTGGCCAGGCAATGGGGTTAAATGACTTGCCCAAGGTCACACAGCTAGGTAATAATTAAGTGTCTGAGACCAAATTTGAACTCCTGACTCCAGGGCTGGTGCTCTATCCACTGCACCACTTACCTGCCCCCCATGTTTGATTTCTTTAGGAGAATTTCACCCCATGAGATCCTCCAACCCTTCCTGTGCTGTCTTCAAATTCTGTTTTCTCTAATTCTAGACTATATCATACTACTCTGGACATTCCTCTCTTTTCTCTATCAGAAATTATACAACAGAAAAACCATTTCCATCTAAGACTCCCCATTATCCCCATTGTTATAGATGGAAATGGTTATTCTGTTGGGATTAAGTGATTTGCTCAAGGTCACACAGCTAAGTTAAGTATTAAGTGTCTGAGGCTGGGTTTGAACATAAATCCTCCTGATGGGGGGGGGGTACTCTATCTACTGTACCACCTAGCTGCTTATTGAGATATTAACCCAAAAGATCATAGAATTCTAGACAATTACTAGCAAGAAAAAATGCTTTGCATGTTACCAATTTTACTTTATGTACTTCATTGTTCAGGTTATTTCATGGTTAGTAAGGTGGAAAAAATTTATATTATCATAATTAATATTTTATTATAAAAATTATATGCAGAAAAGTGCATTTTCAGCAATCTCTAGTGAAATACAAGTTTTGGTGGTTGCTATTTTCCATAGGTTCAATAAATCAACATTTGCATTTTTGACTTTCACACTGACTTCTAGAAATGTTACTTTTGTGAAAGTTAAGCATTGTTGATACTTCTATATGCTGAAAGCAACCCTGAAAAGAAAGAATTGTGGTCAAAACTACAGACACTGAAGATGGACTCACAAGAAGACAAAATCATAATCCTGATTCTAATTAACATTTCTGAGCCCTTTAAGGACTATGATGGATTCTCTGTACCTGCATGTACGTAAGTATAAGTGTGTAGATCTATAGGTATGTAAGATCATATATATGTGTGAATATGAATACACACACATGTGGACATCTTATGCCCATTTTACAGGTGAAACATGCAAGTATTGGCATCAGAGACAAACCTCATCAAAGCAGCTGGAGCCCTCCTGATAGAACTTCAACATTCTAAAAGTTCCTGCTCTGCAGTACCAGCCCACACCTCTCTGAAGGACCAGCATAAGCAGCATGGAGCAGCAAAGGGGAGCAGAAAGCAAGTGGGCTGAGAAAGACTCACCTTCCTGAGTTCAACTCTGGCCTGCAACACTGCCTAGTTGGGTGACTCTGGGCATATCTCCTAACCCTATTTGCCTCAGTTTCTTGATCTGTAAAAAGAACTGGAGAAAGGAATGACAAGCCACTCTAGGATCTTTGCCAAGAAAACCCTAAATGGGAGCACAAAGAGTCAGACACGACTGAAAAATGACTGAACAACAAATGAGAACTACTGCCCAGTGACCCAGGGCACTAAATTGTGGAATGGGAAGAATAAAAGAGTAGGAAGGAATGCAAAAGCAAATTATTGGGAATTCAAGAAAAAGTTGGAAAGACAAAAAGTCCAAGAGAAAAATCTAGACAGAAGCCTAGTTCACATGTCCAAAAAATAAAGTGCAACACATGGAAGGACAAATGAACAAAAATTCAAAGAAGGATACAATATACTAAACAAGTATTATATTTGTATTATATGAAGAAAAAATAAGCAAAACATTTACAAGGAGAAAAGGAATCCTGTGTACTTCCCAGAGAACAAGAAACTCTAAACTAGTTAAAGAAAAAACTAGGGTTGTAAGCTAAGTTAAAAGTCAGTGCCTTCAAAACAATACTGAAGACAAAGCATCATTTAGATACCTTGGAATACATGATAAAAAATTCTGCCAAAAAAAAGGTAGAGGCTTTAAAAAATAAAGAGATTGAATTCAAAAAATATAGCAGTAAAAGGTAAAAGATAAAAAGAAATGAAACAAAAATCAGTAATTTTCAAAGCCTATATGAATTCTATTCAAGAAGTGACTTGGGGGCAGCTAGGTGGCGCAGTGGATAGAGTACTGGCCCTGGAGTCAGAAGTCCCCGAGTTCAAATCCGGCCTCAGACACTTAATAATTACCTAGCTGTGTGGCCTTGGGCAAGTCACTTAACCCCATTTGCCTTGCAAAAACCTAAAAAACCCTAAAAAAACAAACCAAAAAAACCAGAAAGTGACTTGATGCAAAATCACTAGCCTTCTAGAGGAGTTTGGAAAAAAAAAGGATTAACATACTCCTGGAAGTTGGTGGGAGAACTGCCTAGAAACTCTGAAATCTGACAACAAAATACTAATTGATTGATTCCACTGAGCAAATTCCAAGATGAATAGGGTTTAAACTTCACACCTTCATTACCGAAAGGAGGGAGAAAAAACACAAAATTTTGCAAACAACCAAAAAAAAAGCTTTCCATTTTGATGGAACATAAATGCAAATAACTCAGTACTACTCCACAATCATTAAAAGAGGAAAGAAAGACACAAAATATTACAAAGATGTAAACCAGAAAAACACATCCTTATGAAATCTGAATAATCAAAAAAAGGAAGATGGAATAAAAAGAGAATTTGAAGCATTCCTGCAAAATAAAACAATCTAACAGAAAGTCAAACAACAGATGAAAAGAATGGTTGACTATATAAACATTCCAGATGAGAAAAACAAAAGGAAAGCCTCATTAAGTATAATTATCAATAAAAGATTAAGGATTGGGATGAATATGCTCATTTTAGATTTTTTTCTTTTTTAGGTTTTTGCAAGGCAATGGGGTTAAGTGGTTTGCCCAAGGCCACACAGCTAGGTTATTATAAGTGTCTGAGGCCAATTTGAACTCAGGTACTCCTGACTCTAGGGCCAGTGCTCTATCCACTGCACCACCTAGCCAACCCTAAGTTGTTTTTTTTTTTTAAATTATTGATAGGGTCAATAAAACAAAAGAAATTATCAAGAGATTTAAAAAAACCTAAGACACTAAAGATTTAAAGCTATCCTTAAAAATAAGGATACAGGAAAGAAAAGCTAAATATCTCACAGACTGAATCTTATCTTACAACATAAGTATATCAATACCATTTTGGGGGGGGAGGGAGAAGTGAGAAACAAGGAAAGAAGAAATAGAGGGAAGAACTGAAGCTGAGGCAAGATTTACCCTAAAAGAAAAAATGAAAATGCACCATTAAATAAGATTTCCATGGCAGAGTAGAAGTACATGACTTTGCTGAGAAATAAGAGTCTTCTAATAAATTTCGTTAAGGGAGAATGGGCAAATATGAAATCAACTTCATCCAGCAAAATTTACACTTCAAAGCAATATATCCTATGCTAATAAAAAATGGATCCCAAGAGTTGATAAATACTGAGAGTGTAGGGAAGACATATATGTAATAACTAAATAACATGGCTTGAGGAGTAAATGGTCATAATAAGAAAAAGCAGTAAAACTAGTTCTCGTGATATCAGATACAGAATGACTACCACAATATAGCATAGCTTTTATCACATATAGATATTTCTAAGAGTGAAGGAATGTTAATAATGAATATCAGATGAATAAATACACACATGGAAAGTAGGATAGGGTAATATAGACAAATATAATAACAGAAATGAAATGGAAGCCATTTGAAATCACAGATGCTCTACTTCTTAAGAAGGAAAAGTACATGCACTAAAGAATATGGAAAAATAGAAGGGTTTCTATCCTCCCTGCTGCTGGGGAGGGGGAAGATGGTTAATCACTTTGGTTCAGGACTTCTGAGGTACAATAGAGCTCAAGTCAATCCGGCATCTGAACCAAGGCCAGCATCAGAATACTGAGTCCCTGGGAGTGGAGGGCCACCAGGTTGTCTAAGGAAGGGCTAAACTGAGTCAGGTCAGAAAAATGAAGGTTGTTATATTTCTAATATGGGCAAAAAAAGAGATTCAGTATCAGAAAGAAAAAAAATTAATAAAAAGATGAAATTAGGAAGAAGACAAAGTAAATTTAAAATTTCTTAGAAAAAGCAAAATAATGTTATAAAGCTATGAAGTTGTGGGTGGAATATCTTAAATCACATTTGGATGAGGAAAGACAAAGATATGAAGGGGAGAGATAAATAAAGAGAAAGAAAAAACTGACAACTCAAAGAATAGATTTGTGTCAAAATAGTACAAACAACACCAATTCTAGAGACAAAGTACTAATTTAAGAGAACTGGAATAAAAATCAATCTAAAAATTAAAAATGAAGAAAAACTCAGCATAACAATCACAATCTAACATGTAAGGGACTTAAAGAATCCAATAAAATGAAAAAGAATGATAGAAGGAATAAGAAAATAAAACTCAACAATTTGCAACATACAAGAAACACATCTTAAAAATAAAGACACATGAGGAATGAGAGTGTGGCCCTAGAACAAAATTTACTTCATCAAGTAATTCCCCCCAAAAAGCAGGAGGTGCAATCAAGAAAAGATCTCCCCCCAAAAAATCACCCCAAAAAGACAACAGACCCAGAAGTCAGATGATGTTCAGAACCATCAGACACAACAAAGTGAGGGCTTTAGGAAACATCTTCCACAAATGGCCTTGCCCTAGAAACCCCAAAGCAGAGGACAAGGTCCAGGTTGGGGCTGCCCCATCACTCATCCTGTGAGGATGCCCCTGCAGGCACTAGCAGCACACACACCTGTGCCCCATGTGATGCCCACAGTTTGCTCATGGAATTTATACTTTGTTGTGAGGAAAGTTCTGGACTTTCAGATCCCTTTGCCTGGACCTTGGGATCTTCCTCTGCTTCTCACCACCTGCCTCCTGACCCTTTTCTTTCTTTTCTCTTCCAAGACTCAGAGTAGATAAGAGCTGCTAATGTGGCTTTACTATCACTAGGAACAGGCAACAAATGGCACAATGGCCAGGACTGGGCAGTGTTGACATCTGAGGTTGGGGGGGGCAGGGTGGAGATTAAAGCAGAGTCTATAGCAGTACCCTCTGGATGCTACCAATCAAAGTACAACCATGACAATGTAACACATCAATTACAAGGGACTTTGGTGCTTCTCTCAACTGGACAATTATAATAGAAAGAGAAGCAAGAATGAAAAAAGAATTTTATGAGAGTTTAAAGACCTGTGGTACATTTAAAATGAGAACATTAAAGAATAATCTTTCTCCTCTGTAGCATGTACTTTTTAAAAAACTGACCATGCACTAAGGCACAGAGAAATTATAAAGAAATGTAAAAAAGGCAAATTTGCAGACCTGCCACAACAACAAAAACAGGCTTACAATTAGGGTTCAGGTTAGAGGAAGCTTTACTCCAAATCAACCATGGGGTGAGAGAAGTTGTTCAGTAGAAAAAATTCTTCCAAATTATTCACACAGTGATTTACTTTAACAAAAACAGGTTGGTTTGAACTTGAAAAAGAAAAAGAAACTCACTTCTCTTAGACTGATCTCACAAGAAGAGGTGGACAAAATGCATTTTTCCCATCTGACATGAAGGTGACTCTGTGAAAGTTTTATCAAAAAAAAAAAGTCCTTTCTCTTTAAGAAGTCACAGAAAATAACAAAGTGTGTATAATAATTAGTACAGGGAATATAAAAGAGAACTAAATGGAGAAAATAATGAGATCCTGATGATGAGGGTATCAAGGAACAACTCATTGAAAAACTCAACAAAAAAAAGAATGATCTTATCCAAATTTCTGGGAAGAAGCTAAGGCAGTCTACAGGGGAAAAACTATATTTTTTGAAAACATATAGGAACAAAATAGAAACAGATGATTAATGAACAGCATGTGTATATGTGCATATGTGTTTGTGTGTACACATAAAACTAGAGAATCAACATTAAATTCAAAATTAGCAAAAAAAGTAATTTTGAAAATGTAGAGAAAATTATACAAAACTATGAAATATTAAGACTAAAAATGACAAAAGTAAAAACTGATCTTTGAAAAAACAGACAAAAAAAGAAAACAGACAAAAAAAAAGAAAAGGAAAACCATATTACCAAAATGAATGAACAAGGTGATTTCATAGCAAACACAGGAGAAATAATGATCAGAAACCAAATGATTAAATATAAAAACACAAAATATCCAAATTAGTAAAACATAAGACTAGAAACACTTTTCTTTTTGTTTTTTGCAAGACAATGAGGTTAAAAGAAGAAACCTTTATTTTGGGGGATCACAAAGCATATACAGGGGTGGGGGAGGGGTGGTTCAAATGAATTCACAGAAATTCTATCAAAGTTTTAAAGAACAATTAATTTTTAAAAAATTGTTCTCAATAACTGAGAAACAAAGAATTCTACTAAGCTCTTCATAGAAGACTAACATGATTCTAGAATCTAAACCAACATGGCTAATGTTAGGAAAGAGAAATGTAGCCCAACATCACTAATAAATACTGATGTATAAATTTTAAATAAAATCCTAGTAAAAGGACTAGAACAATGAATTCCAAAAATTTATTCACTCAGATCAAGTTGGATTTATACTAAGGATGCAACAACATTAGGAAATAATTAATAATTTATCATATTAAAAGTAAAAAAAAAAACCAACTCAACTCGATGATTTTATCAATAGATACCAAAAAAAGCTTTTTGACAAAATACAAGTCATTTACATTAAAAATAAACTTTGAAAAGCACAAGTACAGAAAGTTCATTTAAAAATATGATTTAAAAGAATATAAAATTAAAGGCTAATATTATTTGCAGTGGAGAACAACATAAGATTTTCCAATAAATACAGGCTTAAAGCAAATATGATCCCTCTATACATTAATATTTAACAGCTTTAGAAATGCTAATAATAACAATAAGACAAGAAAACAAAATTAAAGGCATAAACTGTGGCCAAGAAGAAACAAAATTATCCTTGCTTGCAGATGGCATGTTGAGTTATTGAGAATCCTTAGAAGGCACTCTCTCCCTATCTCTCCCTTGGCCTTAGTTTCATTCAAAGCTCAGATCTCAAACTCTATATGAAGCTTCTCCTTCCTTATATTGCAAGATGCTCATGCTGCCTATCCTTCTGTGCCCACCAGCAAAAACATGCATGTCTTGACTCTATTGATGGCCCTTTTCCTTTTTTTTCATTCTTGTCATTGGCCCTGTTATGTTGGAGCCTCTACAGTACATAGGAACTTGATGTGGAAGGGGATTAGCCTTGTCCTGTTTGGCCCTAGGTGATGGAACTAGAAGTATCTATTGTTGCTAAGCTGAACGTTAGGCCTTGAGGGACCTCATAAAGTGGCAGCTTCTTTTTTCAGGGGATATTCCAGAAAGGACTTACTCCAGACAGTGTTCCTTGTTAGGTTCAGGCTGCTAAGAACCCTAAAACCTCTGAAAATTGGAACAATTTAGGACAGAAGGCTGCCCCATTGGCTAGAGCTCAGACATGAAACCTGCAACAAAGAAGCTTTGGAAGGGAGGTGCAGGCAGTGCACGAGTGAGGCCTGTACTAATGTAGTGGAGCTTCTCTTGTGGGGAGGACCCCATGTTCCAACATGTACCAAAATCACTCAGGAAAGGCAGGGAGGGAGGGGCCTGCAAACAGCGTCATTGCTGCATCATTGAAGGCAAGTACCAAATCAAGGACATCAAAGGTCCATTGGAATACTATGTTCAGGGAGAATTTTGAGGTCCTTAAAAGCTCTGCACAGTCTCCAAAACAATGTCTCTGGTCTCCTTACAGGCAGCTAGGTAGCACAGTGGACAGAGTGGAAAGTCTGGAAGTCAGGAAAACCTGAGTTTAAATCCAGCCTCAGACCTCACCAGCTATGTGACCCTGGGCAAGTCACTTCTCCTAGTCTGCTTCAGTTTCCTCATCTGTCAAATATGATCTGGAGAAGGGAATGGCAAACATTCCTCTCTCTCTGCCTAGAAAACCGCAATGACATCACAATGAGTTGGACACGACCAAAACAACTCAATAATAGCTTACCCCTTTCTGTTATTCAATTCTAGGCCCAGTCTTCAAAATATCTTCTAAACATTATGCCCTTAGGGCAATAAAAGTGTGCCTACCCTTTGAATTAGCAACACCACTATTGGGTCTATTATCCTGAAGAGATAAGAAAAAAGGGTAAAAATCTCACATGTACAAAAATATTCATAGAAGCTCTTTTTGAAATGGCAAAAAATTGGAAATTGAGGGGATGCTCATCAATTGGGGAATGGCTGAACAAGTTGTGGTATATGTATGTGATGGAGTTCTGTTGTTCTGTAAGAAATCATGAAAGACAGGATTTCAGAAAAACCTGGAAAGACTTGTATGAAGTGATGCTCCAAAAGAACATTGTACCCCTTAACAGTAACATGGGTTGATGATCAACCTTGATGGATTTGCTCACCCCTTCAGTGCAATAATCAGGGACATTTTTAGGGGATTTGTACCGGAGAATGCCATCTGTTTCCAGGGAAGGAACTGTGGAGTTTAAACAAAGACCAAAGATTATTATCTTCAATTTTTAAAGGTTGTTTTAAGTATCACATAAATTTGTTATCTCTAATGCTTTCTTTCTTCCTTTTGGATCTGATTCTTCTCTCACAACACATTTGATTTTGATCTACATTTATCATGGATGCAAATGCAAAGCTTTTATCAGATTGCTTCTGTTGGGAAAAGGGGGAAGGGAAGGAGGGAGAAAAATTGTAAAACTTAAAATCTTGAAAAAAAAAAGATTGGTAGAAACTACCATTATATGTAAATGGAAAACAAATAAAATATTAATATAAAAAATTTAAAAAATCTTCCAAACAATATTTCATTGAACTGAAATGAATAAAGAAGGGATGTAGTCTGGGGACAAGATGACCTCACAAGCAGGTGGATTTGTAGCTATCTGGAAGGAAGGAAAGAAGGGAGGGAGGAAAGGGGGAAAGGAAAAAGGAAAGAAATAGGAAGGAAAGACATATTACACACTAATGAGCAACAAATGTTATCTCATCTAATCTTTACAACCACCCTGAGAGATAAGTACTAGTATTATCCTCAATATACATATCCTCAATATACATATACATAAATACATATGTATGTATGCATGTATTTTTTTTGTTTTCTATCCAAGTGTCAAATTGGGAAGAAGTCTTCTAATAATATATGTTTAGTCTTTAGTCAACATTTTTATCAATAACTTGACAAAAGACATAGGCTAGATACAAAATAAGCCCATAGTCTTTAGAATTAGAAGGAATCCAGATGCTCTCCCAGGCCCAAGGTTATCACTTTGTCAGAAAATAATAAAAAGGTGAATATGAGGAGAACAGGAACTCCCTGATCCAATGGCCAAAGAAATCCCAGAGAAAGGCACAAGAAAGCTGAGTGACCGGCACCAAGGGCCCAAGGCCCACTTCTCCTGGCCGACAAGACTCCAAACCTCTAGGAGCCTTCCCCACTCACAGGAATCAGCAATAGTCCTGTACAGGCTCCCTCCCCCTAAGACTTGGTCTTGCTAACCTAAGAATAACCCTATTAAAAACCTGTCAGATGCTACTGCAGTGCAGAGGCAGAATTTCATTCCTTCCAGAATCCAAGCAAGGCTCCCAGTTATACCTGGGGAACCAAGAGATCCCATCAATTTCTACAATCCTCCCCAATTGCCCTACATTTTGTGAGGATCTTCACTTAGTAAAACTTATTTTCACTACTGTTTTGTTATAGTTTGTAATAGGCCCCCTTGATATTTTGGATTTCCCAAATTAATACAACAAATTATACAAATGAATGGGAGCATTTATACAATAAGTGACTAAAGGCTTTAAAAAATTAGCTCCTAATACAAAAACAGAAAGACATAGTCAAATGTCCAAAGTTAAGTACCAGCAACTCACTATCCATCCTTGACCAACTAATGGGTCTGAAATGTCCTTAGGAATTTCATCAACAAACTGAAACTAGAATATCTTCACAGCCAAAATGTGATGCACAATTTTCAGAGCAGAACATAGACCCCTAAAACTAAGAGACACCTTGTAGAAGGAACCAAAACTAAGTGGAAACAGCACAAAAGTACATTCTAATGCCCCCATTCTTCTGGGGCTCCAGGCATTGATCTGAAGGTAGAGGAAAGGAGTTTGCTGCTCAAAGCCTTGATTCCACTGGAATCAATCTTATTCTAATTGTATCCATCTGAGCAATGGCCTGTCCAGCCTTCAACACAACAGCAGGGGAGGGGAGAAGAGCCTATTCCCCTTTAAACTGAACTGAACTAGAGAAGAAGACCACCACCAACAATCACTTCCATTGGCAATGAACTTGACAAGCTACCTTTCCTTAAGGGAGTCCACACTATGAGGGACCTCATCACTGGTACAAGAGAAGAGTCTGGGGGGCCAGAGGGAGCCTGGTTTCATGCTAATCACAAGTCAAAGGAAGGAGCTGAGCACAGGACTTTCTAACTCCAAGTCCAAGTCCAACACTCTCTCCACTACAGTCTTGTGTCTCATGAAACAAGATGAAGTATGCAAAAGGCATTCTGTGTATGTGTGTTTGTGTGTGTCTGGTGTTTGTGTGTGTGTGTGTGTGTGTGTGTGTGTGTGTGTGTGTGTGTGTACGTGTGCACCTGTACCTGTACAGGTCAGATGGTGGGAAGGAGGGAGAAAAACAATTTCACAAGGGCTATGAGAACAGCTAAAATTTATATGACACTTGATAATTAACAAAGTATTTCATGAACATTATCTAATTTGGAACACAAAATAAATTGTGAAATAGATAATAGTAGGGGCGGCTAGGTAGCGCAGTGGATAGAGCGCTGGCCTTGGAGTCAGGAGTACCTGAGTTCAAATCCAGTCTCAGACACTTAATAACTACCTAGCTGTGTGGACCTGGGCAAGCCACTTAACCTCATTTGCCTTGCAAAAACCTAAAAAAAAAAAAAAAAAAGTGACTTGCCCTGGGTCACAGAACTAGTATACGTCTAAGGACACATTTGAACTCACATCTTCCTTATTCCTGGTCCAAAGATCTCTCCATTGTGCCACCTACCTGTCA
Organism: Macrotis lagotis; assembly: GCF_037893015.1. Lineage (NCBI taxonomy): Eukaryota > Metazoa > Chordata > Mammalia > Peramelemorphia > Peramelidae > Macrotis > Macrotis lagotis. The sequence goes on along the minus strand of NC_133659.1, from coordinate 29,384,641 downwards.
TGATAAATGATAGTATTCATGACATAGTAAAACATTTTACATATATGACCTCATTGAAGTCTCCAAAACTCTGTGAAGGAAGTATCAGAGATGGTATTATCTCCAATTTTATTTAATTTTTTCAACTTATTTTTAACTAAACAAAAGTCTGTCTTCCCCTTCTATCAAACCTGCCCCCCTCCCACTGAAAAAGAAAGAAAAACAAAACTCTAAATGGACAAAAGTCTGTCTTTCCCCCCTCTATCAAACCTGCCCCCTCCCACTGAAAAAGAAAGAAAAACAAAACTCTAAATGGCACAACTAACTAACTAAACACAAACAACTAAATTCTCATCCTGGCCATGTTGAAAACACATCTCAGTTTACCCCGAGTCTATCACTTCTAATAGGAGTGCAGAATGAGTCATAAGTTCTCTGGAATCATGGTCAGTCATTACCTTGATTGGAGCTCAACATTATTTGCCTTTATATTACAGTTCTGCTCACTTCACTCTAAGTCAGCTCATACAAATCTTCCTAGATTTCTCTAAAACCATTCCCCTCACCACTTCTTACAACACAATAGTATTCTATCTCTAGTTGAACATACCATAATTTGTTCAACTATTTCCCAATCAATGGGCATTCCTTTAATTTTCTGTTCTTTACCACCAAAAACAAAGCTGCTATAAATATTTTATATATGAGTTCTTTTCCTCTTTCATTGATCTCTTTGGGGTACAAATATCACTGGGTCAAAAAGGATCTGCAGTTTATTAACTGTGGGGACATACTTCCACATTTGCTTCCAAAATGGCTAGACCAGTTCACAGTTCTTTCAATAGTATGTATATTTTTAATATTTATTTATTCTATTTTGTACAAATAATGTTTTTTATACATTAATAAAATATTCTTAAGAGTAAACAGAATACCCCTCCCCCCACAAAATATAGACTCACTTGAGCGATAAAGGGGAGAGAAAAAAATTAAAATTAAAAAAATAATAGTAATAATTGTAGGTATGACCACGTGGCGCAATGGAGCCCCAGCCCTGGAGCCAGGAGCACCCGAGCCCATACCTGGCCCCATACACCCAACAATCACCCAGTTGTGTGACATGCAAGCCACCCCAACACCACTGCCCTGCAAAAACCAAAAAGGAAAAAAAAAGACCCAAAATAAAATATAATAGTAATAATAGTAGGGGTGGCTGGGTGGTGGACAGAGCATTAGCCCTTGAGCCAGGAGCACCCGGGTCCAAATCCGGCCTCAGACATTCAATGATCACCCTGCTATGCGGCCCCAGGCAGGCCCCCCAGCCCCATTTGCCCTGTACCCCCCCAAAATAATAATAATAAAAAATGTGCTTCAGTCTTTGTTCCAACACCAACAACTCTGTCGTGGGTGGATCACATTCTTTATGGTAAGTCCATCACAAAAGTTACTTCCATATTTTTCCACCATTGCCATTGCTGATCAAATCTCCCTCCTTTTGTATTTCTCCACTACCATGTACTATATTTTCTCTCTCCTTTCACTCTGACTCTGCTGTAGGGTCACTGAGTGGTACAGCAGACAGATCCCTGGTCCTGGGGCCAAGAGGCCCTGAGCCCCCATACCACCCCTTAGGCCCAGCATCCACCTGGCCCTATGGTCCTGGACAGGTCTTCCAATTCCAGCCCCTTGCAAGAAGTAAAAAGGAAAATGTGTTATGTCTGACCACTCTCTCCCCCATGGTCCATCCTCTCCTCCTTTATTCACATCCCCACCCCTTCCCCCTGCTCCCCCCTCCTTCTTACTCCAGATGTCTATACCCCATTGAGTATATGTGCTGTTTCCTCTCCTAGCCACCTCTGATGAGAGTGAAGATTCCCTCATTCCCCCTTGCCTTCCTCCCTTCCATATCATTGCAATAGCTCATTGTAATAAAGAAAAAACTTATTATATGAGATGTCTTAGCCTAGTCCCCCTCTCCTTTTTCTTTCTCCCATTACATTTCCCTTTTTTTCTATTGACTCCATTTTTACACCATATTTTATCTTCAAATTAAGCTTTCTCCTGTGCTTCAACTATAAAAGCTCCCTCTACCTGCTCTATTAACTGAGAAGGTTCATATGAGTATTATCAGTGTCATTTTTCTATGCAGGAATACATGCAGTTCATCATCATTAAGTCCCTTATATTTCCCCCCTCTCCTCCACTCTCTGCTTCACCTGAGTCCTGTATCTGAAGATCAAACCTTTTGTTCAGCTCTGGCCATTCCAATAGGAACATTTGAAATTCCCCTGGTTCATTGAAAGTCCATCTTTTTCCCTGGAAGAGGACATTCAGCCTTGCTGGGTAGTTCATTCTTGGCTGCATTCTAAGCTCTTTTGCCTTCTGGTATATTATATTCCAAGCCCTACAAGCTTCCAATGTAGTTGCTGCTAAGTCCTATGAGATCCTGATTGCAGCTCCATGATATTTGTATTGTGTCCTTCTGGCTGCTTGTAATATTTTTCTCTTTGACTTGGGAGTTCTGGAACTTGACTATAATATTCCTAGGGGTTGGTTTTTTGGGATCTCTTTCTTGGGGGGGATTGGGGGGATTCTCTCCATTTCTATTTTCCCCTCTACTTCTAGAATATCAGGGCAATTTTCCTGTAATAATTCTTTGAAAATGATGTCAAGGCTCTTTTCCTGATCATGACTTTCAGGTATTCCAATAATTTTTAAATTATCTTTCCTAAGTCTGTTTTCCATACCAGTTGTTTTTTTCAATGAGATGCTTCAAATTTTCTTCTAATTTTTCATTTTTTTTGGTTTTGAAGTAATGAATCCTGGTTTCTCATAAATTCATCAATCTCCCTGAGTTCCATTCTTTGTCTGAAGGATTTGTTTCCTCAGAGAGTTTTCTTATCTCTTTTTCCATCTGGCCAAGTTTGCTTTTTAAAGCATTCTTCTCCTCAATAACTTTTTGAACTGTTTTATCCATTTGACCTAAGCTGGTTTTTAGCATGCTATTTTCTTCAGCATTTTTTTGGATTTCCTTGACTAAGCTGCTGACTTCACTTTCATGTTTTTCCTGCATCTCTCATTTCTTTTCCCAGTTTTTCTTCTAACTCCTTCATTTTATTTTCAAAAGTCTTTTTTTGAGCTCTGTCATAGCCTGAGCCCAATTTCTGTTTTTCTTGGAGTCTTTAGATGCAGGAGCTTGTGCTTCCTCATCTTCAGACTGAGTATTTTGATCCTTCTTGGGCTCATATGCAAAATATTTCTCAATGGTATTCCTCTTTTTTCCTCTGCTTGCTTATTTTTCCAGCCTGAGCCTGTTTTGGGGGTACTTTCTGAGCTTTTGGGACACTCCCACAAGGGTCTCAGTGTGTGAGGCTCTGTCCTCTCTCCTGGTCTGTGAATGAACATAAGTGCTCCTCTCTGCCATGGGGCTGAGGTGGGGGGGGCCCTGTTGTTCTTTGGGGGGGCCTAGACTGTGATCAGGATCTGAATGTGGTCAGAGCCCCAGAGTCCTGTTCCAGGGGCAGAGGACAGAGCTTGGCAGTTTCTCTCTCTTCACTCCCCTCCCTAGGTTCAATGGGCTCATGCCCTGGGGGCTCCTGCTTACCAGCTCTGCCTGCTTTTGTTCCTGGATTTGGGCTGCTGAAAGACCAAGTTGTTTGCTGTGTGCCCTGAGGGCTGTGTTTCACGGGCTCGCTCTGGCAGAGGTCCCCCCTCCCCCACTTTGTGCCCGGTGCTCCCCCCGGGGTGCAGCTCGGGAGACTCCCCCTCTGCCACCCCTCTGGCCGGCCGCCCCTCCGACCCCGGGGAGCAGAGCCTTTCTGCTCTTTTCCAGGTTACCTTGAGTAGGAGCACTGCCTCACTGGGTCCCTTTGTGGGTTCTGTCTCTCGAAAGTTTAGTTAGTCCTTAGTTTCGAAGTTTTATGAGAGAGCTTCTAAGAGACATTCTCTATTGTTGCCATCTTGGCTCCGCCCCCCTCCAATAGTATATTAATATACCTAATTTACCCACAACCCCTCCAGCATTTGTCATTATCCCTTTTTGTCAACTTTGTCAATCTGATAGGTGTGAATGGAACCTCAATTCAATTTTCTATTTCTGTATGGAAGGATTTTTTTTATATGGCTATTAATAACTTGGATTTCTTCCCTTGAGACTGACTGTCCATATGGGTTGACTGCTAATCAAATAGAGAATGATTCTTATTTTTGTAAATGTAGACATTTCTTATAATGTTAGAAATGAGATCTTTATTAGAGAAACATGATGGAAAGATGCCCCCCCCAGTTACCTACTTTCCCTTTTATATTAGCTACCTTAGTTATTTGTGGAAAAAAGAACTTTTAAATTTTGTATTATCAAAGTTATCTGTTTTATCTTCAATGACTCTCCCGCTCCTTTGTCCATGTGAACTCTTCCTTTATCCAGAGATGTGAAAGACAATTTCTTCCTTGCTCCTCTAATCTGCTGGTGAGTTCACCATTCATGTCTAAGTTATGTATGCATTTGTTTTGGTAGACAATGTGAAACATTGGTCTACACCTAGTTTCTGCCAGTTTTTTATCTTACGTTGGGAGCTGAGTCTTTGGGCTTATCAAACATCAAGCTAGTCTGCTTTGGTATACTGTACAGATAATCTTTTCTACTGATCAGCATCTCTATTCTTTTACTGGAATCAAATTGTGAGAATGATGGCTGGCTGGTGGTAGTGTTTCAAATATAGTACTGCTAGGCCCCTTTCTTTCCCATTTTAAAAATTATTCATTTCTCTTGAGATTCTTGATCTTTTGTTCCTGCTGATGATTTTGATTACTAATTTTTCTATAATCTTTTTGAAGTTTTATTTGTATGGCACTGATTATGCAAATTGATATAGGCAATATTGCTATTTTTATTGTAGTGGCTAAACCTACTCATTTTTTATTTGTTAAAATGGACTTTTTAATAGCATTTAAAGGTTATCTCTTTTGATTAGCACAGTAACCTTGAGGAATAAGCATTATTCCATTGTTTTTTCCTACCCACATTCTTATAGTTATTTTAAAGGGAATAATTTATCTCCTCCTGCTGTGTTTTGTTGGCAATATTTTAGCTACAGATAATTTATGTGGGCTTATTTTATATAATGAAACTTTTTTTTAGAGGCAGCTGGTGATTCAATGAGCTGGGTCTAGAGACAGGAAGGTCTGAGTTCTAAACCTAACCTCAGATACTTAACTAGTTGTGTGACCCTGGGTAAGTCACTTTACCTATTTGCCTCAGTTTCCTCAACTTAAAAAAAAGAGATCCTGCCAGCAACAATCTCAAAGGGCTGTTGTGAGAATCAAAGTAGATAATACTTAGAAAAAAAAAGGAATAACAGTCCCTGGTGCACAGTCAACACTAAATAAATGTTTGTTCCTTTCCCTTCTCTTCATTATTATTGTTTTGATTGACTTTTTAGTTAAGTCTCAAAGGTCCTCTATGAAAATCATCATGTCATCTTTAAAAGTGATGCTCGTTTCCCAATTTTCTTTCCCTTATCTTATTACCTGAGCTAACATTTCAAGTTCTATGTTAAATAGTAATGGCAATAATGGATGATTTTACTTTATTTGAAAAGGCCTTTAGTTTATCCTTACTACATATAATGTCAGCTCTTGGTTTTAGCTGGATATTACTTAATTAGGAATAAGGACAGTTGGGTGGTGCAGTGGCTAGAGCACTGGTCTTGGAGTTAGGAGGATGGGAGTTCAAATCCAGCCTCAGAAACTGGACACTTACTAGCTGTGTGACCTTAACCCCGATTGCCTCACATTCAGGACCATCCCCAGTCCTCCTGATACCTATCTGGCCACTGGAACCAAATGGCAATGAGGAAACGGTAATGTTGGTGACTTAGTACTGCCCCCGTCACTTAAATTCAGGTCATGTGTTTGTAATGGCATAACCTCCCTGATGTCATGGTCTTCTTCCAAGAACAAAGGACAAAACATTACCTAGTAAGGAAAGACTTGCTTACTCCAATGTTTTCTAGGTTTTTAAAGAGAAATAATTTTATCTTCTCAAAACCTTTTTCTGTAACTACTTATATAATTATATTCTTCTTGCTATTTTCTTATTAATTCAGTGTATGTTGATAGTTTCCTAATATAGAATGAAGGCTACTTCCTTAGTAAAAATCTAACTTGTTCTTAATATTTAATCTTTGCAATATGTTTCTCTAGTCTCTTTTCTAATATTTTTATTTAAATTTTTTGTATTAATGTTTGTTAGATATTTGTCTTTAAGTCGTCTTTTTCTGTTTTAACTCTCCATGGGTTAAATATCATATTTATCTCATCGAAGAAATTTGATATAACTACCTTTTTCCCCACTTCTTTTTTTAAAAATCAAATTAGCTATGTAAATGAATAATGTTCACTAGATTGTTCACCTCTGGGGGCAGGGAAGGGAAGGTGGAAGAAAATTGTGAAACATAAATATGCAAGGAAAATAAAATATCAATCAAAAATTAAAATAAAAATCAAAGTAGTTAAAGGTTTGTTTATTTTATTGGTTTCTTTTTAGAAATTTTATAATTTTATTGATTTAATTTTTGCAATTAATTTTATTCATCTATTCTTTGACATTTAGAATTTTTATTTTGGTTAATTAGGGTTTTTAAATTTTTGATGATTGTTTGGAGTTGCTCTTTGTTTTTTTAGTTGCACAGTCCATTTCTTGATCTGTTCTCTATTTTAGTGATGAAAATGTTCTGAGACAAAAATTTTCCCTTAAAAACAACTTTTCTCAAAAAATATTAATATGTTGCCTTGTTATTATCTTTAAAGAAATTCACTGACTCACACAATCTAAATTTAAATAATTGCCTGAAATTAATTATGAATCATTTCTTCAGTGGCTCTTCAGTCTTGAGTTATGGTCTGTAAAAGATGATTTAATGTCTCTGCATTCCTCACAAACAAATGTGAGGTTTTAATGGCCAATTTTTGTAATGGTGCCATGCACAGCTAAGCAATGTGCATATTCTTTTCAATTTCCATATATCTAATTTTTCTAAAATTCTATAAATGCACTTAATATTTTCTTGTTTATTTTCTGGTTAGTCCTAACTAGACCTTAAAAAGATACATGAAGGTCCACCCCCACAATTAAAGTATTACTAAATATCATTACTAGAAATCTTCCTAGAAATCATTTACCTTTTCTTTTAAGTATTTAGATGTGATGCTATTTTTGCCATTACTTTATCAGAGATCATGGTTGCTAACCCCAGATGCTAATGCCTTCCCCTTTCATCATACCTTAATCTACTCTGAATATATTGTCTCTGTTCTCAGTTATTTAAATGATATTTCCCCTATTAGAACAGGCATTTCTAATCTGGAGTCCAGGAACTTGTTTGATTATTTAAATTTTTGATAATTTCATTTCAGTACAATTGTTTTTCTCTGCACTCCTTTGTACCTTATTAATTTCAAAATATTTTTTAATTCTGAAAAGGAATCTACAAGCTTCACCAACCTGCTAAAGGGTTCCATGACACACACAAAAAAATAAAAACCTCTGCTTTAGTATATAAAAGGTATTCATTTAGACATAAAGTATATATTTACATAGAAATACACAAAATAAAGTATGCCAAAAGTATGTTAATATATATACTTAGTAATATATATATATATATATATATATATATATATATATATAAAGGACTTTTTGATTACTTATGGCTTTGTTTTATTTTATTTTTGTCTTTTCTTTGTCTTCCCAGCATTTACCATAGAGTTTAGTATATATTAATTGCTTAATAAATGTTTGTTGATGGCTACCCTTGGCTTCTTTATTTTTAACCCTTGGCTTTTTTATTTCTACTGAAGCTTAATAGATTTTGCTCTAGCCTCTTATTTAACTACATGGATTTTTTTGGAGGGGGGTTTCAATTATACTTCTTTTAAATAATATATTGTTGGGATCTGCTTTCTAACTCATTCTACTCTCTTCTGTTTTATGGGTAAGTTTATTCCCTTCACATTCACAGTAATGACTGTTAATTGTCTATTTCTCTCCACTCCATTTTCTTCTACTTTTCCCTTGCTTTGTTTCACAGCCCCCTCTTTATAAAGAAGAGGATTGTGACAAAAAAAACAGAGTACTCAGCACCAGATCTGATTCATCTGCTTCTGCTCTCCTGCCTCTTCTCTTTTCTTCCCCTAAAATAGGTTAAGTTTTTCCTTTTACACCCTTCTTTAAATCCACTCTCAGTAGTTAACATTTGTTTTTCTGATTACTAATTCCTCTTTGAATTCCTTTCCCTTATATTCCTTCCCTCTTTTTGCCCTTTTCCATTCTCCACATTCTATGCTCCAGGCACATACTAGTTAACTCTTTGTCCTAACAATACATATCACACCATTCTCCCCCTTTCAAGCTTTTCCTAATGGTGTCTTCCCTATACCTTCTTTCCCAACTGAATTCCCTTGTTTAACTCAAACTTTCTCTGTTGAAAGCCAACACATTCCTCCCCAGCCTCATGCATGGCTAAGTAATATGCATATTCTTTTCTATTTCCATATAGCTAACTTTTCTAAAATTCTATTCACGTACTTACTATTTTTCTTGTTTATTTCCTGGCTAGCTCTAACTAGACCTTAAAAGGATACATCAAGGTCCCTCACAATTAAAGTATTACTATTTCTCCCTAGAAATCATTTATATCAACACATTCCTCCTCTCCAACCTCAAATCTCACAGCCCTTTATCTGCCCACCCCATGGAAGCCTGAACAGGAGATCTACACCTGTTGGTGACTTATTCCCTGACCAGTCGGTTTGCTCTATGAAGACAAGAGCCTTGGTTCAACTCTACCCTGTAAAGCTCCTCATGCAGTAAGTACTTGATCAATAGCTGTTGTATTGTCCTGGAAGACAGTGAACGCAGTATGATGAGTTGCCCCAGGGTTCTAAGAAGTGCCAGCTCCAAGTACTACTTCTGACCCTACCAGCTAGGTGCCTCTGGCCAGGTTACCTCACTTCCAGTATCCCAGGAATTCTTGAAGACAAGTCAATGCTCATCTGTTACATTTTGAGAAGAAAGTGATTTTCTAGACATCTCCAATTCCAATAAAATCTCAGATCCAACCCCAAAACAACAAAACACCAAATAGAGAAATGCAGATGTATAGAGGTCGGCAGCATTATGCTATCATTATACTATACTATGCTATGCTATACTATACTATACTATACTATACTATACTATACTATACTATACTATACTATACTATACTACTGACAGAGCAATGCAAAGAATAATGTTGAGAAAGTATGTGGTTTAAATGGAAGGTGAGAGGCTCAGGTGTCAAAAACAAGAGACAACAAAAAGATAGCCCAAGTAAATGCTCCCTTGGTCTTCCCTACGCTCTCAATGGACCCTTTGGAAAGGCTCCCCAAAAAACCCAAGAAGAAGAGTACTGGAGGCAACAAGTACCTCTCTCTTTACTCCTCTATCCCTCTATGTGGGAGAGAAAGAGTGAAGAGTATTTTGAAGTATTTCCACTAAGCTCCACACATCAAAGAAACTGCCTAGATCCTGATTGGCCCCCCTTGTTTGTTAAGAGCTGGCTCCAAAAATTAGAAACCATTTCTAACAAATATAATCTAACATCTCAAGGGTCAATCTTAAATAAGATTTATTATTCCTAATAAAGAGTGACTGGTCAAAGCAAGCTTTTAAGGAAGGTCTGGCTCCAGGCTGCCAGGACCCCCCCTCCTGCACCAAACCTGGGGACTCACGTCTGTCACTTACCCTGGTGCCAGATATTCTTTGCATTAGAACTTGGCGGTTTGAATCATGATGTCCAGATATTTGCTTCGGACCAGGGAACATGAAGTCTCTCATATTTTCCTCATATGTAGAGAGTGTTTCACCCACTGCAATGAACAGATTTTAGGGCTGAAAATGGATCAAAATATCAATTCACACCCTTCTGTCCAGAAACAGTGACATCTTTTATAAACTGTCCTACCAGATTTTCATTATACTTCACCAATATAAGACCCTGCCCCAGAATGCACCCCAAATTTAATACTTCTTAAGGAGAAGTGCCCTGAATGGGGCTTTATATCATTTTTACTTGAAAAGTAAATCCAGCATGGAAGGCAACAGGCAGTCAACAATTGCTTCCCTCCATTTCTATTTTGCTGAAATGTCACTGTGAATCTAACCCTCTCTCCTCAGTTTCTCCCCTCCAGGCTATCTCTTGCCCCATCATCGCATAGCTCTGAGTTTTCAAAGGTTGGGTGGTCAACAGAACAGAAGGATCTCTGGACAGACTGGTGACCAGTCATGATCCTGTCACTGAGGGTCGGGTCAGGAAAAATGCTGAGAGATTCATCAACAAAGAACTGGTCATGAAATAATTCATTTTTTCATAGCTAAATATGAAACTATCTACTAGGATGTGAAGGGGAGGGCATTGTATGTCAGTTCAGGGAAAACCCATGCCAGTGAATCAGAATATCAAAATATATTTATCAGCAACTATGCAATGCTTTCCTATCCCAAAGCAGGGATATTTGCACACATTCAAAAGGTAATTTGGAGTCACAAAAGAATTATTTTTTAAAAATACAACTTCAATTTTACATGATATGGACCTACTACCTACAACCCCCAGAAGGAGATAGTGGGGTACACCTACAATCCTTGCTTGTGGGGAAGGTTGAGTTTGGTTGAGTTTGGGAATTCTAAGCTGCAGCAAGACTGAAGTTGATTGGGGGTTAGCACTAAAGCCCACCGGGCCACCTAAGATGAAAGCCACCAGGCCACCTAAAGAAGGATCAACCAGCCAGGACAGAAAAATGAAGCACACTAAAGCATCTGTACCTAGAAGCATTGGAATTGCACCCATGAGAAGTTGCTGCCCTTTCAGGCTGGGTGAAAGATGAGGACCTAGTCTTCAAGCAATAAAGACCCACCTAGCCCCTCCCACCCTACTCCTGCCAATGATTTGTCTTTAATAAAGTACAAAGAAGCATTGTTTCCAGTTCTCTCTACATAAGCATCAAGATGATACACAAACAGTCATTTGGGAGTTTTAATGGTTTCTACAATATAATTAATACATTGATTAACTGTGAATACTGTCAATGCCCCAGTTTTCAAGTCACCCTTTTTACAATGGTTATCATTTTTTTTAAAAGGGAGGATCAGTTATAGGGAGGGAATACACAAGCAAGGGCTATGTGGTGAACAGGAGGCTACATATTTAGCAACTTCACAAACTGATTCTTAGAATTTGGTGGTTATAACAGCCCTAGATAAAGTCAGTTACCTCACTTTTGAAATAATCTCTATTCATTAAAATTTGGAAATGTGTTTCCTTTTGCCTTGATTAGCATCTTCTGGGTCTAGTCATTCCTAAACTAGACTGCCCTTAAGCAAGGAAGAGGTTTAGGAATAGGGAGTTGGGGTGGGGACAGGACTGGGATAGGGAAGACGGAGAAGGTTCTTAGGAATAGAATCTGGTCATACCTGGCATAGAAAGCTGTATCAATTCAAAAATTGCCGTGTCATCTGTAAAGAAAGAGAACAGACTTTTCAGTAGTAAACAAAGCCAGGTCTACCCCAAAGCATTTTCTCAGTAGATCAGGCCAGTTGCCTGGTATTGCTACACTCTCAGGGGGGTACCTGGCCAACCTGCACAGCCTCATGGATGATTATCCAAATATCTGAGAACTTTAGAGAAAGATGTGAAGATTTGTATGAACTGATTCTGAGAGAACTGAGAAGAACCAAGAGGGCAATATGCCCAGTGGCTACACAATGTAAAGGGTCATTAAAGGAAGCCAGTCCCTGAGAATAGCAAGACAAAAGGCATTCTCAGGCAAGGGAAAGGGGAAAGACTGCATCTAAGTGGGGAAACAGTTCCTATGAAGGATGCCTATGAACTCGACTGGAAACATGGGGTACATAAAAGAAAGGAAAATCATCCATTTTGATCAAATTACAAAAGGATTTTAAAGGCGCACAGTAAGAAATGAGCCTGGCAAGGGTTTATCTCCCTTAAGTTGGCTGATCCCTCCCAGAACCTCTATTGGGGGGGCAGGGCACAAGCCAGTGAATGTCTCTCTCCCTCTCCAGATTGTTTTTACTGCTGTCTCACTCACACAAAAATTCTACAAGTAAAATCTCAAAGAGAAATAATAAAAGGTCCAACTAGAGAATTCCGAGAAGAAATGAAGCAAAATTTTTTTTAAAAAATTTTAAAATGGATATATAAATGACATAAGCGTGCTAATGGGAAAAAAACAGAAAAAATGATAACTGTGGGAGAAAGATTGAAAGGGAAATTAACAGCTAGACACAAGAGTTTGTTAAAAACCTTGCTCAAGCAACCAACTCCCTGAAAAATAAGAGTGGATCAAATAGAAACTAAACACTCCAAACTAAAATAGGAAATATTAAAACAAAGTCAAAAAAAATTTAAAAAAAGAAAACTAAAGAAATTCTAAGATATGCCAAAAACAACTAAACTGGAAAAAATATCAAGGATAATTTAAAAACATTGCACTATCTTAACTCCATGACCAAAAAAAGGGTACAGATTTCATATTTCAAAAAATCAAAACAGAAAACTGATCAAATCTCTTAGAACTAGAAGACAAAGTAGAAATCAAAAGAATCAACAATCACCTCCTGAAACAAACTCCAAAATGAAATCTCCAAGAAACATGATAGCCAAAATCTAGCAGTCAAAAAGAAAGAAATCAAACAGGAGTCACAGTCAGGATTACACATGATTTAGCAGCCACCACCATACTATATAGAAACATAGAACTTGCCATGTGCCATTACAAACAGACACAGACTTACATCCAAGAATAATTTATCCAAGAAAACTAACTATAATGTTTCAGGAAAAAATAAATGTATTTTGGGGAGGCTATTTGGTGCAGTGGATAGAGCACCGGCCCTGGAGTCAGGAGTACCTGAGTTCAAATCCGACCTCATACACTTCATAATAACCTAGCTGTTTCGCCTTGGGCAAGCCACTTAACCCCATTGCCTTGCAAAAACCTAAAAAAAAAAATGTATCTTTAATTAAATAGAATACTTCCAAGAATTTCTGATGAAAAGACCTGAGCTGAATAGGAACTCTGAAATATAAACACAAGAGTCAAGCAAAATAAATAGGTAAATGTGAGTGAGCAATTATAAAGAATTAAAGAATGATTAAGCATTTGCATCCTAGTAGGGGAAGATAATACAAGTAGTCATCAGAACTTTAATATGAAGCTCATAGAGGGAACCCAATATGACACAGAGCCTAAGAGGGATTTCATCATGTCCTGATGATGGTAAGGAAAAAAAAAAGGAAAGGGAGGGGAAAAAAAGACAAAATGAGGAGTAAGAGAGGGAAAGTCAGGTCAAAGAAAATTTTCTCATATTAAATGAAATGGACAAAACATGAATACAAAAAAAGGAAAGGGTAGGGAAAATGGGGGGGGGGGGGAGTGTGGACACTTGAATCACACTCTCATCTGAACTGATCAAAATAAGGAAAAATATATACCAGGGGTAGAGAATGTCCAACCCAAAGACAGTATAAGGTCCACAAAATCATTTGGTTGGTGCTGCCATGGCGACCATAGGTAGGACTCAAAATTCAATAAATCTAGGAGTTTTTTAGGGATGAATTAATTGTTGGATCAAATATAGCAGGCTATTTAAGTTGATAATTTTGTAGGTCTGCAAACGATCTCATAAATATCCAAATTGCCTTGACAGAGAAAAGGTTTTCTTAGCCCTGACCTACACACACATGTAGACTTGGGTAAAGAAATGCATTTCACTCAAAGGGAAAGGGGAGAAGGAAGGGATTAATCCTAAGCAAAACAATTTCTAAGGATGTATAAAAATATTTATGGCAACTCTTTTTTCAGTGGCAAAGAACTGAAAACTGAGGAGATGACCATCAAATGAGGACTGGCTAACCAAGTTGTGATATATGAATATGACAGAATGCTATCAGGTTATAAGAAATGATAAAGGGAAGAGTATCAGACAAACCTAATAAGCTTTGTATAAACTGATGTAGAATGGAGTGAACATAACTAGGAGAACAATTTATACAATAAGAAAAATACTCTAAAGGCAAACAACTTTCAAAGACTTAAGAACTCCAATTCAAGACAATGGCAACCCAAAATTTCAGAGGATTCGTGATAAAAGATACTACTTATTTCCTGATGAGAGAGGTGAAGAATTCACAGTACAGAATGGCACTGGTTTTTTTTAACATAGTCAATGCAATTGCTTGACTATATATATATATATATATATATATATATATATATATATATGTATATATGTATGTATATATACATATATATATATTTATTTAGGGACTTTGCTTTTCTTTTTTTCTTGCCTGGGGGTGAAGGAACAAAGGAGGGAAAGACAGATTTTATGTATATATTTATCTATTTATTTATCAGAGAAATTTAATTTTTAAAAATTCATCTGAATAGAAAAAGGCAAGATTCTCAAGGGAGATAATAAAAAAACGAGAAGGAAAGGAGTCTAGTAGTATCAGATCTCAGATGATACGATAAAGTAGTAATCATCAAAACAGTTTGGTTCTGAATAAAATATATATAAGTCAATCAACAAAATATATTAGCTAACACAGCAGACAGAAGCAAAACAGACATAGCAAAATATTGTCCAATAAACCTTACAAATCCCAAGTATTGAGGTAAGGACCTAAATTATTGGACAAAAATTCCTTGTAAATGTTGCAGAGCCCTGGATCTGAGTAAAATAAGACCAAAACTGGCTTATCAAAGCCCAGGATGGTTCCAGGAGCAAAGTCCAATTTTCCCATGGCCTGTGTGAAGACACCAAATGTGGAGATAGCTGAAAACTATCTGAGTTCAAGTCCCAGTTCTGACCTGGAAAGTTATAGACTAGACACCTTATCCTCCTCCATCTGTATTTCTTCATCTATAAAATTATACCATTTACACTGTCTACTCCTATGGGGGTGGGGAGGGAGGGGACCTTTGAAGTCTTAAGTCATGATAACAACAAAGCATCAAGTAAAAAAGTAAAAGGCCTTGCCTCTGATCCAGAGACTAGGCCTGAGGACTAACTTGGTCACTGCCTTCCCTTCCACCACAAGCCTCAGCTACCTTCCTTATCAAGCATCTGTAGCCATATCATATGTTGGGAAGAAAACTTCAAATTCTAATGAAAAATAAAGTATCAATGGACAGTCAGAGACAATGAATTCAAAAAGAGTTAAAAATTGAAACTTACATTCAAGCTGTGCTACTACATCTCCTGGGTCTATGGCTTCAGGGAACACCTGGTGAGAAAAGGGACAGAGAGAGGGCTCCCATGAGCTTGGCCTGGCTACAGAAAGACAGTGAGCAAACAAGAAATGTCATGAAACTGGGATTTTCTTTTCCTTCATCCTTATTGAGTCCTTCCTGTCCCATCTAGAGAAATTCTCATAGCTTAACTTTACTGTCACTTTGTCACTTCTTCCTATGATTGTTGACAAAGGTGCTTGTTTTATGTACATTAATTAGCTGCCCTAAGACATAGGTGGTGATGGAAAGACTGAGCAGAAATACAGCTGCCAATGCTAATCTTGGAGGAATGCTGCCCAGTCATTAGGGGCAAGCCAGGGAAACAGATCGAATAGCTCTAAGGATCCACAAGTCAATAATGCCTTCATGGAGCATCTATCACTGCTCCTTCCCTTATGGTAGAATATTATTCCTGTTTCAAGGTACAGTTGTCTTTTTTTAATCAATGAGGACAACCTGAGAAATAAACTTTTGTACTGAGAAAAAGATAACTGGTAATTAAGGGGAATAATTCCTAAATTCAGTAGCTGACAGCAAAGATTTCTTACTAAGCTATTAGATCTTGAATCCAACCATCAGTTTCTAGTTTAAAAAAAGTCCACAGTATCACAATTTTGAGTTGACTCTAACAGAAACTGGAGCCAAGATGAGAATGCAAGGTAAGCATCAGCTTAGTGGGGGACACCCCGAGGTGTAACAAAGAACACTTTGGTGTATGTTTTTTTTTAAATTACTCATATTTTTAGGACCAGAAAATTCTGCTTTCTGTGGCTCATAGGAATTAATTTTGGACTGTCACATCACAGATGTGACACTAAAGGGAGGTTTTTGAGAAATAAAATTATCCTTTTCCTGCTAAATGGCAAGGTTCTTTTCCCATATTTTTGCAATGCAGTCAAAGGCCTGTCCACCTCAACCTTGGGTACTCTAGAGGGTGCATGGGCCCGGACAGGAAACTGGGGCTGAACTTCCAGGGGAATGTACCTTTTCAAACACCATTCTGGCATTGAAGATTAGTGGAAAGATAGGAGGGACACATGCTGTCTTTTTGTACTGGCCAAACACACAAACACTGAGATAGACGTCCTCCTTGTCTTTCAGCTGCAGACGTGAGCAAGAGACCTGGGGCAGAGGAGACAGTGAACAATATTATTACATAAACACTGCTTATAAATGTACTCTGTTACACTAGAGAGAAAAACAGAAGAATTCTGCTAAGTACAAAAAGAAGCAACTTTAAAAAATTAAATTGAGAAAGCCTAAACTGGGCAGAGCTAAATGAAATATTCTTATTTTGCCAGAATATGAGAATAAGTAAAATTACAAAGATTTCTGGTAATAGTAAGTCTTCTATAAGCCTGTAAGTCTAGTTCTTCCCTCATCAACTCTAGAAATGCACCAGAAAAAAACTGTTAAAACTAAGAGGGAGGAAAGGAAGGATTTTCACCTGGGATATTATCAAGTCCCTGCTCCTTAAATCTGTGAACTGTGGATTTCCTCTTCCCACTCTCTACATCATCTCTTGGTGATGATCAGATCCTGAAGGGTCAATTTTTACTTCCAACATAAGACTCTCAAATCTATAGACTCAGCTCTAGTCTGACTCTGGTAAGACATTCCACAGTGGGATGTCCCATAGAAATCACAAACTCAAAATTCCTAAAACAGAACCAATTTACTATTTTCCTCTAATCCCATTCCTTTCTTTCTAATTTCCTATTTCATCAAGCCCACCATCATCCCAAATGCCATATCCCCTGCCATCCCTTCCCTCACCTCCTCATCTCTCCTCTTAGGGACCTCCCTCATCTAGGCCCTGCATTTCTCTGGCCCTTCTGAATTCCTCCTCAGGTTATTGTGGCCATACTTTCAGGTAAAATCAACAAGCAATTCTTAAACCCTTGTGTGTCAGCCTTTGACTTCCAAGAGCTCAAAGAAGGAAAATATCAAACAAATAACTAGAGACATTCAAAGCCCCGCACAGCACAGGAGTGGGGAGAGCCTTGCCAGCTGGGAAGACTGGGAAAGGCCTTGTGGAGTGGGTGGAATTTGAGCCCAGTCTTAGAAGAAACCAAAGAAATAAAGAGTGAGAGAAGAAGGGTCAGAGGGACTCTGTTGGGAGCCAGGGTCTCTAAGCTGTTTGACACAGTCGCAGCAAGAAGACTCAAGGCAGTCACACTGCCTGATGGAACATTTCCTTCTTCAATATATATATATAGGGATTTCATGCATACCAATATTTATAGGTTTATTATTGATTACAATATTTACTCATCCTAATACTGGAATGACTATAAAGGAAGGATTTCAGAAAAATTCCTTGAATAAAATAGATTGTAAACTCTGTCCAAATTTAATAGGACTGCCTCTCCCTGAGGCATACAAAAGGCTTCAACATTTTGAAATCTCTGGAAAACCCAACACTGGGAATTCCAAGGAGGTACCAGAATATAAACAGGGAAAACTGATACAAGATGGGTCAGATAGAATTCCAGGGAAATTAATAGTTTTGCCCCCCTTACCATACACAGGAATATATGAAAAAGATGGTGAGAAAATAGTTAGTACAGGGGACTGATATGTGAACTCCAGCAGCCTTAGTTTCATGGGAAAGAATAAAAAAGTCAAAGAAACTGTGGTTTCTACCAACAAGGCCTGAAAGAAAAATTGGTTATTGTAAGAGTTAACTGATGGGTGGACAAGCACAAAGACCCTCACTATAGATTGTTAAGTAAGTGTATCAAAAAACATTACACAAAAAATATAAAAAACTTTCCATTAAAAGAACTGCTTAATTAATAACTTTAAATGAATTAACAATTATACAATGTAGTAATAAATAAGGTAACAGACAGGTTAAGGTCATCAAGGTCTGAGTAGGGATAAGAAATCAATTAACTATATGATTATTACTTAAACTTGTAATCACATGATAAATACTTGTAACGATATGAACTATATGATTGATGATGAAAATTGTACACTTTTGTAACCAAGGAAATGATCATAGCTTGCTTGCTTGAAACATACATGATTCTGAGACTATAAAAATAAATCCAAGCAGCTGACAGTCAACCTGCTCCTGCCTTTACCCACTTGTTGACTCAACTCATTTTGCCAACTCTATCCCTCCTGTCGGGTTCCAAGGACCCCGCGGAGGCTGGACCCCCACAGAGAAGGGTCAGAGGGACTCCTTGTGAAAAAAGGCCTAGTGAGAGGAGGCAGAGGGTCATGTGGGAGGAGCCACGGGAGACCAGCACGGACAGAATGAAGAGTTCATGGAGGAAAGATGGTAGAAGAAAACTGAAGGTAGGACAGTGCCAGCTTAGGAAACAATTTAAATGTCAAAAAAGGAGTTGATATGAGTATGGTTCCAGTGGGAACAGGTGACTTGGTCAGACCTACACTTTGGAGAAATTGGTAGTTGAATGGAGGATGGATTGGAGGTGGGAAGACCAATCAGAAGACTATTGCAGAAGCCTAGGCAAAAGGTGGAGAGGGCCCAACCAGGTGATGATTGTTTTAAAAAGGTCATATCAGGATTTCTGAGAGATGTTGTGAAGGTAGAAAAGAATGAAAATGAAGGGGCTGGCATCCTTTGGCAGTCATAAGGAATAGTGAGAAGAATGGACACTGGGGGGATTGGGCCAGGGAAGAGAGTCCTGTTTCAGACTTGTTGAGCCTTGGAGATGTACTGCACCCACTACTAACTACCGATGAGGCAGCTGGGAATGCAGACCTGAAGGTCGAAACTCCAGCTGAATTTGTAGATCTGGGCATCACCTGAATAGGGATTATGATCGTACCAATCACTATAAAAGATAGTAGAGGAATGGTATATTTTTCTGTTTGCATATTATCTCCCCCTAGAGGAATGTGAGCTTGAGGATAGGGGCCATTTTTCATTTTTGACAGGTGTCTAGCATTTAACAAATGACTACTGAAATGTATCAGGAGTAGAATAGAAAGACTAGGAAACTGAAAAAAAAATTCCTAATACAACAACAAAAAAAATATACCATGGAACAAGAGAAAGAACTCAAGAAGTATTTGGAAGTCTGAAGAAAAAGAAACAGAGTAGAGTACAAAGGATGAAATTTGAATTTCAATTAAAAACTCAAAAAGAGTTATAATATTATAACAAGTATTATTAAAACAACACCAAAAGACAGCAAAGCTAGAAGGACACACAAGTTTCTACAACCAAAAATAACTGATCCTGTAGCCAGGATTCAGTAAGATAATTCAAGGATTAGATTGTTATATCCAGTAGAGTTAGATTATAGAACTCTAATTCTAGAATTAGATTTTTATAGGAGCGCCATCTTATAAAATACATGATGACATAAAAAGCCTGAACTCCATATTTCAAGATAGTTGAAAAATTAAGTTTATTAAAAGTACCAGAAAGTCTTTAGGCCGATAGATCAAAATCATAGAACTCCCCTAGAAAAGAATCTTTGTTTTAACTCTTCCAGGATCTGGAATTATCAAACTCCTGCATTCCAAGGAAGCTAAAAGAAAATATATTGTTAAGCCTCCAGAAAAAAAATGAGCAGGTACCCAAAAAATAGATATACATATCAAAAAGCAAAAGAAAATGGCTTATACTCAAAGATAATATACTGAAAAACTCAGTTTAGACATATTGGGGGAAAACTTAAAACTTTTGAATAATAACAGAGGACAGTTTTTAAAATACATAGTAGATGAAAGAAATTTAATAAAAGTAAACAATTCTAAATAGCTCAAAAAAGATTAGCTGATCCAGTATTTATATACTCAAAGAAAGACAAGGTGTCCTTTGGAAAGAACAAAAAGACAAATTCTGGACTTAGGTATTCTAAAAAAAAAAATGTATCCTCAAAGGAGAAAAGGATTTATTATTTCTTGAAACTGGTGTCACTGGTAGATTTCATTGAACTGCTTCTTGTTCTGTTTTATGTAAAATCTAAGGGTCATGGGGTGACTAGGTGGTGTAGTGGATAAAGCACCGGCCTTGGAGTCAGGAGTACCTGGGTTCAAATCCGCCCTCAGACACTTAATAATTACCTAGCCGTGTGGCCTTGGGCAAGCCACTTAACTCCATTTGCCTTGAAAAAACCTAAAAAAAAAAAAATCTAAGGGTCATCCAACAGTGAGCATATGAGGCAAAATTTGAATTCAGTCCTTCCTAACTCCAACCCACTATGCCAGGGCTGCCCAACCTTATTTTTTTTTTTAGATTTTTCAAGGCAATGGGGTTAAGTGGCTTGCCCAAGGCCACACGGCTAGGTAATTATTAAGTGTCTGAGGTCGGATTTGAACCCAGGTACTCCTGACTCCAAGGCCGCCCCTGTTCAACCTTATTTTTAAATGTTTTTATTGAAACATTAGGATTTGCCATTTTAACGAGAGCTCTGTGATAGCTTGGCTTTGTTTACTAAAACAAATTATTAAACCCACAGGTTCTGCATAAAATTGCACTGCTGGCCTGGCCATATTTTGGACAGCCCTGCACCATGTCATGAGCACTTAAGACATTTGCTAGTGGGTTGCAACAAAGACTAATTTTTGAGAGGTAAACAAAAGAGGCAGACCCAGAATTAAGAAACATAACAACAACATGGGCAAATATAGAAAGGTAATGTGAGATGTCTAGAAGTCACAAATTATCATCATTAAGTGGATGTCCTGCGAAGCCTTGGATGCCTCTCACCTTCTACTGCCTTCACCCCATACACATGTAATTGGACAAAGGAGGAGAATCATGCAACCGTTCTGACTGGGTCCAATACAAATGTATGTTTCACTACTTCCACTGGGCCCTCCCTGCTGTGCACAATCCTTCTCGACTTCATCTATGAACTCCACCTCCCACTCTCCACAGTGACCCTTCCAAATCTTCTCATTCCTCCTCAAACCTCCCATGGTTCCTCCTCCTCCCACTCTCTCAGTTGAGAAACTTGCCTCATATTTCACTGGAAAAATTCAGACCAATCACTATGAGCTCCTTCTCCTGCCCTTCCTCATCTCCTATCTCTTATGTCTTCTGCTACTATCTCCCCCTTTACTCCTGTCTCACATGAAGAAGTGGTCATGCTCGTCACCAAGGCAGACACCCCTCTTCTTGTTCAAATCATCCTATTCTATCCCCATCTCCTCCAGCAGCCTTTCCTCTCTGGGATCCCCACTCTGTTAATTATTTTTCAATCTCTCCTAACTAGCTCCTTTTCTACTGTCTATAAGAATGGTCATGTCTCCAGTATTCCCCCCAAAACTGCAACTTGATCCTTCTGTCCTTGCTCTTTTCCTATATCTATTCTGCCCTTTGTAGGTAAACTCCTATGATGGGTGCCTCCTCCTTCTCTCCTCTCTCTTCTTACAATCTGTCTCTCATACATTCCACCAAAGCTGCTCTCACCCAAGTTGCAATGATGTCTTCATGGCCAAATCCAGTGGTCTTTTCTCCACCCTCATTGTCCTCAGCCTCTCTACAGCTTCTGACCCTGTTATCCTCTATTATACCTCCTTCTCTCTAGTATTTGGGACACCACTGTCTTGTGGTTTTGCTCCTATGTCTGGACTGTTTCTTCTTAAGTCTCCAATGTAGGACCCTCCTCCGTATCACACTCTCTAACCTTAGGTGCCCCCAGAACCCTCTTCTCCTTTCTCTCTCTGCTATTTTACTTGGTGATTTCAATTTCAATATCCATCTAGTCCCTCGAATTTGGATCACTCCAAGCTTGCATCTCTAAGCTGCCTTTCAGACATCTCAACCTATCCAGCAAACCACTCAAAGTCCCCCGTCCAAGACTGAACTCATTATCTATTAACCTACCCCACTTCTAATTTCCCTATTAGATGTCCTCCTAACCCTTCAAACTCACCACCTAAGAGTCATTCTTAACTCCTCAATATCCTTTACCCATCACCCCAATATCCCAAACTGTTGCCAAGGTCTGTTGTTTTCACCTCTGCAAGATCTCTCCAATATCACCCCTTTTCTCTGACTCTGCCACTGCTGCCCCCTGGTACAAGCCCCCATCACCTCAAGCCTCAACGACGACAGCTGCTGGGAGGGAGGGGGTCTGCCTGCCTCAACGCCACCCCCACTCCAATTCAGTCTCCACTCAGGGGTCAAAATGACATTCCTAAAGCTTAGGCCTGATCATGCCACTCCCCTACACAATACATCAGTGACACCCTATCTCCTTCAAAATCAAACATCAAGAGCTCTATTTAGCATTCCGAGTCCTTCATAAGTCAACCCTCTCCCCCCCAGACCCAGTCCAGACCCAGGGACTCTGCCCTCCATGCGGTTCCTTGCCCAAAGCCCTCCACCTCTCAGCTCAAAGCAGCCTGAATCTTCTCTCTGGTTGTCCCCCGAGCCCAGAATGCTCTTTCCTCATTTCCACCTGTGAGCTTCTCTGGCTTCCTTCAAGTCCTATCTTAAATTCCATCTTCTATAAAAAAGACTTCTCTTTCCCAGACACAGTGTGTGTGTGTGTGTGTGTGTGTGTGTGTGTGTGTGTGTGTGTGTGTGTGTGCTGGTTGTTGCCCCTATTAGATTGTGCCTTGCTCCCGGAGGACAGGGACCCACTGTCACTTCTTCTCAGAGCTCAGTACAGGACTAACAGAACATAGACAGGAGAACCCATGGGGAATGCAAAGACTTCTAGGAGGGCTGGGGGTGCTGGGGTGCTGGGGTGTTGGGGTGTTGGGTGCTGGGGTGTTGGGGTGCTGGGTGCTGGGGTGTTGGGTGCTGAGGTGATGGGGTGTTGGGTGCTGAGGTGCTGAGGTGCTGGGGTGCTGGGGCACTGGGTGCTGAGGTGCTGGGGCGCTGGGTGCTGGGTGCTGAGGTGTTGGGGTGCTGGGTGCTGGGGCACTGGGGGTGCTGGGGTGCTGGGGCGCTGGGTGCTGGGGTGCTGGGGCGCTGGGGCGCTGGGTGCTGAGGTGCTGGGGTGCTGGGGCGCTGGGTGCTGGGGTGCTAGGGCGCTGGGGCGCTGGGTGCTGGGGCGCTGGGTGCTGGGGTGCTGGGGCGCTGGGTGCTGGGGTGCTGGGGTGCTGGGGTGCTGGGTGCTGGGGTGCTGGGGTGCTGGGGCGCTGGGTGCTGGGGTGCTAGGGCGCTGGGGCGCTGGGTGCTGGGGCGCTGGGTGCTGGGGTGCTGGGGCGCTGGGTGCTGGGGTGCTGGGGTGCTGGGGTGCTGGGGTGCTGGGGCGCTGGGGTGCTGGGGCGCTGGGTGCTGGGGTGCTAGGGTGCTGGGGCGCTGGGTGCTGGGGCGCTGGGTGCTGGGGTGCTGGGTGCTGGGGGGTCTTCTCTTGCACACGGATGGAGGCCCAAGGTGCGCAGCAGGAGAAGCCCAGGTGCTGGGGATCCGCAACACCCAGGCGGGAGCGCTTGGGGCTTCTCTGAAGTGCGGGCCTTGGGGCATCGGGGAGCAGGGGGGACAAGGAGGGGGTCAGGATGGCGGGACCCCGCGTCTCTCCCCCCAGCCCAGAAGCTTCTGCGAGGGTTCAGGCAGGGCTGAGGAAAGGTGTGGACGCTGGGGGGCCCCCATCCCCATCCCCCATCCCCCCAATGTCCTGCTTTGAAGCAGCAGCAACAAGAGGGGGCCTCGGGGCGGGGTCGGGGGCGGGGCCTGTCCCTGGGCGGGGCCGGGCAGGCTTTGGGGCGGGGCCTGGCGGGGCGGGGCCGGGCCGGGCCCTTCGGGGTGGGGCCGGGCGGGGCGGGGCCGGGCCCTTCGGGGCGGGGCCGGGCGGGGCGGGGAGGAGCCCGGGAGGAGGGAGGCCCGGCCCGCACTCACGGAGCGGATCTCCAGCGCCAGGGCGCACTGCAGCGCCTTCATCTTCGGCATGAGTGCGGCCGGGCCGCGGGCCCGAGCAGGGGGCGGCGGCGCTGGGGGCGGCGGCGGCGGCAGAGGGCCCAGGCCCGGGGCCCGCGGTCCCGCCTCGGTCCCGCCGGAGCAGCAGCTCAGCCTGGGCCGCGGCGGACACTGTTGTCATGGCAGCGCGCGGCCCGGGCGCCGGGCTGTTGAGGGGCGGGGCCTCCGAACGCTCGGCCCGCCCCCCCCGGGGCGGGGCTTCCTTCCGCGGCCCGAGCGCGCGGCGCCGTCACGTGACCCGCGCCGCGCGCGCGCCCGGGGCGGGGCCTCCCCGCGAGGGGGCGGGAAGGAGCCTTGGCAGCAGCTCTGACGTCACGGCCGAGTCCCGCCTCTGCTACTCTCTCAGCAAATGTCATCGAGGGCCTGAGGCCGGGACCCTCTGGGGACCAACCAGCGCCTCGTGCGCGCGAGACCGGCCCGCCCGCGCCCGCCCCGCTCCAGCCTCCTTGCGGAGGGTGCTTGCACCACCAGCACCCGAGGCCGGAACACGTCCGCGGAGCCCAGCCTGGGCCCCGACCTGTGAGCGGCTCAGTCCCCGGGGTCAGCCGGGGACCTCCGCACAGGCCTCCATCACCGCGCGCAGGGCAGAAGGCCCGGGCGCTGACCCCCGCAGTCCCGTCTTTCACAGAGGAGGCGGAGAACTTGGGGACACCCTTTGCACAGGTCAGATCCAAATTCAAATGGACTAAAGCCAGGACTTCAGCCAAATGAAGTACAGAACAAGAGCTGGTGTAGATGGCCGTGAGCTGCTGAAGATGACCAGGGGCTAGCGAAGATGACCATGAACTAGTGAACATGACCATGAGCTGGTGAACATGACCATGAGCTGCTGAAGATGGCCATGAGTTAGTGAAGATGGCCATGAGCTAGTGAACATGGCCATGAGCTAGTGAAGATAGCCATGAGCTAATGAAGATAGTGTCCAAAAGCTGGTGAAGATGTTCATGAGCTAGTGAAGATATATCCATGAGCAAATGAAGATAATGTCCAAAAGTTAGTGAAGATGTCCATGAGTGCTTTGCCGGCAACCTGGGGACTCTCCTGAAGATGTCTATGAGCTGCTGAAGAGGTCTATCATGTGTGGTTCTGTGAGGATGTTGGCATTCAGCAGGGAAGCAGCCAGTGGACTGGGATGGAAGGAGAGATTAAACACCATCATCTAAAGTATGAACCCCAGTTTTATTCCATCTGCCAGGAATATAAAAATTCAAAAGCAGCACAGTCATGGATGATGGTGATGTATGAAGTAGGTATGACTTGAGGGTACCCGAGATGGAGAGAAAGTAAAAGCCACAGGAATTGAAAAAGCTGATGGAGAGGCCAAGGCTTTGGGGGTGATTGAAGACCCCAATAATGAGGGCAGGATATAGGACAGAGAAGACTAAAGCAAGCACTGGTCTCCTCAAGTAAGTAGAAGAATGACTTAATTACAGATTAGAGTAACAAGTATCTAAACCTTGAGATACCTCAGAGAAGGCATGTTGCTTATGAGGGTTGTAGAGAGAGGGTTTAGAAGCAGCAGTGAAGTGCAACAAGTATGCCAAGTACTTGTCCTCGTGATCTAGGACATAGACAATGTAACTAAGTCTGACAGAGGGAGCTAGACTTAAGATAGAAAATGAATGAAAGAGAAGATATAAGGTGAAGGGGAGTTTATTCATCATAGAAGTGGAGTTTCAGAGGGTACCATGGAAAGCAAGAGCAGAGAAAGGTGATATTGAGCTGGATAGGAGCAAAAATGTAGGGACTAGGAAGCAGGGGAGATGAGGACTGGAAGATGTCTGAATCAGAGACTAGGGGAATTGGAAAAATAATCTTATTAGTCATTGGAATAGAGAAAATGTTTGACTACCAATTTCCAGGGTTCTGTGGCACCTAAGTAGAACTTTGTGTTGGGACCACCAGGGACCTGAGGAGTTTAACTTTGGATCTCAGTCAATAAGAAAATAAATCAACAGGGGCCAGCCTGAGTTTATATGAGACTCTAACTCTGGTTTCTCAACAATAGAAGAAGAACCTGGATAGTTTTACTATCATGGGAGGGAAAGAAACATTTTCCAGGACAAGGAGCTTGCCAACTATGTTAAAAGTAGGGAGAAGGCAAACCCAGAAGATATCTGTACACTCAGACCTGGATCAGACTCACAGAGGTCTCAGAGAAGTCCTGATAGACACAGGTGACTGATTCTCACTGAAATCAGACTGATTAAATCCTCTTCAGTCTCTTCTCATCTTGAGATTTTGTCAATTCAAGATTCTGACAGGAAAATGAACTTTCACATTTTATCTTCACAGTTTGACTCCAAGTTATTTCACTAGAATGATCTTCCATCACTTCTCCATGTACTTTTTCCTTATTTATGGCTTTTCCCCTTTACTTGGTATCTTCTCTCAATTTTACTTTTTAGAACCCTAAGTTCGTTTCAAGACTAAACCCAAGAACTGTCTTCTTCCACAGACCTTCCTTTCATAAACTCCTTCCAACCCATTTATAAATGCTCTTCTCAACCTACTGAAATGACCTAATTCTTTTTTGAGTATTTTATATTCACTTATCTGTGGACATGTATTGTTCCCTCCTTACTTAGTACAATGCAAAATCCTTGTGGGCAGAGATGATGCCATTTTTGTCTATCTAACCCCTCATGCAACATAGTAGACAATAAATACTTGTGATATTGGATTGTATGATAACTCAATATCTCAATTTAAGGGATCTTTTGCCCATGTGATAGTAGGATTTTACTCCCTCCCCACCCCCATACCAAGCCAGGGCTTTGGGAGTCAACACTAAATGTTATTTAAATGTGGTCTATTGGGGCAGCGAGGTGGCCCAATGGACAGAGTACTGGCTCTGGAGTCAGGAGGACTGATTGCAAATCTGGCCTCAGCAACTTAATACTTGCTTAGCTGTGTGACCCTGGGCAAGTCACTTAACCCCATTGCCATGCAATTGAATTTTTTCCTTTTTTTTAAATCAGAGTTTAACTAAAGAAAACTCTATCAAATATGCATTCCATAAACCCAATTAGGCATAAATCCCAAGCCTATGAATTCTCAAATATAATCAACCAGGACCTTCCATGGGTTCCAATCCCTGTGTCATACAAAAATAGAGACAAATCACAATCCAGAGTCTTGATATGATTCTTGGAGTCAGGGTGACCCAGAATCAAAGCATCCTAGAACATGGAGAAAGTTTGGGAGTCAGCTCTCCCCTAAAATCACTGATCCCCCAGACTGACCTTTCTCCCTCCCAAACTATTAAACTTTGTGTTTATTCCCTATTTTCTATAAATACTTACATATGTCCTTATTGTATCTTCCATGAGTATATAGATTCATTTCAAGCAGGGATGTGCTTTTCAGTTTTTGTTAACATAGACAGTACCCAGTACAATGCCAGGCAAATACTAGATATTTGCTAAATCTTTGATGGGAGAAAGCAAAGAAGAGAACCAAGATGGTGTAATAGAGGCTGTGACTCCCCTGAGCTCTCCCAAATTCCCCATTAGAAAAAGAACAAGGTGAAACAATTTTCCAGCTCAAGTCAACTTGAAAGTAAAGATCTGTCTCACTGGAGTGAGCAAAGACTTCAGCACAAGGCATACCCAAACAAGCCAGCTTCAATCCTTGGGAGAGACTGAATCATTTTTGGCACCAGCTTCCAGAACTTCCAACCTACAAATGGTAGGGGGTTCAGACCACTGCTTTGCCCATTTATGGTTCTGGATCACAGGTCTGAGGAGAGGAGCACAAGCAGGAGCAGGGACCCTAATCAAAATTCAAAACTAATGCAATCTTAGACTTTTTAAAGAGAGGCATAACTCCCAAGAATGAGGAGGTTCCATTATCTATTGCTGAATTTCAGAACCCAACACAGTAGGTGCTTAATAAATCCTTGTGGATTTGATAAACAGTTAACAAGATCTCCCAAGTAGAGTAGACTATCTGGGAAAGTGAACACTTGCCCCTCCCTGGAGATCTTCCAAAAAAAAAATTGGATGTTTAAGATAAAGAGGATTCTTTAGGCACCAGTTGGCCAAGAAAAGTAATAGAATTCCAGAATTTGGATAGAGGCTGAGGTCTTGGTGCTGCCCTTATTAAGAATATTGAAGCCAAGGGTGCAGTGGTGTAGAAATCACAAACTCTGGGTTCTTCAGTTCTGGAAATTTATTATCCAGTGATTTAGATGAAGTTGTCAATCCCAAATTAGCTTCAGTTTTCTCATTTATAGAAAGTATCCGCCCTAATCCTGCCTCCCTCCTAAAGATACTGAGATAATCCAAAGAAATAATGGACATAAAAAGCTGAAAAAGTGCTAGGCTCATGACCACATTATAATTTTAACATAAGTATTTGTTGAATTGAATTTGATTCCAAGATGATTCCTAGAGTACAAGGACTGGAGTCTTTCTTTTGCATTTACAACCTCTGAGCCTTACCTAGTGTCTGGCAGGTGCAATAAATTTATGTTGTTTGATGGATGGGTAAATCGTGTGACTCACACAAGTATATAAAGTATTCCATGGCATTCTTTTTTTTTAAGAAAGATTTTATTTATTTTGAGTTTTACAATTAACCCCCCATTCTTTCTTACCTCCCCCCACCCCCCCCCGAAAGTATTCTGTTA
Organism: Macrotis lagotis; assembly: GCF_037893015.1. Taxonomy (NCBI): domain Eukaryota; kingdom Metazoa; phylum Chordata; class Mammalia; order Peramelemorphia; family Peramelidae; genus Macrotis; species Macrotis lagotis. The sequence continues at coordinate 29,355,806 of NC_133659.1, read as the reverse complement.
GTCTTTACATTGGTTCCATGTTATTCATTGATCTCAGTTGAATGTGATGACAGAGAAATCATATCCTTAAGGAAGAAAAATGAAGTATGAGAGAGTAAAATTACATAATAATATAACTTCTTTCCTAATTTGATGGTAATAGTCTGGTCTTTGTTCAAAGTCCATAATTCTTTTCTCTGGATACAGATGATAGTCTTCATTTTAGATAGCCCAAAATTGTCTCTGGTTGTTGGACTGAAGGGATGAGTAAGTCCATCAAAGTTGATCATCACCCCCATGTTGCTGTTAGGGTATACAATATTTTTCTGGTTCTGTTCATCTCACTCATCATCAGTTAGTGCAACTCCTTCCAGGCTTTCCTGAATTCCCATCCCTCCTGGTTTCTAATAGAACAATAGTGTTCCATGACATACATATACCACAGTTTGTTAAGCCATTCCCCAATTGAAGGATATTCACTTAATTTCCAATATTTTGCCATCACAAACAGAGCTGCTATAAATATTTTTTGTAGAAGTGATGTTTTTACCCCTTTTCATCATCTCTTTAGGGTATAGACCCAGTAATGGTATTGCTGGGTCAAAGGGTACATCCCAGATTTCCCACAACCCTTCCAACAATGATCATTATCCTTTTTTGTTCATATTGGCCAGTCTGAGAGGTGTGAGGTGGTATCTCTGAGAAGCTTTAATTTTGCATTTCTCTAGTAAGTAATGATTTGGAGCAATTTTTCATATGACTATGGATTGCTTTGATTTCCTCAGCTGTAAATTGCCTTTGCATATCCTTTGACCATTGTCAATTAGGGGATGGGCTTGTTATTTTGAAAATTTGACACAGTTCTCTGTATATTTTAGAAATGAGTCCTTTGTCAGAAATACTAGTTGCAAAAATTGTTTCCCAATTTACTACATTTCTTTTGATCTTGGTTACAGTGGTTTTGTCTGTGCAAAACCTTTTTAATTTAATATAGTCAAAATTATCTAGTTTGTTTTGAATGATGTTCTCTATCTCTTCCTTGATCATAAACTGTTTCCCTTTCTATAGATCTGACAGGAAAACTAGTCCTTGATCTTCTAGTTTGCTTATAATGTTGTTTTTTATGTTTAAATCTTGTAACCATTTGGATCTTATCTTGGTAAAGGGTATGAGATGTTGGTCTAATCTAAGTTTCATCCATACTAACTTCCAATTTTCCCAGCAGTTTTTATCAAAGAGAGAGTTTTTATCCCAGTAGCTGGCCTCTTTGGGTTTATCAAACAGCAGATTACTATAATTGCTTCCTGCTATTGCACCTAGTCTATTCCACTGGTCCACCACTCTATTTCTTAGCCAATACCAGACAGTTTTGATGACTGATGCTTTATAATATAATTTTAGATCAGGTGGGGCTAAGCCCCCTTCTTTTGCACTTTTGCTCTTTTTTCATTAAATCCCCAGAAATTCTTGACTTTTTATTTCTCCATATGAATTTACTTACAACTTTTCTAACTCATTAAAGTAATTTTTTTGGAATTTTGATTGGTAGGTCGCTAAACAAGTAGTTTAGCTTTGGTAGAATTGTCATTTTTATTATATTAGCTCCACCTATCCACAAACAACCCATCCATGATGCTTGCCTAGGTATTTAAATCTGATTTTATTTGTGTGATAGGAGTTTTGTAATTGTTTTAAAAAAAGTTTTTGAGTCTGCCTTGGCAGGTAGACTCCCAGGTATTTTTTTTTTTGTCTGAGGTTACTTTGAATGGGATTTCTCTTTCTAGCTCTTTCTGCTGTATCTTGCTAGTCATATATATAGAAATGTTGAGGATTTATGAGGGTTTATTTTATATCCTGTGACTTTGCTAAAGTTGCTAATTATTTCTAGTAGTTTTTTAGATGACTCTTTGGCATTCTTCAGGTATACCTCATGTCATGTGCAAACAGTGAGAGTTTTGTCTCTTCCTTCCCTATTTTAATTCCTTCAATTTCTTTTTCTTCTCTCATTGCTGAGTCTAACATTTTTAATACAATATTGAATAGTAGTGATGATAATGGGCATCCGTGTTTCACCCCTGATTTTATTGGGAATGCCTCAAGCCTATCCTCATTGCATATAATGCTTGTTGATGGTTTCAGATAGATACTGCTTATTATTCTAAGCAACAAACCATTTATTCTTACACTCTCTCGTATTTTTATAAGGAATGGGTGCTATATTTTGTCAAAAGCTTTTTCAGCATCTTTGATATGATCACATGATTTCTGATAGGTAGGCTATTGATATAATTGATTATACTAACAGTTTTCCTAATACTGAACCAACCCTGCATTCCTGGGATAAATCCTACTTGATCATAATGTATTATCCTAGTGATAACCTGTTGTAATCATTTTGCTAAGATTTTATTTAAGATTTTTGCATCTATATTCATCAGGGAGATAGGTCTATAATTTTTTTTCTCTGTCTTAACTCTTCCTGGTTTAGGTATCAGCACCATATTGGTGTCATAGAAAGAGTTTGGCAGAGTTCCGTCTTTGCCTATTTTTCCAAAGAATTTATATAGAATTGGAACCAATTGTTCCTTAAATGTTTGATAGAATTCACTTGTGAATCCATCAGGCACTGGAGATTTTTTCTTAGGGAGCTCAATAATGGCTTGTTGAATTTCTTTTTCTGAGATAGGGTTATTTAGGTTTTTAATTTCTTCTCCATTTAATCTGGGCAACTGACTTATATTTTTGTAAATATTCGTCTATTTCACTTAGATTGTCAAATTTATTGGCATAGAATTGGGCAAAATAATTTCAAATTATTACTTTAATTTCTTTCTCATTGGAGATGAATTCACCTTTTTTCATTTATGATACTAGCAATTTGGTTTTCTTCTTTCTTTTTTTAAATCAAATTGACCAGAGGTTTATCAATTTTATTGGTTTTTTTCATAAAACCAACTCTTGGTTTTATTTATTAGTTCAATAGTTTTCTTGCTTTTGATTTTATTAATTTCTCCTTTAATTTTTAGAATTTCTAATTTGGTATTTATTTAATTGGGGGCTTTTAATTTGTTCTTTCTCTAATTTTTTAGTTGCATATTAGTTCATTGATTTCTTCTTTCTTTAATTTATTCATGTAAGCATTTAAAGATATAATATATCCCCTGACAGCCTCCTTGAGTGTATCCCATAGGGTTTGGTACGTTGTATCATTATTATCATTATCTAGGATGAAATAATTCTTTCTATAATTTGTTGCTGGATCCCCTCATTCTTTAAAATGAGGTTATTTAGTTTCCAATTGATTCTGGGTCCATATCTCCCTGGCCCAGTATTGCATATGATTTTTTATTGGATTATGATCTAAGAAAGATGTATTCACTATTTCTGCCTTTCTGCAGTTGATCATTAGGTTTTTATGCCCTAGTACATGGTCAATTTTTGTGTAAGTGTCATGTGCTGCAGAAAAAAAAAAGTATATTCCTTTTTATCCCCATTCAATTTCTTCCATAGGTCTATCATATCTAGGTTTTCTAAGAGTCATTTACCTCCTTAACTTCCTTCTTGTTTATTTTATAATTCAATTTATCTAAATCTGAGAGTGGGAGGTTGAGGTCTCCCACTAGTAGAGTTTTGCTGTCTGTGTCTTCCTGTAGCTCTTTCAACTTCTCTAAGAATTTACCATTTGGTGTATACATATTTAGTATTTAAATTACTTTATTTTCTTTGGTACCTTTTAGGAGGATATAGTTTCCTTCCTTATCTCTTTTAATGCTATCTATTTTTGCAGCTGCTTTGTCTGAGATAAGGATTGCTATCCCTTTTTTCACTTCAGCTGAAGCAAAATATATTTTGCTCCAACCCTTTACCTTTGTATGTATCTCTCTGCTTCAAATGAGTTTCTTGTAAGCAGCATATTGTAGTATTCTGTTTTTAATCCACTCTTCTATTCACTTACTTTTTAAGGGAGAGTTCATCCCATTCACTTTCAAAGTTATAATTACTAACTCTTTATTGCCCTCCATGCTATCTTCCTTCTGTTTGTATTTTTCCCTTTATCCATATTCCCTAGTGTTTTGTTTCTGAACTCCACCACCATCAGTGTGCTTGCCCTCTTAGATCCCCTCCCCTTTTTTCCCCTTTCCCTTTTCCCCTTCTTCCTTTCCTTCTGTTCCCCTTTTTCTTCCCTCTCCCTGTCCCCCCTGCCCTTTTCCCCTTTTAATGCTTGAAAGGTAAGATAAGTTTCTTAACTTGATTAAGTGTGTCTAAGTTAACTTTAAGCCAAATCTGATGAGATGAAGATTCAGGTGGTTCTCACCTCCTCCCTCCTTCCCCTCAATTACAATAGGTCTTTTGTACCTCTTGATGTAATGAGATTTACCCCATTCAGTATTCCTTCAACCTCCCTTCTCCTTACTGTCCCCCTTTTTAAGGAGGTCTTGTTTTAAATCATTCTATCTGAGTCACAGAAAAATTATGTGTCCATCACTTCTGGATATGTAGATTCTCTCTAATAGAGTTATAATTCTCAAGAGTTATGAGACTCTCTCAAGTGGGTATATAGTCAGTTTCATCTTATTGGATACCAGTTTTTTTAACCTTTTCATGTGTCTCTTGAGCCTCCTGTTTAATGTCCGAATTTTCTACTTAGCTCTGCTCTTTTCATCATGAAATCTTGGAAGTCTCCCATTTCATTAAATGTCCATCTTTTTACCTGGAAGAGAAGGCACAGTTTTGCTGGGTAGTGGATTCTTGGGTGCATTCCAAGCTCCCTTGCTCTTTGGAATATTTCAGTCCAGGACCTTCCATTCCTTAATGTTGCTGTGTCCAGGTCCTGCGTAATCCTTACTGTGGCTCCTTGGTATTTAAGTATTTTCTTTCTGGCTGCTTGTAGGATTTTTTCTTTTATCTGATAGTCCTGGAATTTGGCCACAGAATTTCTTGGTGTTTTCATTTGAGGATCTCTTTCTGGAGGGGATCGATATATTCTTTTAATAACTATTTTGTCCTCTGGTTTCATCATATCAGGGCAATTTTCCATCACTAAATCCTGTAATTTTAAGTCCAGGATTTTTTTTCTCTTCGATGTTTTCAGGAAGGCCAATAATTCTCAGATTCTCCCTTCTGAATTGGTTCTCAAGGTCAGTGGTTTTGCTGATGAGGTGTTTTACATTTTTTTTTCTATTTTTAGGTCTTTTGGTTTCATTTAACACAATCTTGTTGTCTCAAGTCATTAGTTTCCTCTGATTCCATTTTTTTTAGAGAAGATTTTTCTTCATTTATCTTTTGGAACTCCTTTTTCAATTGGTCCATTCTATTTTTGAAGGACTTTTCTATTTGCCCAAATGCAGTTTTGAGAGAATCATTTTCTTTTTTCATTTGCCCCATTAAAGATCTGAGAGTTATTCTCATTTTGTATTTGTCCAATTGTATTTTCCAAGGATTTGTTTTCTTGTTGCATGATATGAATTTTCTCTTGCAACATGTTAATTTTCTCTTTAGTTTCTTTCCTCAATTTTTCCAATTGATTTTTAAACTCCTTCCTGATTTCTTCAAGGAAGTCTTTCTGGTCTGGAGACCAATTCATATTCTCCTCAGCAGTGCTAGATCTCTCTGGGTTAGAATCTGTCTGTTCTCAGTATTTCTCCATGGCCCCCTTTTCTCTGGCCTTTTTTCATCTTTTGTTGGGTACAGGGGGGCCTGGCTCTCAGAGGTTTGCTTTTGAAGATCCTAGAGGCTTTGTTCACTTGGCTTAGTAATTCCAAGGCCACACAGTAGTGGGTACTGGTTACTTTCTCTGGAGTGAGGTCCTCAGCAGCAGGGTCTGAGTTGACCTTGAACACTGGGCTAGGGCTGAAGTCTCTATGGCTGAGGCTGGCCCTCTGGTTTCCCCCAGCTGCCATCCCCATGCTGAACCTCTGCTCTCATCTCCTGGTTCACCCACAGTCCCCTGAGACAGACCTTTCTCCCAGCTTCTCTTTCTGGGTTTTGTTGCTCAAATTTCTATGAAGAGGTTTCTCTCATGTTATTTCTGAGGGGGAAGAGAGAGCACCTATCACAGTGCCTGTCTTCTCTCCACCATCTTGGCTGGAAGTCTCCCTTGATCCCCATTGCATTCTTAAATCACAATTTACTTAACCATTCTACTTTGTTTTGAATTCTTAGTCATTAAAATTCTTAGTCATTAAAAAAATTTTGCTATAAATATTTTAGAATATATGAAGACTTCCTTCTTGTCAATGGCTCCAGGTTGTGTTTGGACTGGGGTACAGAACATGTACCCTGGAAAATACATGAAAAAGAAACAAAAGAAGGAAAAAAATAAGGGTTACATAAAGAGGAAAAAAGCTGAGAAAGTTAAAGGAGACAGGAGAAAGAGAAGAAAGGAAGGATTGAAAAGGAAGGAAGAGATAAAAGGTAAAGGTGAGAAGTAAAAAGAAATAGGGAATGGGAAGAAAGAGTAAAGGAGGGGAGGGATGACAGCAGAAAGCAAAGAATAATCAAAGGCCAGAAACAGTTCTCAAAAAAATTGACAAAATACAATCACATGGAAAAATGCTACAAATCATTAATAAGAGAAATACAAATCAAACAACTGAGGTTTCTTCTCACACTTTGAAAATCAGCAAAAATGACCAAAAAAACAGCAAAAGTCAATGTTGTCAATGTCAAGGGGGGGGGTGTTGATAAGCACATTGATGCAGTGTTGGGGGAGCTGCAAATTGATATAACCATTTTGTAAAACAACTTTGAATTATGCAAATAAAGTGACTAAAATATATATACCCTTTAAGCCAGAGACTCCATTACTAAGTTTATACCCCAAGGAAGCCATTGATCAGAAGAAAGTCTTCATATATTCTAAAATATTTATAGCAGTATTTTTTTGTGATGGATTACCAGTGCCAGAGGGAGAAAGAACACCTTTTTAATAATCACCCCAAGGAATCTAAAAGACAGAGCACTATTTATAAGTTTTAATATTATCCCAACATCAACCTCAACCCTGGAATTATGCTTGATCTGCTGAGGATTGGAGAGAGAGAAAGGATAGGAGAGGAAGTCTGTATTTACCTCTCCACTGCTGAGGACTCAGTTCTCCACAAAAGAGACTGGCTCTGGAACTCTTTTGTAAGTCCACAGTGCATGAGAAGGTACACTGAGAACATAACTCAAGCCCAAAGGGCATGAGAAAGTACAAAAGATGAGAAGGAAGTCAGACAAGGAGAACCTGCTCATCTCTCACAATAGAAGTCTAGAGGACTAAAGCAGCACTGCTGCCTTTAACTACAGAGCACAGCTGGATGCCTGGACACATTCATCCTGGAAAGCTTTTGATCCAGTGCCAACAAATGAATTCCTATCAAAGAAGCAAAAACATCCTTCTGAGATGACTTCAAGACTAAATTTAGATCTGTCCCTTGGGGCCAAGTAGAAAAACATCTCATCCTTTTCAGTCACTCAAGAACTTGAAGGCAACAACAACAATCAATGGGAATGTATTGAGTATCTACTCTTTGTCTATCCAGGGGTGCAAATCATTAAAGTGGAGTGAGGAAGAAGAGGAATGAGAAGACATCCAGTAGGGGAGAAAGAAATGAGAGAAGGAGCTTAAATAGTCCTTTAGCGTAGTGGAGTGAAAATAATCCCAGATTGTGAGACAGCTCATTTGAATTGGAATCCTAGCTTGCTGCTTACTATTTTCAAGACCTTGAAAGGTCCCTTCCCCTTTCTAGATATCAGTTTCTTTCTTTGTAAAATGAGACTGGATTGAATAATCTCTAAGGATCCTTTCACACACACACCCCTTCCCCAAGTTCTATGCTTCCTGGCATAACCCCCCAAATACTCAAACTTTTCTTCTTGAACACTTGTGTGAATCCAAAATCTCATTCTTTCAATAAATCCTCTTCAGAATCATCTATGGGTAGAGCATTGGTTGGGACAGCAATGGGTGTGGGAGACAATACAAATTTTACATCTGATGCAGTCCATGCCCCCATGAAACTCAAGAACCAGAAGGAAGAACCGGGATATAGGATCTAGTTTGTGCTAAAAGATTAATAGTTTGTGGCAAGAAATGTAGTTTGAAGAGACTGTTGGGTGAGGATGATGCATCTGCCATGATGAAGACTATCAGAGATGGTACACATGGGCAAAATTAAGGAATGAGCAGCCAATGGAGGGAATAACAACTGCTGGGCTCATCATCTGAAATCCACTCTTCCAGTACACTGGAATAAAACTCTTAATAACAGATTGGAGAGGCATCTGGAAAGTTGAGACTGCTGAATAGATTCAGCACTAGAGCTAGGGACAGTGCCAAGCTTGTCAGAGTCTAGCACTCCACTGCAGTACATTTTGGCTAGAGGAGTGACATGCTATGAGGACTCAAGGAGGAGGGATTTTGGACTTTAAAATCAGGTTGACTGTTGTGACAGAGATGTGTAGCAGCTCAGAATCAAATGATCCCCCAAGTATGGGAAGGACCGGGATGAGGGGTCATGGTCCCAGGAAGCTTTTCTAGTGTAGATGAATGTCACTACCCCATGGTACTGATCCTTGGCAAAGAAGTCAGGGGAAATAGTTGTATCTAGGGACAGCTAGGTGGCACAGTGGATAGAGCACTGGTCCTGGAGTCAGGAGGACCTGAGTTCAAATCCAACCTCAGACACTTAATAATGGCCTAAATGTGTGATCTTGGGTAAGTCACTTAACCCCATTGTCTTAAATAATTTTTTTAAAAAAGAAATAGTTGTATCTATCTCCTTCTTCCATGGCACACCATCCTCCCTCTTTCTAAATTACCGCCACCCACCTCTATTCCCAGTATCTTGTGTGCCATGGTTATGCTTGCCAATCCCCAGTGTCTGAGAGCTATGTCTAATATTAAGTATGTGTTGCTGAAACACTCTTGAAGCAACCCAAGATTTGTACTCTTAGGAGCACAGGTTGCCCCACTAACCTCACAGTTAGTTTAAGATCCTTAGATATATTACATTAAAAAAATTCCATGGGTCTCCTAGATAGCACCACCATCAACTTCTTCTGGTAATAGCTATTCTATCAAGGAGAGAGATGTCTGTTGGATAGAGAGTATTAAGGAAAATCTCAGGAACTATAAGAAATGTCATACTATGGACCACCTTTGAATGTAGTTTTAGTGATCCTGAATATGATTTTCTTTGCTCAATTAAACATCTTCAGGGCAAGTTGCTTACTATAGCCTAGGCCAGCATTGTCCAGACTAACTTTTAAAAGTTTTTATTGAAACAATAGACAATATATTTTGATTTGCCATTTTAGTGAGAGTTCTTTGGTAGCTCAGCTTCATTTATTAATGCATTTAATAAACCCACGGGGGGTCAAATAAAAATTCTGGCCTCATTTTGGACAGCCCTTTCCTAGGCCCAACCTTGGAGAGAGACTGAAGAAAAAGTGGAGTTAAAACATTAGGTAATAAAAGCCTAATTGCTAAAGAGATATGACAGACATTGAGTGGATGAGTTCAGAGAGGTTGAGCTGTGAGATACAATGTATAATGGGGTTGCTGGACCTTAGATGCTTTGTTTAACCTTCTTACATTAATGTCTTTTTAATATTTAATTTTTATGTTTTATTTTATTTTCCTCCATTACATGCAAACAAAATTTTTGACATTCATCTTTGATTTTTTTAATTCCATGTTTCACATGCATAACCTATGTCAGATTGCTTACCATCTCAGGGAGGAGAAACAAAAGGGAAGAACGAATAGAATTTGGAACTCAAAACTTTTTTTAATGTTAAAAATTATTTTAATGTATAATTGGAAGGAAAATAAGACACTATTAAATAAACATTCTGAGTTCCCTATTCTCTCCCTCCTCCCCTTCTCTCTCCTCCTTGGGAAGGAAAGCAGTTTGAGTTAGATTATACATGTGCATTCATGCAAAACATTTCCATTATTAGGGCTTACATTACTTCTATGAAGTATTCTTTACTCTCAAAAATGTTCAGTTCAGACTAACAGGGATCTCATTCAACTCTGCAAAGTATTGCTACCTCAAATTTCATGTGAGTTGTTTCAGATAATCACATGTGAATATAGTTTGAAGCCCCATTCAATACCTTCGCTACCATTAGACTAGGCAGGAAACATAAAACAAATAGAAAAGTAAATAACAAAAGAAAAATAAAGTGCTAGAATTAACCTTTCCTTCCCTCCTGCCCAATAAAAATCAAAGGATGCAATCTCTTAGTGGCTAAAACGCCAGAAGGAGAAGATATAACCCATGTATATCTCAGGCATTTAGGCAAGAAGGGTCATCCCCCTGGAGATACCATCTCTCAGCAAGGGACTGTGACTCCTATCTGCTGCTCCATTCTGCCACCATGGCTGCCTTTCTTCCTTGGATCTAAAGCTGCCATTTATATCTTTTCTGTAGCTTCCATCTGCTCCAGCTGTTGTCTGCCTCAGTGGTTGCTGCTGCTGCCATCTGCTGCTGCCACCACCTCATATTACTCAGAAAGAAGGAAGTATGACCAAGAATTGCAAATTCTTACGCAAAAAAGCCCTCAGGTTCAGAGGCAGTGATTTTATGGCTGCTACCCAAGAAAGGCAAGAGATTTAGATGGGAACAACAGATTTGGGAAGTAAACTGTGAGTCGAGAAGTTAGTGCCTCAAAATGAAGCAAGTGTTTTAAAAGTATTTCCCGTGTGCCTGCTATAGACTAGGTTAGATGGAATAGGATTGAGATGTCTCAACCTCATAGTAAAGTAAAGGAATGATAGGTTCTTGCTCATGAATAAAGTATACAGACATATATATATATATATATATATATATATATATATATATATATATACACACACACACATACACACATACATACAAAAAAGAGTGTCTGTGTGTATGTTTGAATAGAGTTATGCAAATCCTAATCAAAGGAGGTTAAATTGAAAAGAGAAAAGACAAGCAAAAAGAGAAATAATTAAAACAATAGCCCTTCCAGAGACCTTTCCATATTTTATCTCACTCAATCCTTATTGCAGATGAGGAAACTGAGACATAGAGATTTAAGTGATTTGCCCAGGGTCTTCCAGCTAATAAGTCCTAAGGCAGAAATCGAACTCAGGACTTTATGACTTTTGATCCATCACTTCAGTCACTGAGTTACTTCAACTCAGACTTGCAGTCTTAGCCTGCCTCCAGAAACAATGAATGTTTTCTTACTGGCGGCACAATAGTGTAGTGGAAGTGGGTCCTGAAGTCACAAAGACCTGAGTTCAAATACAAACATTTACTAGCTGTATGATCCAGGACAAGTCACTTAACCTCTGTTTGTTTCAGTTTCCTCATCTGAAAATGGGGATATTAACAACTCCTATTTCCCACAATTGTTGTGAGGCTCAAATTAAGGTAGCATTTATAGGGTTTAGTATAGTATCTGACACATACTAAGTGCTGTATAAATGTTGGTTATCATCATTACTGGGCACCATCCATCATCTTGTAGACTTTTTGCCTGAAGGGCTCTACAATCAACTCCCTATTTTCTAGATAGAGCAGCTAGGTGGCGCAGTGGAGAGAGTTCTGGCCTTGGAGTCAGGGGGACAGGAGTTTGAATTCAAACTCAGACCCTTGACACTTACTAGCTGTGTGACTTTGGCAAGTCACTTAACCCTGATTGCCTCTCATCCAGGGTCATCTCCAGTTGTTCTGATTCCTAACTGGCCACTAGACCCAGATGAATTCAGAGGACATGGTGAGACTGGTGACTTAGCAGTTCCCTCACTCAAAATCCAACTCATGTGCTTGTCATGGCATCATCATCCTGATGCCAGGGTCTTGTTCAAGAATGAAGAACAAAAATCAGTCTTCTGGAGGCTCAATGCATCACTCCCATATATGTCTAGTCAACTCAGATTCACTTAAAGTTTTGCTTGTAAAAGTTTATAGAATTATTAGTAAAATGAAATAACAGCTTGTCATGCTCCCAAGTGCCAGTCTGAGAAGTAGCTTCCCAGCCAGTTTGAAACCAAAGAGCCAAAAGCTTGCCTCATTGTAATATCTGAATGCAATTAAAAACATACATCCAGGACAATTAAAATAGATTTCATCTTTTACCTTAAAGAATCGATGAAACTGCTTTAAAAGAAATGGGGGGTTTTAGAATTAAATCTTTGTTCTTTTAGATGGAATAGAAGGAGGATAGGGAAGGGAAGAGAGAAGAAAGTGGAAAGGATGGAGGCAGGCTGCCTAAATTCTCTGTCTAGGCAAAGTTCACTAGTGGTGAGGCATGTCTTTCACTATCATCACTATCTTTCTGGTTCCAATGGATGAATCTGATCAACCTAGTAGAGTTCAGATAAATTAAGTACCATTTTCCTCAGAGAGAATCTATCTCCTTCAATGTATAGGTGCTAACTGATGTTTAAAAACAAGAAAATTTTCTAGATCAACATAATTATATTAAAAACCAAATCATCTAAAACTACATAATCATCTCAATAGATTCAGGAAAATTCTTTGTCAAAGTACAATTAACTTTTATGCTACAAAAAATCCTACAAAGTTTAGGTAAAGTTGTTGTCAGTCATTATTCAGTGTGTCCAACTCTTTGTAATCCCATTTGGGGTTTTCTTGGAGAAGATACCTGAGTGATTTGCAATTTACTTCTGTCACTAATTTTATGGATGAAAGAACTGAGACAAATAAGATTAAGTGATGTCCAATGCATTGTTGGTGGAGTTGTGAACTGATCCAACCATTCTGAAGAGCCATATGGAACTATGCCTAAAGAGTAATGAAATATGATCATACCTTTTTTGACCCAGAAATTCTAATACTAGGCCTATATCCAGAAGAAATCATAAAAAATGGGAAAACCCCACATGTCCCAAAATATTCATAGGTGCTCTTTTTGTAGTGGCAAAAATCAGAAATTGAGGGGATGCCCATCAATTAGCAATTGGCTGAATGAGTTAGAATATGTGAATGTTGTGAAATATTATTGTTTTATAAGAAACCATGAATAGTCAGACTCTAGAAAAGCATGGAATGAATTACAGGAACTGATACTGAGCAAAGGAAGCAAAAACAAGAGAATACTGTATACATTAACAACATTGTGAGCTGATCAACCTTGATGGATGCAGCTCCTCTCAGCAGTTCAGAGAGCTGGGATAACCTTAGAAGACTGGCTATGGGCAATGTTATCCCCATCCAGAGGAAGAAAAACAAAACAAAATAAAAACCCTACAGAATCTGAATGAATACTACATTCACATTTTAGAAATTTTTCTTATGCATTTCTTTCCTATCTCATGGTTTTCTTTCCTTTCCCTTAATCCTAATTCCTCATACTGAAAATCACTAATCTGTAAACACATTAAATACAAATGTGTTTGTAACGATATTCACCTGACTATTTGCTGCTGAGGGGAAGGGGGTGGAAAGGAAGGGTGGAAGAAATTATGTAACTGAAAAATATGCATGTGGATGAAGTTGAAAAACTTTCATAACATGTAATTGGAAAAATAAAATGCCAATTAAAAATGACAAAACCATCTTAAAAACTACTTGAAACAATTAGCAATTTTAGCAAAATTGCAGGATATAAAATAAAATCCATAAATCCTCAACATTTCTATATGTTAACAAGACACAGTAGCAAGGGATAGAAAGAGAAATCCCATGTAAAATAATTGCAGACAATATAAAATACTTGGGAATTTACCAGCCACGTCAAACTCAGAAACTATATGAAAACAACTATAAAACACTTTTCACACAAATAAATTCAGATCTAAATAAGTGGGCAAACATGAATTGCTCATGGGTAGGTCGAGTCAATATATTTTTTAAAAATTTTTTATTTAAGGCAATGGGGTTAAGTGACTTGCCCAAGGTCACACAGCTAGGTAATCACCAAGTGTCTGAGGCCAGATTTCAACTCAGATCCTCCTGACTCCAGGGCCAGTGCTCCATCCACTGCACCACCCAGTTGCCCCTCAAGTCAATATAATAAAAATGACAATTCCACCTAAATTAAATTATTTATTCAGTGCCATGCCATTCAAACTTCCAAAAAATATAAAATAGTAACTAAATTCATATGAAGAACAGAAGGCCAAGAATATTAAGGAAATTAATGAAAAAAAATGCAAAGAAAAGTAACCTAACAATACCAATTCTAAAATTATAAAGCATCAGTCATCAAAACTATTTGGTATTGTCTAAGAAGTGAGTGGTGGATCAGTGGAATAGACTGGGTGCAAAAGAAACAGAAGCAAATGACTGTAGTAATCAGCTACTTGATAAACCCAAAGACTCCAGTTTCTGGGATAAGAACTCACTCTTTGACAAAAACTGCTGGGAAAACTGGAAGATAGTATGGTAGAAAATAGACATAGACCAACCTCTCCCACCCTATACCAAGATAAGGTTGAAATGGGAACAAGATTTAGACATAAAAGATGATATGAATCAATTAGGAAAAGCAATTGTTTGTCTATCAGATCTATGGAAAAGGAAGCAGTCTATATCCAAAGAAGAGATAGAGAACATTATAAAAGACAAAGTGGATAATATCAATTACATTAAATTGAAAAATTTCTACACAAAACCAAATGTAGCCAAGACAAAAAGAAATGCAGTAAACTAAGAAACAATTTTTACAACTAGTGATTCTGGCAAAAGACTCATGTCTACTATATGGAGGACTGAGTCAAATTTATAAGAATAAAAGTAATTCCCCATTTGATAAATGGTCAAATGGGGTACTGAGGTACTACCTCATAGCTATCGGATTGATCAATATGACTAAAATAGAAAACAATCAATGTTGGAGGTGATATGGGAAAACTGAGATACTAATGCATGGTTGGTGGAGTTGTGAACTGATCCAACCTTTCTGGAGAGCAACTTGGAATTATGTCCAAAGGGCAATAAAACTGCATACCCTTTGATCCAGAAATACCACTACTGGGTCTGTTCCTGAAGAGATGATTAAAAAGGGTTTAAAAAAATCCATCTTTTCATAGTAGCAAAGAATTGGAAATTGAAGGGATGTCAGGGAATGGCTGAACAAATTGTATTATATGAAGATGATTGTTATATGTTACATGCAATATGAAGATGATGGAATACTATTGTTCTAAAAGAACAAGAGGAACAGGATTTCAGAAAAACCTGCCAAAACTTGCCTGAACTGATGTTGAGTGAAGTGAGCAGAACCAAGAGAACATTATATACACTAACAACAACATGGGATGATGGATCAACCATGATGGAAGTGATTATTTCAACAGTACAATAATCAAAGACAATTTTAAAGGGCTTGTGATGAAAAATACCATCCATATCCAGAGAAGAAATTGTGGAGGTTTAAATGAAGACCAAAGCTTATTATTTTCAATTTTTTAAAAAAAGTCTTATGAATTATGTATTTTTTCTCTCTGTTTTTTTCTTTGGTTTGGATGTGATTCTTCTTTCACAACATGATTAATATGGATCTATGTTTAGCATAGTTATAGATATAGAGACTATATAACATTGATTTCTGTCAAGGGGAAGGGAGAGGGAAGGAAGGGAAGGAGAAAAGTATAAAAAGAATTGATTGTTGAAAACTGTGTCACGTAGGTGAAAAAATACATTTTTAAAAAAATGAAGGGCAAACAATCATCCATCTCATAGAGCCTTGTGTATCCCTAATCTCTCCACTTAATACAAACTCAAAGTACATGGATGGCTACATATTTATATATGTTACATATTTACTACAGATGCATATATGTCTACACAACTAGAATGACAAGTATAATTCTCCAATATTTTAAGATCTGCAAAGCACTTTCTCACAAGAGACCTGTAAGATAGATTGTGTCAGTTTTCTGCCCTCTAGTTCATACTGCAAATATGACTTAGGCTGAGAGATGAAAAGGCAATTTGCTAAGTTCACTTAGCTAGTAAGTTTTGGTACTAAGATTCAAATTCTAATTCTTTTATTCTAATTATTTTAATTTTAATAGGACATAGTTTTTCATTTTCAGATTGGACCTATGTTTGTAAAGGGTTTAGCATGTTCTCAGTGGGGAAACTCCTCTATCAAGATGCAGCAGCATCTTTTATGCAACTGAGAGTCTAACAGATTTGCCTCAAAACCTAAGAGGTTGTGTGACTAGCCCAGGTTGTACACACGGGATGTGTCAGAGGTGGGGTTGCTTTCCTGGTGATAGAGAAGTGGGCTTTCTATCTACTACTTCCCATTCAGGCTGCAGTCATAAAAAGTCACAGTGCTCAGAAGAGACTGAATAAATCTATGGTTGCATTCCTCACCTGGACCACAACTGGAGTGTTTTATTCCTTTCTGGGTACCAGATTTGAGGAAGAAGGCAGAAAAGTGGCCAAATTGGAGGGCACTCTGGATATCATATCTGATGAAGACCGGTCCAAGGAAGTGGAGATTTTTAGCCCAGAGGAAAGAAGACTTGGTATGGAACATGTGAGCTGTCTTCAAGTATTAAAGGGTTATCACTTGGAGGTGGTATTTAAGTTGTCCTGCTTGGCCACAGAATGCAGAACTAGAAAACAGGGGTTGCAGGTTCTGGGCAATCAGATTGTGGAGGGATATAAAGCAATATTTAGCAGTGGGGCTGCCTAAAAGTGAAAAGGGTAACTCGGTGACACAGTGGGAAGAGTCAGGAGAACCTGAGTTCAAATCCAGCCTCAGACTCTTATTAGTGTGACCCTGAGTATGTCACTTCACCCTGTTGGCTTCAGTTTTCTCATCTGAAAAATGAGCTGGAGAAGGAAATGGCAGACTATTTCAGTATCCTTGCCAAGAAAACCCCAGAAAGGGTCAAGAAGAGTCAAGTACTACTACTTAACAACAAAAAGTGAAAAAAGCTGCTTCATGAGGTGGGGAGCTCTGTCCAAAAACACTTCAATCAATGATAGAAGGATTCATTGCCAGGAAAGCAAAATTTCTTTCTTTGGTTGGGAAGATGATGATGATGATGATGATGATGATGATGATGATGATGATGATGATGATGATGATGATGATGATATGATGATATGATGAAATGCTCAAAATACTGGAATGAATCTGTGATTTCTTCAATTGATTTTCTCCTTAATAATGCATCCTTCCCCAGCAATTTGTCACTGAAGTGGAAGATGCTGGATCCAAAAAACTGTCCACTGAGACATGAAGAGCTGCCAACCCAGGATGTATACCTTCAGAGGACTATTTCTTCATTGCCCTCTTTTCATCTTCTTTTTAGACAATATGGCATGCAATGTTCTGTGTGCATGTGTCTGTATGTATGTGTATGTGTGTCTGACTATCTGCTTGTCTCTCTTTGTCTGTCTCTCTCCTCCATCTGTGTGCCTGTCTCCTCTGAGTGTATGTCTCCTCTCTCTCACTCTCTTTCTCTCTCTGTCTCTCTTTGTGTCTCTGTCTCTATCTCTCTGTCTCTCTGTCTGTCTGTCTCTGTCTATCTCTGTATCTCTGTATCTCTCTTTTTCTCTCTCTGTCTGTCTTTCTGTGTGTGTGTGTGTGTGTGTGTGTGTCTCCTCCCCCCCTTTTTGGCATGGTGAAGAGAGACAGTTCTCTTCCACTCCCTGTCCCCTCTACCTTCAGAATCTGCAGTTACCTAGATAAACCCAACCTTCTCCTCTTTACAGTTCTTTTCCTGAGCACAAACAGTAATCTGAGTCAAACATATCCAAACTTGGGGGCCACAATAGGACTTTAAGATACTGGGAGCTTCTGTATCCTTCAGCTGGGACTGACTGGCAGCGATAGGGGTTGCAGCAACATTGATCTGTTTGGTCAGAAGACAGGGGCCTTGTGGAAGCTATTCAGCCAGTGCAAAAGAGAAAATGAGCAGCCTCTTCTTCAGTACCATGAAGAGCTCCATATTTTTGCATTTTAAGGATCAGCTTCTCAAGAATACAATAGGAGTTCCATTTATCCTCACATGTCTTAAGTCTTTGTCAATGCATGCTTATGTGGCTATTTTGTCATAAGCATATCTTTTGTATGAGGAAATAAAGAGCTCTCCTACATTGTATCTACATCGTATATCAAGAACCTTTCTATTCCCTTTCCGGGAGACCTACATCTAAGTCATATTTAAGTTGAATTCAATTTTCCCAAAGGCTTTAAGTTTGGGGTTTAGGGGGAAAGAACCAGAAAAGAACAAGTTGGGGAAATAGTGTCCCCAGACACCCCATAAACTTGGTACCCACACCCCAGAGCTCAGATCTGGGACCTCAATTCCTGTTTGCAAATGGTATTTTGCTGGTTGCATCAGACTGAGTTATATCATGGAGCCTGAAGAAAGAGATCTGTAATCATGCAAAAGAAACTAGCCAGAATAAGCAAAGTGAATGAAGAATGCTTATTGTACTGTTTAGAGATAGGAAATGATAGTGGATAGAGCACTGGACTCAGAGTCAGGAAGACCTGAGTTCAAATCAGACCTCAGATACTTTTGAGTTAAATTTCCCCATAAAAGTCAATTACCTCTCTTTGCCTCAGTTTCCTTATCTGTAAAATGAGGATCAAAAGAGGCACTTAGTCCCTAAGGACATAGAAAGTGTTACATAAATATTATCTATGTTCAAATATTAGATGATGACATACAGTTGGATAAACATCATTCATTAGTACAGGGTCCTTGGCCATTATTTTAACTAGTTCTAAAATTTCATTGGCATAGGACACGCCAATGGAGATCTCTTAATGGAGATATTTCTAGAATGTTTAAAGTTCACAAAATTCTACGTACTGTTTTTTTTTTATCCTCATGAATATCTTTGTGGAAGCTAGGAGAAGTAGTCTTAAACTCTCCTCTGCAAATGATGGGGCTGAGCCAGTCTATCTCTCAGATGTCTTATAGCTCTAGAAACCTATGTTAAGATAAGTCATAATCATGACCTTCTTCAGACATCCTGAATGAGAGCATCTAGGGGAGGTTGAAATGAGAGAGGTAATTAAGAGCAATGATGATGACAGCAAGAATAACAAGTTAGTATTTACATGTCATTTTACAGTTTGCAAAATGCTTTACAAATATCTTTTTTCTTTATTATTTTTATATACAAAATTATATCAGATTGTTTGCTGCCATAGGGAGGGGGGAAGGAAGAGAGGGTGGTAGAAAAATGTGGAACTCAAAAGCTTGCAAAAAGATGAATCTTGAAAATGACCTTGCTATATAATTTTAAAAATTGATATAATTTTAAAAATAAAAAACCCCAATATCTTGTTTTGTCTTCTTATCATTATGTGCTATCCTCATCTCCATTTTACAGATGAAGAAAATTGAAGCAGACAGAACTTAAGTGATTTAGTAAATATCTGAGACTAGATTTTGAATTCAGGTCTTCCTGATTCCTCAACTAATAGCCTAACCACTATGCCACCTTATTTATCTCAAAGGGCCTGCCCTGAACAGAAAATGCCAAGTTTCATGAATAATTTCCAGTACCATATTTTAGAATATATATCGATTAACTGACCAGGTTGATAAAAGGACTGGAGACTATGAAATGTAAGAATTAAAGTTGAAAGAATTGGGAATATTTAGCCTGGAGAAGAGAAGTCTTAGACATGATAGCAGTGTTATTTAATAATATAATGGCAATAACATTTTTATAAAACATCTTAAGGTTGATGATGTCACACTTGATCTTCACAACTCTTATGGATGGATGTTATCGTGATGCCCATTTTTCAGATGACAGAACTAAGGTTCAGAGAAGGCAGATGACTTTCTGAGAGTCATGCATCTAGCAGATGTCTGAGGCAGGTCTTCTTGACCCTGATTGCCACACCTAACTTTCCTATCTGTGCTTCTCCTTAAAGTTTTTGAAAGGGTCTCCTATGACTGAGGGATTTGACTTGTTTTTCTTGGTTCCAACAGGCAAAACTATGATTTAGTAGGAAAACCTGCTGGGAGGCAAATGTAGTTTTGTTATTAATGTGAACCTCTAAACAATGACAATTCTACACATTTGTCATTTTGTTGACTGCTCTATTGGAATATCAATTCCCTTTTTGAATATCAATAAATCCATTTATTGAATTTCTATTTCCAGTATAACACAATGGCTGGCACATGACTTGCGTGACTGATTAATAATGAATTGGTACCACTGGAGGTCTTCAAACAGAGACTAGAGGGCCATTGGCTGGGGACATTGTCAAGGATTCTGGAAGGTTGGAGAACAGTTTGGACTCAATGAGTTTTAAAGTCTCTTTCAGCTATCATTTGTGGTCTTCCCTCAATTTCCTGAGTGAGAAGGACCATAAGCCATGTCCAGGTGACTCTTACCAGCTACTGGACATGAACTGACCCTAGTGGTCTGGATAATAAAGATGGAAGAAGACTGGAGTAGAGTGACTTTGGACATCCTCTGGGCACCAACTGATTGACTGAGTTCATGGTTCAGGTACAATGCTGTCATTCTTAGGGACAATTTGTGAGCCCTGCAAATGGGGTTCAGGGGTTGTAGAGTGAGCATTTTAGCCAGAGATAATGTTATCCATTCTAAGGTTGTGTCCACCTTTGAAAGAAGTTGTATAAGAGCTCTAGTCAATTTGTCTACTGGACCCAGGACACTAGGGTCCCTCTAACAGAAGTACCCCCCTTCCCTGGGCTCCCCTTCTTCTGTTGAAACTAATGAGTCACGATTGGAAGAATGTTTTTCTGTGCCTCCAAAACCATTTTGCTTAATGAGGTACTAAGTCTTTCTAATTAGGCCCAGAAGGAACCCAATACGTGCCCCTAAAGAGCAGTAATGATTCCGGTTATTTATGGCAATAAAAAATGGAAAATAAGAATTCTCCAGCAGAATGTGCCCATTTATCCACACACATTGTGCCTACCAGGCAATCACCCTATTTAGGCCGAGCCTTTGTTGCTAAAGACATTAATTGAAATGTAAATTCAATGTAAATCGGCTAATTAAATTGATGTGTAATGAGCTCATCACAGAGGCTGCTTGGATCAGATGCATTTTACTAATAAACAAGTATTATTACAGTCCTATGGATATGCAGCCTGGGCAGATTTTTTTGCCCTCATATCAGAGTGGGACTTGGTCCAGGAATGGAAGGAGATAGGCAATCAAGGGGTGCTTGGATGACTACCACACTGTTTCAGAATGTTCCAGTACTCCTGTTCAGGTACTCCTCTGAATGTTCTATTTCCATAGTCCCACTCAAGGTCTCAGTTTAGTTCTCTATGAAATGGGGATAATAAGTCCTATGCTGCCCTTTTCCCTCCTAAGACTGCTAAGAACATCATGTCAAAAATTAGAAGCAACATGACATGGTAGTCAAAAAACAGAATGGAGTCGGATGACCTTGGTTGGAATCCTGGCTCTGTTTATTTCAGTTTTACCTTGGTCAAACCCCTTCTCTCTGACCCACAGTTTCTCCCTATGATAGGTTATCAGATGACCTCTAGTGTCCCTCCTAGCTCTATATTCTAAGGGTTCTATGTTCTATAATCCAAGGGTTCTCCTTTTCTCAACATTCTCTGATTCTGTTTTACAGATAAAGAAACTGAGACATATGACAAAGATAGGATTCCATCCCAAATGTTCCTGACTGTGCATTTAAAAAGGTTAGAGAGAGAGAGACACAATTTCTAGGTAATTTAAAGCTACCATTTTAATAAAAGGATGATCATTGGGCCATTTCTCTCTCAGACCAAAGACCATCATGGCAACCAGTTCACAACTTATATATCTTTTTGGAAAAAGAGTCTTCCTGATGGTGGTAATCAATTTTAACTAGCTAACTATTAAAAAGAGAATGCGAGGGGCTGGACCTGAACTTTGTGTGACTGATTATGCCATTTACATATAAGTTAGCCCCAGCCTTGTCTAGTCAAAGAATTTACTTCCTCCCATATCTGAGCAGAACACAATGACTGCTCCACTGTGTGAGGTTTGGTTGGAGGAGAAGGTTAAAATAAAAGTAAAAGAGGGAAATCTGAATCCTCCCAAATCATTAACAACCATTTCTCTCAACTTCAGTCAATAAAGCATTCTAATGTTTTGCTAGGCTACCTCCAGTTCTTGGGATAGAAGGTCTAAAAAAGCAAATGTGTAATAAAACAGAAGGTTATATATGTTTATGTACAAATGCTTTAAAAAGAGAAAACCATGCACAGAATCTGAGAAACTTAGGATCCTAGAGAGGGACCACAACAGAGAAAGACTATATACAAGGAGGGCATAGAGAAGAGAAGAACCTACATAAGGAAAGCACCTTAAAGATAACACTGGCATTTGAGATGGGACCAATTGTTGGATTACTGCCTAAATTTCCACCAAAAGAACAAGTCAACCCCCTCTTTCATGTGACTCTATCCAAGAAGAAGCCTGTGGTATGTGACTATACAGGGCATTCACCATCAATTTAGATTTTTTAAAACAGAGAGAGAGAGAGAGAGAGAGAGAGAGAGAGAGAGAGAGAGAGAGAGAGAGAGAGAGAGAGAGAGAGAGAAATTGGTAGCCAAAGCAGAATAAGTTAAGGAGAGAGTGGAATGTTCCTGCAAGATGGGTGTTGGGTGTGGGAAAGCCGGGGATGATCTGGTGAGCCAGTCCATGAACAGTAGAAATGTTTCTCTGGTTTGTTTATTTGTTTTTGTTTTTGAGGATAAAGAGGAAGATTGGAGAAGGGTAGGGAATGCTGTTGGGCATGGGTGTGGAATGATGATAATGGGTGACGGCAATAAGGCTGAACTGAATGTTTATTTCAATTCTGTTTTCTCAGCCAAGGAAAATGGGAAGTAAGTAAAGAAGGAGCAGGATGTTAAAATTTAAGAGAGGATGCTGAGAGAAGACCTCGATGTGCTTGAAGAGTTTAGGTCTGCAGCCCCACATTGTGTGGGATTGAAAGAACTGGGAGTTGTGACCTTGAATACATTGCTTCTTAGAGAATGGGAGAGAGATTTCAGATCTGAGGACAAGAATTACAATATTCTAAAATAGAGAAGAGGCTAGAACCTGCAAATTGAGGTCAGTGAATTTGACTTCCTAGGAAAACCCTAATACTCTAAAGGATTGGTTTGTGAGCATTTAGAAAAGGAAATGGTCATCACTAAAAGCCAGTAGGATTCATTAAGCATATATGGGTATTCATACTAGACTCATCTTGTTCTCTTTTTTTTGAAATAGTGGGTAGAATAATGGACCTGAAATAAGAAAAGGCCTGGATTTGATTCTGCCTCAAACAAGTCACTTAAACCTTCAGTCTCAGTTTCCCCATCTGCAAAGTGGTAATATCAACAATAATAGTATCTCCTCTCACAGGATTATTGCTAATGAGATAGCCTATATGCAGTGCTTTGCAAATTTTAAAGCATCAGTTAAATGCTTGCTATCACAATGATAGTGATGATGATGATGATAAGGACAGGATCTGTGATAAGGTCACAGAAATGTTGAAATTACCATTTACCTAGATGTTATCAGAATATGTGATAAAGTCTGCTCTCCTGGTGGACTAGGTGGGCTGGGCAGTTATATATTTAGGTGGATTGGAACTTAATTATATGGATGGATCCAAAGAATGAATTTGGTGCCAATTTGGAAAGTAGTGCCCAGTGGGTCACCCCAGAGAGTTCTTTTTGATATTTTTATCAATTAAATGACTCTGATGAAAGCACCAATGACATACTATACAGGAAACAAAATGAGCAGGTGACACCTTAAATGATGATATGTATTAAAGGATAGGATTTAAGAAGCACAAAAATAAGGTACCCTTGAATTTAAAAAAAATCAACTTCCCAAGTTCAGAATAGGAGAAAATGGGGTTCATGGTTCATGGGGAAAAGATCTGAGGATTTTAGTGTTTGACAATAAATTGAATGAGTCACCAGAGTAATATGGCAGTGATTGCTCTTCTGGGCCAAAGTAGAGGTGGATCATGCCCAGGATATGGGAACGAGAGTCCTTCTACCTTCTGTTCTGACTAGATCACACTCAGAGGAGATGATTTCCAGTTTATAACAACACAGTTTGTAAAAGAGAGACAAGTAGGGGTGCAGATGGAAGGGGAAGACTTTGCACATGTAGATTATTTGAAGAAACTTTTCATATTTAGCCTAGAAAGATAAGACTTTGGATATTTGAAGGTCTATCATGGAGAAGAGGGATTAGACTTTCTAGGTTAGACCACAGAGTTCTTTGTGTAGAATTTTCAGGGACAGATTCAGGCTGGATGTTAGAACAAATTGCCTAAAAATTAAATCAATTGATCTATTTACCTCTCTGTCTAACCATCTCTGTCTTGCTGTTGGTCCTTTTGTCTCCCTCTGTCCCCCTCTGTCTCCATCTGGTTATATCTTTCTATCTGCCTGACTATTTACTTCTCTATCTAGCTAACTAGTTAGTTATCTCCATCTGTCTGTCTGCCTGTAATCTTGTGTTTCAAGATTTGAGGAATTCAGAATCTCAGACTCTGAATTAGAAGTCCTTCAGAGCATCTAATCTCTATCATACTTCCATCATCAGCCTTCTCCTTAGGGTCTTGAGTGTTTGGGAACTAGGGGAAATCTAATATCCTTTTGGACCTTTAGGTATGAGAGTACAGTTGAGGTGTACTAAAGAGGCAGCAGGGTGTACTAGCTAGATCTTTGGTTCTGAAGCCAGGAGAAACTGGATTCAAATCCTACCTCAGACACTTATTGGGTAGATGACTCTAGATAAGTCATTTAATCTCTTCATGTCTCTGAGATTGGATTCCACTACCTCTAATGCCTCTTCCATTAATAAATCTATGACTTTTATGTTCTGACTGATGGAATAAACATTGCCAGTTGAGGTACTTGCCAAAAAGGATTAAGGTTGCAAAGAGTGGGAAGTTAAAACTCAGGAAGGGAGCTGGGCTCTTTCCTTGGAGAACTGACATCTGAGCTCCACACTTCAATCCTCATTCTACAGAACAGAGCTAAGGGTTGAATGAACCTGCTTTTCAGAGATAGTGACATCAAAGTTGAAAATAAAAAGAAGCTTAGTTCATGGAGGTCTTATGATTTTCATCTCTAAAACAACCTACAGGGAGGGAAAAATAACAAAAACCAACCCACAAAGTCAAAGCTTTAAGAAAAACTAAAGAAATCAGGGAAGCTAGATGGAACCATGCATAAAGCATTGGTCCCAAAGTCAGAAAGATTCATTTTTCTGTTCAAATTCAGCCTTAGACACTTACTAGCTGTGACCCTGGGTAAGACACTTTTTAAAAATATAATTAATTTATTTTTGAATTTTACAATTTTTCCCCTGTTCTTGCTTCCCTCCCCCCCCCCCCCCCCCCCGCAGAAGACAGTTTGTTAGTCTTTAAATTAGTTCCATGGTATACATTGATCTAAGTCGAATGTGTTTAGAGATATAATACCTTAAGAAAAAAATATAAGAGATAGCAAAATTGCGTAATAAGATAACATTTTTTTAAATTAAATAGTCTTTGGTCTTTGTCCAAACTCCACAATTCTTTGTCTTGATTCTCTATATTCTCCATCCATCACAGATATCCCAAAATTGCCCCTGATTGGTGCACTGATGGAATGAGTGAGTCCATCAAGGTTGATCATTACCCCCATGGTCCTGTTAGGGTGTACAGTGTTCTTCTAGCTCTGCTCATCTTGCTCAGCATCAGTTCATGCAAATCCTTCCATGCTTCTCTGAATTCCCATTTCCCATCCCTCTTAGTTTCCAATAGAACAATAGTGTTCCATGACATACATATATATATATATATACATATACATCACAGTTTGTTCAGCCATTCCCCAACTGATGGACATTCACTCACCCAATTCTTCTGGACAAGACACTTAAGCCTATTTGCCTCAGTTTCCTCATCTGTAAAATAAGCTAGAGAAGGAAATGACAAAATACTACAGTATCTTTGCCAAGAAAACTCCAAATGGGGCATGAAGAGTCAAACACAGTTGAAACAAGATTAAAAAGAAACCTATTACAGTCATCTCAAGAGAGACAAGATCTTTAGTGTAGATATTACAGGACTTCCAAAGGTTCCTAATTCTGATAACATGAACACAAACAATCTGTAGGGAGCAGTGGCTACTAGTATCTTCCACCACCATCCCCCACCTTCATCCTTACCCTAGTGAAAAATCAAAGGAGACACAACAGAGCCCAGAACATAAGGAAGGAAAGGAAATAAGCATTAATTAGGCACCTACTATTTGCCAGGCTCCTTGCTAAGTGTGATACAAATACTGTCAGTGTTGAATCTCCCATGGAGGTGCTATTATGATTTTACAACTGAGGAAAATCAGGCAAATGGAGGTTGACTTGCTCAGGGTCTCAAAGCTAACAAGTGTATGAGGCAGAATTTGAATGCAGGTCCCTCATCTCTAGACCCAGTACTCTACCCATTTCACCACCTCACTGCCTGTCACTAGAAACTTCACAGGAAAGTTGCTTTTGTAACTATCTTCTACCTGATTCACCCAACTGTCACCTGTGACTCCAAGAAGTTGCAGCCTCTCCATGGTAAAACCACCTTGACAGACTGGTTGAACGAGGCTGAAGGTCACTGATGGCTCTCAAACCCTTTGATAAGTTAGAGGGATATTGATCCCAAGTATATGAAGACTTCCCCTCCCACACATGGGCAGATAAGAACAACCACCCTGAAGGTGGTTGAAGCAGGTTCTATGGAGAGCTTAGAATTTGGTCCAGTCTAGAGATGGCAAGGTCATCCGTTGCATACTAAGCCACCTCATGCTTAGGAACTAGGAGTTCCCCCATAGGATCTCATGGATTTGAGTCCATTTTCCCTGTGTCAGTCCTTGTGGCAGAGGATATCCTGGACTTTTGTCCCACCACTGATTTTGATGACTCTGGAAGAGAGTGAGCCTGATGACTTTGTGCAACTCTTCCTCCCTTAACTCCAATCCACAAGTGAGTCAAGACATCAGCTCAGGATATCCCTAGTTCCTTGAATCAATTCTCTTGTGGAATGGGCTCAAGACCATCTACTATCATGGTGACTTACCTCTAAGGCTTACTACATAGGCAACTTTGGGTAAGTCCTAATTTCCTGAGTCCTAAATTTTTTCATCTGCAAAAGGAGAGATTTGAACTCAACATCTCCTCCATGTCTTCCCATCTCTAGATCAATGATGCTCTGGGTGCTTTCTCAGCTTCTCAATGACTCTTTAACCACACTCCTCCCCCATTCCTCAATTTAATAAAACCAAATTTAATAAGAATAAATGTAAAATTCTGTACTTTTTGCATTCAAAAATGCCATGAGTACAAAACATGGGAAAACCTTAATAGAGAATTGTTGACCTGAAAAAGATTGGGGATCATCTTCTATCAGTCAACATCAGTTGTTAGTTGGCTATTTCAGTGGATACAACGTGAAAATGAATTAGAGGAGGGCTGTCTTCTGCCATTGAGGAAGAAGAGACCAGGATCCACAAAGCTGTTTCCAGTCTTCTTTGATAGTATTTAAAGATAACCAGAGGGGTGACCAATTTTCTGCCAGGTAATAGCCAGCTACCTCTCTAATTCTATCAAGGAGAAAATACTTCCTAAAGGGAAATCAGAGAGCTTTTACTTTTAAAACTAGATTTTATTGATTTTTCTTTGCTTTTACATTACCTATATTATCCCTGGATCATTTCCCTGCCCTTTCCCAGAGATCCAAAGAATGTTTTTAAGAAAAGGAAAAGGGAAGAGATGGACAAATTGAAAAATATATTGAAAAAAACTTACCTTATATGAAATATTCCATACCTGTGGATACTTTGCCTCTGCAAAGGAGAAGTATGGAAAGAAGAGGAGATATCTTCTCTTATTTCTTTAATGGAGCCAGCTTTATAATTTACCAACATTTATCTTCAGTTGGTTTGTGAGGGTTGTTCTTTGCGTTTCCATTGTTGACCCTATTATGTATATTGTTTTCTTGGCTCTGTTGACTTCACTCAGCATCAGTTTATGGAAGTTTTCCAATCTTTGAATTATTCTTATTCATCATTTCTTATAGCATAGTAAGATCCCATTACATTGCAAGCCATAATTCATTCAATCAACCCCCAATTTATTAACATTTATTTTATTTCCAGTTTTTTGCTACTATAAAAACTGCTGCTAGGAAGAATTTGGTGTATATAAGAACCCTTTCCTTTGCAAATAACCTCTTTGTGGAAGATATCTATCTAGATCTTTGGGCCAAAGGGTATGGACAAAGGATATGAATAGGTGGTTTTCAAAGGAAAGAAATCAAAGTTACCAATAGCCATGTGAAAAATGTGCTAAATCACTGATAATCAGACAAATTCAAACAAAACAACTCTGGCAGACCACTTCATACTCATTAGATTGGCTAAAATGGAAAAAAAAAGGAAATTGACAAATTCTGGAAGGGGAGGTGGGAAAATAGATAATCTAATGAATTGTAGATGAAGCTGTGCACTAACCCCATCATTCTAGAAATGAATTTGGAACTCTGTGCAAAAGAAATCAAAGAAAGAGGGAAATAGATCATATGTACAAAAATGTTCTTTTGTGGTGGCAAAGAATTGGAATTGAAGAGATATACATCAATCAGGGAATGATCAGCCAAGTTATGGTATATGAATTCAATGGAATGCTATTGTATTGTTGGTTTAGTCGGTTCTTGTCCTTCATTATCGAAGAAGACCAAAATGACATCACTATTGTGCTGTAAGAAATAATGAAGGGGGAGACTTCAGAAAAATCTGAGAAGAGTTAGATAAACCGATGCAACATGAAATTAGCAGAATCAGGAGCACAAATTACATAATAACCCCAAATTGTAACGATAATAAACTTTAAAGACTTACTGTGACCAACCACATTTTCCAAAGACTCATAATGAAACATATTATGTCTTCAAACAGAGAATCAATGGATTAAGGGTGCAGATTGAAATATAATTTCTTCTCTTTATTTTTCTTATTTTTTCTGAGTCATGTCTAAAGTAAAAATTTTATATATATATATATATATATATGTATATATATATATATATATACATATAAATTTCTTGCCTTCTCACTGGGTGAGGGAAGAGTGGAGGAGAGGGAGGAGGAGGGAGACAGTTTAGAACTAAAAATAAAATAAAAATGAATTTTTAAAGGGGGTATGGATATTTTAGCCATATTATCAGCATAGTTCCAAATTGCTTTCCAGAATAGTTGAACCAATCCGCAGGTCCACCAACATTACATTAGACTTAACTCTTCCCACAATTCCCCTCACTTTCTATCATCTTTGACAATTTTTAGGAGTTTGTATTGATTTGCATTTCTCTTATTATTAGTGATTTGGAGTATTCTAACATATAATAGTCAAAAGTCTGTAATTCTTTTGAGAATTGTTTGTTCATAATCTTTGGTCACTTATTTCTTAGAAAATAGTTTTGTATTATATAATGTGTATGTGTATAACTAAATAGACCAGTATATGCTTTCCATATAACTTGGACAGCAAACCCTTAATAAAGAAATTTAAAAGAAAAATATTAATCTTTTTCCCCAGAGTCTGCTTTGAGATTGTCTTTTCTTCTTTTTTGTGTCTCCAGTGCTTAGAACAGTGTTTAGCATATAGAAGGGCCTTAATAAATGTTTATTGATTATATAAGATGCATTAATTTTGATTTTGCAAAAACTTCAATATCATGTAATCAAAGTTGGGATAACAGAGTGTTAACATTTGTTCACCTCTGCTGGCTGCCCCTTTACTTTCTGGGATCGTTTTGCTCTTTTTCACTTAGTTTAATTCCCTGATATCTGTGACTACATCCTGGGCTAGAGGAACAACAGTTGATCAACCCTCTTCCCCCCCAACCCAACACACACTATGACATTAGCTGGAAAAGTGGAGAGCAGCCAGGAACAGCCCTACTTTAATGTTTGGTGAGTTGTTCAAGTAAATCCTAAGGTTTGGAGCCCCAATGTTTCTCACTGACCTGTTGAAAGTCCTGCTAAATACAAAAACAAAGTGAGAGAATACCTGGAAGTATCTTGCAGGACAGCAAGAAGCTCCTATCTTCAGTCATCTAGGAGCCCTAGTTGGACCTCCAATGTCACCTCTCCTCCTCCCTGGATTAGGACACATCCTTTCACCCAGAGCTGAGGAGGCAGACAGCTCCTGGGCCTCTAGAGCTCCCCTCAGGGCAGGCAGGTGGGCTCCAGGTGGGGGGTGGCCAAAGAAGAGTACAGAGTCTGACCAAGGCCATTGTGGAGAAACTGGGAATGAGAGTGATCCAACCAGGCCTCTCCAATAGCTGTCCCTTCATTACCAGTATCAAATATTTATTATGTTTTCAGTCCCTGAGCCATGTTAATATAATGTTAATATAAATGTTAAAAATAAATATTAATATAAATGAAATGGTCTGACTGGCAGCTGCCCAAGAAAAGAATTTGGTCTTTGGGGAAGGGCCCAGAGAAGTAAGTTCATGTGTCTCATTGGGGTCTTCCCACAACCTTGGGCTTTAGCTCATAACTTTCCAATAAATCTTGCTTGAAGAAAATATTAGAGGTCATCAGGGGAAATTCCAGTTAGAATGTAAGCTCCTATGGACAAGGACATTGCTTTTATCTATGGCTCCATTACCTGCTCCTAGCTTAATGTTTTCTGGATTGGAGGGAATTCTGTCATAAGGTCAGCAATAACTTGGCAACAACTTCTGAGTTCATCTCTACCATCTTGGGTTCAGAAGTGACTAAGAACCAGAGAAGAATGATCACAGGTGCCTGTTGAGCATGGATCAGGGTCAGAATATAACATCTGACCTATAGTGATAGGGAATGATCAGGATGCCCGGTCAGGCCATGCCAGGAAGGCAGTGTTTAAGAACCGGACAATGGGGGGGGGGGTCTAAGGACACCCCTGAGTTTATCAGGGGGACCTAGGATAATGTATGACCTCCTTGGAACAGTGCCCTGTTGTAGAGACCTTCAGAACTGGGTTGGATTAGGTGCCCATAGGGTCCCTTACAGCTCTGGAATTCTGAGGTACTTTGAAGGAGAGGTTGGGACCCAAGCCCGGTTTAAACCTAGCTATACAATTGCTCTTTTTTAGCTTGCCCCCTCCAGGTTTACCCCCTGCTCAACCTCAGCCAGTGTGGACTCCATGCTCAAGTCTTCAGGCTGCAGAAAGTCAAGCCCCCAGAGTGAGACTTGGAGGGCTACATTTTGCCAGTGAAAAGGGAGTGGGGTCTTGGGATGGTGGGGGCAGACCCTGGACCCCAAAGTTGAGATGTCATTTGCATGTGAGCATAGTGAACGAGATGTCCAGAGGTGTGGGGAGAAGGGAGGGCTGTCTTTTTGTAATTGGAGAGGCCAGGACTGGACTTTGGATCCTGGAATTGGGAGAAATGTTCTTTGACTTCTGCCTCAACCCTCGAAGCTCTTTCCATTAAACCTCCATTGGCAGCATCCTCCTCCCCTTCTCTGGGTTCTGCCTCCTGGAGCCATCCCCTTTGTACATAGCAGACTTTCACTTACTAGAAGATGACTTCCATGTTCCCTAGAGTCTTCTCTCCTTTAGGCTAAATACAATATATTTATTTTCTTTATCTGATTCTATTATAACTCAACTAAAAGGGTCCGGAGGGCAAATCAACCTTAGTTCCTAGCATAGAATTCTGAACACAAGAAGCAATAAGTAAATGACTGGATAAGTGGACACATGGAAGATGGATGGATGGATGGATGGATGGATGGATGGATGGATGGATGGATGGATGGGTAGGTGGATGGAGGGTTGGGTGGGTCCAAAGTCTCTTCTCCCAGTTCATAACCACCCATCCCAAATTACAGTACTCAAACCAAATACAAAGGAGGTCCAAACAGACCTCTTGCCCTTGGAATTTGTCAGCAGAGTGTTGGAAGGCACTCCCTCTGATAACTGGGGGCTGATTCGAAATTTGAGTGGAGTTATTAATGGATTGATCAAAACAATAACAAGGAGATGAGAGAAGGAAGACTCGTGGAAAAGTCAACTGGTGCACAAACCACTTTATTTGGACTTCCTCCAAGACAAGCCCTCCCCCCATGAGTTCCACACACCGCCAGGTGTCTGTGAGGCCATAAACATGGCATCAATGTTTAAAGACCATCATGCAAGAGGAAAACATTTAAAAGAAATTTCTCTCAATTTCTAAAACTAACTTTGAACAAATCTTCAACAGAAACAGAGGGACATCCGCCCAACGGGAGCTGTCCGCAAATGCAGCATGAATTCAAAGGACCCGTTCTCCAATCCCCACCCTGCTTTCTGGCACTTCTCCTAATCCATGTCTCTGTGAGGTCATTTTAATTATCGGCTGTCACAATTACTCATCTTGCTGCTTACCCAGACTGGGAGCCGCCAGCAGCCGCTGAGGCCACATTCATCATCCTAAGGCACTTTTCCTTGCAGAAAAAAAGACCCAATGCTTAACCCATACCACCTTGGGAAGGAGGATGGAGATGGGGGCTTCAGCTTTTTTGGTGTCATTCATCTCTCTTCCAGGGATGGCACAGGGGAGGGGTGTGTGGGAAGGATTGCTCCTTTTCTTCTTCTCCAATCTTTTCCCGTAACAATCACTTCCCCATACCCTGATTCTGCCATGGGAATATGACCAGTGAGGTAGGGGCACAGGCACTGGTGCCAGGTCCCATCTGTGCTAAGACTATTGATCTCAGGATACCCAGCCAGACATAAGCAACAAAAGAGAAGGGCCCACCAGTCTTGGATTTCTCTGTAGCCAGTGCTTGAAATAAGCTTCCCAATAACTCAGTAGAAGCATATGCTGGGGGGGGGGGGGGGGCTGGAGGAAGCTTCATGCTAGGGGTGCTCCATATAAAAGTCAATAAAGTATCTTTTGCTTAAGAAACTAACAATTCATAGCAACATCTGCAATTTAGAAAAGCTCTGGAAGGAAAGGAGAAAGTGTTATCAATTTGCCCACTGGATAGCTAATGTGAGGGATGTGCCCCTTCCTTGTCTCTCGTACCACACTAAGGTAGCTGGGTCAGCTGAGCGCGAGGTGGGAGTGGGGGTGGACAAACAGTGGTGGCTGAAGCCGGTAGCCCCAAGAAGGGCACAGGTCCCTCTCTAACTCTGCTCATGCCTGTAGGAAGGAGAGAGGAGCAGCGAAAGCCAGAACCTCTGGATCAGTATTTGGTTTGAGCTGATCCATTGTCTTGTGACTATAGAGCTATACATCATGGAAAGAGGGAGGGCCAGGGAGATATCTGTGAGCAGTTCTGGGAATTGTGGGACATCTTGCTACAGAAAATATCATTTGAATTCTACTGAGTTAGCAGCAAATGGGCTCAAGGTCTGCATTCAATTTATTATCAGTGAAAGGGAAAGTCAGGAGAAAACTTCCACCATATTTGTGCAAATATAGGCCATAATTTGGCTCATATGCAACCTGAGGGTGGCCTCTTATCCCATTATTTTTCCATGTATGCTTATATAGTCTATCCACATGCGTATATATGTATATATGTATCTCTATATAAGTATATATGTATATAAATATATAATATATAAATATAATATATATATATATATAATATACATAATACAAATATCCATACACACACACACTCACTCCTTTCTTGGTCAGGTATGCAGTCTCTCTTCTTTGGTTGGCCAATATTTGGATATGTACATCCTTTCCCCACCCCCCCTTCAATTCTCCCCTTTCTTTCCAGGCTACTTAACATTTCAGAAATCCTCCTGTGGGAAATGAAGGAGAGCTTCTCTCTTCAGATTCTCCTTTCTGACACTCTTGTCTCAGCTGGCTCAGAAGGGTGACCCTTATCCTGACCTGGCCAGCATCTTCTGGGTCTTTAGGAAGACTGGGAATGGTCTTTGTGATTGAAAGAGCTCTTCTTCTCTCCTCTGGTGGCTGAGTGAGAACTTATTTGGGCCCGAACATGTGAGAACTTGAAGGGAGGTGATCTTTCCTTCCTAGAGAGGGGGACAAAGCAAAGAGAAAAGAAGAATTACAGTGATGGCAGGCTCTGGATCTGCTAGGCTGCAGATGGGGCTGTATCCATGGACTTCCACCTCAGAAAGGTTCTGAGATGGAAGGGACCTTAGAACATAGGAAGTCAGCACTTGGAGTCAAGGGCACCACCATCAATCACCCAGGTCCCAAACTGGGTTGTCATGCTCAATTCCTCTCTCACCTCACCATATTCAATGTTGCTGAGTCTTCTCATTTGTACCTCTATAGTATCTCTTCTTTTTTCCCCTCCTCTCTTCTGATACTGCCACTTCATCCTTATTCTCTCTCATCTTGAATAGTGAAATAACCTGGTGGTTGACCTCCCTGCTTCAAGCCCCCTCTTCACTCTGCTCCACCCTGCACTTATGTGTCAAATTGATCTTCTTAGAGTTGATCTGATCATGCCACCCCCCTACTCAATAAAATCCATGTAGCTAACATTCCATCATTGTTGGCTGAATAGCTGATTTAGAAGATAGGATTCAAAATGCCAAAGTTGGTAGGGACCCTAAGTCACAGAACATAAAATGTTCAATTCATGGAAATATCTGTAGATTTATCTGCCTTCTAATGCTGACCTGGACTGAGTCATTTTTTCTTAGATTTCCCCAGTCAGGATAAGAACCTATGATTGAGCTCTGGAAAGAAGAGGAAATGAAAGTTGACTGCATCAAATCTACAGTCCTATAGCTGAGCACAGTACTCATTCATCACCCCTTTTTTCTTTATAAAGAATGGGTGGGAAATCAAGAGAATGAAAAGTATGATAGAATACAGAAGAGATACATATAATTGATGGTCATAATTGTGAATGTGAATGGGTGAACTCAACCATAAAATGGAAGAGGGTAATAGAATGTATTAGAAAACAGAATTCAACAATTTAATGATGCAAGAAACACACTTAAAATATTTTTAAAATATATAGAATTAAACCAAGAGGTTGAAGCAAAATCTATCATGCCTCAACCAAAGTAAATATTTTGAACAAATCTGATGAATCTAATAAACAACAACTCCAGAGGCCCAGCAATAAAGCTAGCTAGTTATCTATCTATCTATCTATCTATCTATCTATCTATCTATCTATGTGTATATATATATATGTATAGTATGTATGTATGTATATATTTTATGCATGGCAAATAGAGGAATTTGTTTTGCTTAACTATTACATGTGTTACAGGAGCTTGTTTTTCTTTTCTTTTTTTCCCACTTGGAAAGAAGTTAATGAACGTTAACTGAGAAAAAAGCAAAATAAAAATAACATTAAAATTGTGTAACAATTTCTGATGTTCAGAATGAGCTTGGTGGACTCAGGGTGATTATACTCAAAGAGTCGGTGTTGGTAATTCAGCAGTATTGAGTTCTCTGTGTTTGGCCCTGGACTTCCATAATTTTTTTGATCAGTGATTTAGATGAAGACCTAAAATGCACAATCATCAAATCTGAATTTGGGTTGGAGTCTCACCTCTGATTCTTCCTAGGTTTGTTGTATTAGACATGTTGCTTTCTGACCCTAAACCTGAATTTTTTTTTAATTTTTTTATTTTTGCAAGGCAAATGGGGTTAAATGACTTGCCCAAGGCCACACAGCTAGGTTATTATTAAGTGTCTGAGGTCAGATTTGAATTCAGGTCCTCCTGACTCCAGGGTCGGTGCTCTATCCACTGCACCACCTAGCTGCCCCAAGCCTGAATTTCTTAATTTGAAAAATGAAAAAAGTATACTTCCTACTTAGCAGTGATAGATTTAGAGTTGGAAACAACTATAAAGGTCACTCCGTTTTCTAGATGAGGAACCTGAGGCCAGTCACCAACTCCAACTGTCTTTGCTCTGGACTGATCCAGGTACTGATGAAGGTGGCCTATACTGTTGATACAGGTGGGGTGGGGCAGTTGCTCTTCTCTTTGCCTCTTTCCCTAGCTCTCAGGTAGCTCTAAGGGGCTATGGCTCTCCTGGTCCTCTCTAACCCCCCCCCCCAAATGTACCAGGCTAGGGGCTGACACTGACATCTTGTAATTATTAAGAGAGATGGGGAAAAACACCAACAGCAATTAATTCTTAGGCAAAACATATCATTTTCTTTAAAAATTGGAAGTGTTCCCTGACCTATTGCTTGTTTCCTGGTGAATGGCAGAGGATAGCTCCACCTTCCTGCCAGCCTGAGAGCTTGGATTTGGGGAAGGAACAGGGGATTCTGTCTCAGCCTTCAAAAGCTGAACTGGGGGTAGGGTCTGAAGGCATCATCATAGACCCAAAATGCCATGAGTTCAACCCTCTCATTGCCCAGGTGAAAAAACTGAGGCCAGGAGGGTAAAAGCAAGGACATCATATGGTCATAGATCTGGAGCTAAGAAGGTCCTTAGCAGACATTATTTTTAACTCTGACTTATGGGAAGGGTTGAGTAAATATGGGCTAGATGTGCTACCCCATCCCCTCTCAGGTGGTGGGTCAGAGCAGAACAGGCTGCTTCCTCTCCCCTTGCTTCCTTACCTGAGCCTGGGCACGGGGAAGGACACTTTCTCCACGATGGGGTTCAGGCGATAGTAGTCCAGAAAGGTCCGAGCCACATTTCTCCCCAGCTTCATGTCTGAGTGTTCTTATGTTTAGGAACTTTTATGAAAAAGAGATTTCAAAGGAAAGACAAAGCCATGGACAGGGTCAGGGCCTTCCAGGTCTCTCTGAGCATGAGAAGACTTGGACCCAAGCCCAGGGCCAGAGACATTGGTTATAAATCACTCCAAGAACAAAGCACCACATGAATAGAGGCTCCAATGAATCCAGAGCCTCAGGAGAAACAAGACTGGAGTTCAAGTCTCCAAATCAGACTTCAATCCATGGACCTTTGTCCAAGGGAGGTGCCATTTGACCTGAGCTATTGAGCCAATCACAGAATCCCCCCCCCCAAATCCTGCCCCCGTGTGGAATCTCTGACAAGGGGTCATCCAGCCTATGTTTGAAGACCCCTAGGGAGGCAGCCCACTGCTCCGGCCTCTGGCTCTGCCCTCTGGGGCAAGAAGAACCAGACTCTAAATCATATATGTGATGGTTCTTTTAATAGGGAAGGCACCCTGAGCCCCCTTCTCTCACTAAGCATGCCCAGTTCCTTCAACCATCATATCATCAAGTTTCAAGGCTCTTCCCATCTTGATTATCCTCCTTAGTCCAGTCTTTTTGACCAGTTGACCTATATTGTTCCTAAATCAAAGCACCCCAAACTGGACATGGGTCCTCCAGATGAGACCTCTCCTCCCTTCTGAGATTGTGACTTCCTAAAAGCAACCTGAATTGTGAGGGGGTGAGTCCTCTGTGACTGGAAGTGACCCAAAGCTTACCCAAAGCTACCCACAGGGAAATGCATCAGATTCTGAGGAAGAAGACTTCAGGATTGGTTATTGCCTCCATTTCTTCCCCAAATATTCCCTCCCCTATTTTATCTTGGGCCTTTCTCACCACAGACTTAAAAGATCTCCTAGCCAAGAAGCCGTGGTCTTTTTCCCCTGCATCTTAAATCTTTTTCCAAAGACAGGTTGTTTTAATTGAAAATGTTCTATCTGTCCCTCCCCCTCACTGCCCCCACTTTCCCCAACAAACAGATCTATTTGCAGTAAATCATTTTGTGTGAGACCTTCTAAGCTGCAGGAATAAATAAGAGGGATCTGGAGGGGAGGGGGTGCAGTGAGGCACGGCGCAGTCAGCATGAGACCTTGCTGCTAGATTGTAAACCTTCACTTTTGTACTAAACTCAGCCAAAATGGCAACACCCAAGCCCCCCCCCCCCAAAGCAGGGCTGGCTGGATCAGGGCCATTCCAGGCTCACCCAAAAGGGGTGAGATCCAAGATATCTAAGATATGAGGCAGGAGTGGGGTTGGGGGTAGGCATATATTCATATGGGGTGGGGGGAAAGGTCACTGAGGCCCTTCTTCTGGGTTCTAGTGGAGAGAGTCCTGGGCCTGCAGTCAGGTGATCCCAGGTTGGAATCCTGCCCTCTTCTCAAGGTATCTCTGAGGCAATCTCCCCATCTGCAAAGTGAGGATAATCATTCCAAATAGCAAGCACCCCCCAGAGCTAGAGACTCTGGCTCCAAGAACAGGAAAGTATCATATAAATGGTGGCTCCAACTAATCCAAGTCTAAGGAGAAACAAGACTGGAGTTCAAAGCTCCAAACCAGATCTCAATCTATGGAACTTTGTCCAAGGCCTCAGTCTACTCCACTGTAAAATGAAAGACGGGTTGGACTCAAAGTTCTTTAGTCTCCCCTCTTCCTCTGGCATTCTCCGATTCCATGATCTGGAAGGTGTAGAAGTCTAGAAGTCAGACTGAGTATCAGATGGGACCTCCCTGTATGGAATCTCCTTCCTCTGAAGCGGAAGGCGGCTCACCTGTCTCTGGAAGTGACTTGCTCAGGGTCACCCGACCAGGACATAACAGAGCCAGGTCTTGCTGCCTCCAAAGATTATCTCTCAAAGCACATGTCCATTAAGTGACCCTAGTAACTAAAAGCACAACCACCACCACCAAGGCCCTCAGTTCAGGGGCTCATAAATGCTTCTTCCCTCCCCGTGATCCCCCCCACCCCCTAGATGCAGGCCCTGTGGCATAGTCCCTCTACCACTCTTCTGCTTCACCCAGGGGGCAGCAGTGAGATAAAGAGGCGACAGCTCTAAATTTGGTGAAGATGGTCACTTTACTGTGACTACAGAACATCCGGACAATGGGGTCCCACTGGGCAGCTGGCCAGGGGAGGGAGAGGAGCTCTCCCCACTGGAGGTCCTCAAGCAAAATATGGAAAATGGAACACTTTACTGGGTATGATCTACAGGAACTTCTTTCTTTCCCCTACCTCTGGGATCCCCTCAAGTCTCAAATGCTGTCCCTCTGTAACATCAAGAAAAACCTCCTCAGGGTAAGTGTGGCCCTCAAGTGGACTGGGTTGTCTGAGGAGGTGGTGAGCTCCCTGTCAGGAGTAGTCTCCAAGAAGAAGATATGTGTGTGATATCCAGTGGGGCCAAGGCCCCTGGGGTCTGCCCGGCTCTGGGTCCCTGGCCCTCAGGCTTTCAGTCCACTGACATACTGAGGCACATTCTCCTAACTTCCTGTTCCCCCAAAGCAAGGACATGTCAGTGAGAAAGTAGAACCTCATGGGGAAGACCCCAGAGCAGAAGGACACATTTGTCATCAAGGACACTGCTGGTGATGAGAAAAAAGGATGTGGGGCCAGGTCAGAGCGCTGGGCTGGAAGGCACCCCCAGGATCCTTGGGTTCCCTTTATAAAGGAGAAAACTGACGCGAAGGTGGGCAAGGTGCCAAGGCTTAAGGCCTCAGACTAAGAGCAGTGGTTTAGGGGTCACCTCCTCCTAGGAGCTCTCCCTGATCACTCCCCCCCAAGATTCCTTCCTGCTTGAATCCATCATCTTCTTCTGCCAGATGTCTCCCTTGTATCAATCACATTCTGGTTGGGGGAGGACTGGGGTGCATCTGGTTCCCCATGTTCCCCCCCCCCTCCCAGAGCCAAGCCAGGGCCCTGCCTTCACTTAGTCCTTTACAAAGGGAGTTTTTTCCTTTAGGTCTGGGGACAAAGAAATGTCCAAAAATGGTCAAGAGACCTGTATTCAAGGCTTGGGCTCTGCCATTCACTAGCAGTGTGACCTTGGGCAAGGTTGGGACCTGGGGTCCCTCCTTTGCCAAATGAAGGGGCTGGGTCATTTGATCTCCAATTTCCCTACCTCCTGAATCTAGAAGACAGCCCTGGTCCACACCTGCAGCTCATCCCAGCCTCCAGTGGCATGCAGGGGCCTTCTCTCACTCACACCCAGAGGCTGCCACCCTGGCCTGGCAGGCAGTCCCTGCCAGTGTGCCAACCCCATTTCAATCAGCAAGCTGCCTCCTCTGCCAGGTGGGTGTCCTTGGGGTGGAGACAGTATTTACAGCCCATCTGTCTGTCTTAAACCCATATCTTACACAAGAGGGACATTCATCTCCCTCTTCCTAGTTCTCCATGGCCCCCCACCCTCTGCCACTTAAAATCTGACTTCCTCCACTGGTCCTTTCCCACCCGAATTCATGATGACTTTGGAGATTGACTCTTCCTTCCCACCTGGGCCCTGGCTTCATAATTGATGGCGTTTAAGCTAGCGCTGTGCACCTCCGCCTAATGGCCAGAGGCTGCTCCTGCTGGGTGGGAATATATTTTTTAGAATTTTCAACTGATATGAAGAAGGAAAAAAAATCCAAGAATAAACACTGGATAAATATTTGCCCATCAGCACAGTAGGAAAGGCCAGAGAGAGGTGAGAGAGAGAGAGAGAGAGAGAGAGAGAGAGAGAGAAATGGAGAGAGGAGGGGAGAGAGGGGAAAGAGAAAAAGAAGAGGAGAGAGAGACAAAGTGGGGAGAAAGAGGGGGAGGGAGAGGGAAGGAAGCAGAGAAGAAACAGAGATAGAGACAGAGAGAGGGGATGGGAGAGGGAGAGAGAAAGAGAGCCACGGAGACAAAGAGAGAACTGAGTCTATTCTCTGAAGGTGATTTCCTCCTCCCATCTTCTAATATGCTCCATCAGAATCTGCAACTTAGAATCAAAGGATCTTGGATATAGAGAATCTTATCAGAGAATCATCAGATTTTAGAAGGAAAATCTTAGACACCTAATCTTAAAAATAGAAGCATTGAATCATCAGATCTAAGGGATATTCAATCTTTGGGTCATGGGGTCCCATATTCAAAAATACAGTCTTAGAACAATAGAATCACCAAGTTCAAAAGCAAAACCTAGACCACTGAATCTGAAATGGCCATGAATTGGTGCCTGTGGCAGGCTCAGAGAACCTCTGTGGAGTGGCCCCAGGGGAAGATGTTGGGGAGCCTGTTTCTGGGAGGGGTGTGAGGAGCTGAGATTGAAGGACCTCAGAAAGTCTTGGTCTGTAACTGGACCCTCTCGGCTAACCAAGCAATGAATGGGGAGCCCAGGAATTGGTTTTTGTCACTGAAATGGAGCATCTTCCACAAGATGGCATCAGCCTCAGCTTGGCCTCTTTTCTTTTTTTTTTGGCTGGATTCCACTTGGGGTTGGATTTCTTCATTTGTGGCACTTGGTGAAAGACTATGCTGGAAGAGGAGCAGTCTTGGGGCCCCTTCCCAATCAATGCCCTATATTCCAGAGAATCAGGCCTTGAGCCTTGGCCTCTGTATTTGTTCTTCCTCATTAGAGGTGAAAGAATTAGAATCTCTGCTCTTTAGGGTCGTGAAAGATCAGGAACACACCTGGGCATCTTGGCCTTTCAGAGACTTGGTTTGCATGCTGAGAAGCTAGGGGTCACCTTCAGGAACGACCTTCAGGACCCAGGCCAGCAGTAGCTGCAAAGAGAACTCATCCAAAGCAATGCTGCCTTTGGATATGAACTTGGTGGGATCAATGGTCTGTAGGGATTGAGCTAAATTTGAGGCTTCTCTTCCCCTAGAGAATGAGATGAAATAGAGATCAGGTTCCCAAAGTATTAGGAGAAGTGTTTGCTCTTTTTTTCTATATATTTGAGATAATCTCTTTGTAAAAGGTAATTAATGTGTAATTAAATGGAACTGAGGCACAATCAATCGCTCTAGTTACGATCCCCACTAGTGGGAGATATGGGGGAACACAGCTGATGATATTTAAGAAGAGATACCCAAATTAGGGCAGCTAGGTGGTATGGGGCCTGGAGTCAGGAAGACTCAGTTTCTTAAGTTCAACTCTGATTTTTGGACACTAGTTGACTGACCTTGGGAAAGTAACTTTACCCTATTTGCCTTAGTTTCCTCATCTGTCAAATGATCTGGAGAAGGGAATGGCAAACTACTCTAGTATCTTTGCCAAGAAACCCCCAAATAGGATCATTAAAGAATTGAATACCTCCAAAATTCCTAAGGGTACCCCAGAACTCTGAGGGACAAAGTTCTCAGTCTAGTCTTGGAAAAGTGAAGCCAGGGCACACAATACCAATCAAATAACCAAACCTTAGAAACAAAGTCTTAAAATCATAGACTCTTAGATTCTCAGAATCATAGAATCATCAAATCTTATTACAAAAATCTTAGAATCACAGAACTGAGAAACATCAAATTTTAAAACCCCAGAATCTAAGTTGTATCAAATCCTAGAATCACAGACTCACCAAACCATCAAAACAAAGTCTTTGTATTTTGGAATCAAAGACTTAGCAAATCTTGGGAACAAAATCTTAGAATGCTACAATCTGAAAATCTTAGAGCATTGCTATTATCTTGGAAACAGAATCTCAGATTCAGAATTAGAATCCACTGGGATTGCAGATGGAGTCCGTTCACTTTCCTGGCACTAGGTGATGCAAGGGACGGTGTTGGACCTGCCAAGTTACTCAGCCTTTCTCAGACTTGGTTTTCTCATCTACAAAAAGAGGATAATAAAAGTGCCTTCCTCCCTAGGTCGTTGTGGGGGCCAAATGAGAAAACAGCTTGCAAACATTAAAACCTTTCCTCTGCAAAATGGGTATTTCTTCACTACATAGCTTGCTGAATTGTTGGGAGTGATGAAAGAGCTTTGAAAATTCTACAGAAAAAAAAGTCAAGTTAAATATACTGAAAAATGAGTTTCTGGCCGAATCTACCAGTCAGTGCTGCGACACTTTCCATCTCC
Organism: Macrotis lagotis; assembly: GCF_037893015.1. Taxonomy (NCBI): domain Eukaryota; kingdom Metazoa; phylum Chordata; class Mammalia; order Peramelemorphia; family Peramelidae; genus Macrotis; species Macrotis lagotis. The sequence continues at coordinate 29,313,147 of NC_133659.1, read as the reverse complement.
CAGGGTTCCATTGGAATACCTCCAGTGATGCTGAGCTCACTACCTCATTAGCCAGGGAAAGGAAGGCCAGGGGAGGGAAGGGAAGGACTCCTCAGAGTATGACGTTTCATGGCAGGAAAAACTGGAAACAGAGTATGGTCCAAGGATGAAAGGACCATCACTGCACTATAGGAAAGATGACTATGAAGAAGGCAGAGAAGTCTGAAAAGACAAGTATGACCCAGGAGCAGATCAGGAGAAAACCAGGCTCAGTGGCTACAACATATAAATGAAAGGGATCATTGCAATAGCTCATCTCAGTCCCAAAGAACATAATAAAAAGACATTTGCCTCTTGTCAGTGGAGAGATGGAGGACTATGGCTGAGGACTGTTGCATACCACTACTTTTCTTTTCTTTTTTTTCCTTTTTTTTGGTTTTTGCAAGGCAAATTGGGTAAGTGGCTTGCCCAAGGCCACACAGCTAGGTAATTATTATGTGTCTGAGGTCGGATTTGAATTCAGGTCCTCCTGACTCCAGGGCTGGTGCTCTATCCACTGTGTCACCTAGCCACCCCCATACTACTACTAATAAAAGCCAGCATTTATATAGTGTTTTAAGGCTTCCAAAAAGCATTTTATTCTCACAACAACTTGCAGAAGTCCCCATTTTACAGATGAGGAAACTAAGACAAATAGAGGTAAAGTGACTTGCCCAGGGTCACACAGTTAGTGAATGCCTGAGGCCAGCTTTGAACTCAGATCTTCATGATTCTATGGGTACCCCATCCACTGTGGCATCAGCTTCTCAGCCCTCGCAGATGCCATGGCCTTGTCAGTCAATTTTGCTCAGCTTTTTTTCCCCTCATTATAAGAACTTAATGGGGCGTGGGATACAGTTATCATGTGATGACAAGTGATGTGAGTACAAAGTTTGCAAAGCTTTTTAAAAAGCAAATGTAGTGATTTACTGTTAATTTTATAAATGTGTTTATAAATCCAATTGTTGTTGATTGTTCCTGTTATCAATTATCTAAGTTAGAAGTGAGGGATCTCGCCCGTGTGGACGCCCCGCAGTGACAATTTACCATTAGGGTTTTTAAAAAATAATTTTATGTTTTATCATTTTATTTTGTTAATCCCCCTCCCCCATAAAAAGAAAGCCAATAACTTATTTGTTTCCTCCTCCAAGAAGGTTTCCTAGAGCATCAGCAAAATGAGGTTCATGAGGCCCTCCCAGGCCTGGAAAAAGTCTGAACGAGAGAATGACTCTAAGTGTGGGGCAAACCTTAAAGAGCCATTCTACCAGTCTTGTGACTGGCCGTGACACCTGAGGGGCTGCCTTGGAGCTTGGACGGCCTGGGTTTAACATCCCCCTTCAAAACATACTGACCCTGTGACCCTGGCCCAGTCACTTAACCTCCCAGAACCCCAGACTCTTCTTTAAGCCAGGGGGCTGCAGAAAACGAGGGGTTGGTTTGCATTGGAAGTGGGACCTTCCATACAGAAAGCTTCCTCTGTTGATTTAAGGCAAGGAAGAATAAAAATAAATAAGAAGAAAAACCTACTACGTGCAAAGCCCTTGTATCCCTGGGGATACTCAAGTTGTTTACAGTCCCCTCATCACAGAGTGAGCAGCCAGGTAGAACAATGGATCAAGCACCTGGCTTGGAGTCAGGAAGATCTGAGTTCAAATTCAGCCTCGGATGCTTAATAGTTGTGTAATCCTGGGTAAGTCACTTCATCCTGATTGCCTCAGTTTCTTCATCTGGAAAATGAACTGGAGAAGTAAATGACAAAATACTCCAGTATCTCTGCCAAGAAAACCCCAAATTGGGTCACAAAGAGTCAGACAAGGACTGAAGAATGACTGACCATCACATAGAGCATTGTGGGCACACTAGAATACAGGCCCCTGCTCCCCATCATTTCAGGAATGAGCCTCTCTCTACTTCTCTGCCTCTGCCTGTCTTTCTTTCCTCCCCACTTTGTCTCCTTCCCTTTATCTCTCTCTCTATTGCTGTGTCTTCTCTCTCTCTCTCTCTCTCTCTCTCTCTCTCTCTCTCACACACACACACACACACACACACACACACACACACAGAGCCAGCTACTAATTCTCCCAACAACGCCTTCCCAGAGAGCCGCCGATGCTGCTGCCAAAGCCGGAGAGAACATTGGCTTTCCAGGGGAGAAGTTGGATTGCACTACACCACATTGAGTAGTAGAGCATCCAATTACCACCGCTAATTAACATTGCCAACAGCAGGCAAAAGATGGTTGCAGAGGCTCAGGCCAAGGCTATGGACCGGAGGGTGGCTGAGCTCATTGGTCATGCGCAGCTGTCCTCGGGGGTCACCTCCATCTCAGGGCCCAGGAAGGCGGAGGGCAGAGCACAGGAGACATCGTCCCTCCCTGGCTTCTTAGATCCCTGCCTCAGTGTCTCAAATCTGTCAAATGGGCTGGGGGCTTCTAATACAAATTCAAAATCCATTAAGGAAGAATATTTGGGGGAAAATCCCAGAAAGATGTGTAACCTCAGTCTATGTGTGTGGCTATAGTCTAGAATTGGTGGGGAAGGAGGTAGGGATGAGCTAGCTACAGATGGGCAGCATCCAAAGAGAGGGCAAGTTTCAAAGACCCAGAGAAGGGGGGCAAGGGAGAGCTCATAGTCCCCCCTGAAAAAAAATGGCCCCAGGAGAAGTCAGTCCAAGAGGGATGGCAATCTCTTGAGAGGAAACTTAGACAAGACACTCAGGATCACCAATTAAGAACAAATGAGAGCAAACCAAGGCCCAGAAGTGAAGTGACTTGCCCAGGGTCACCCAGTATTTAGCAGAATTTGAACACTGGACCTCTGACTCCAGAATCAGTTTTCACTTACAAGTGATGTATAGAAACAGAGGATTTAGTTCTAGGAGACCCAGGGGAGTATCCTTGAGCCCCATCCCCCCTGAGTGAAAGAATCGAAACTGGTGGGGAACTTGGCCTCTGACTCAACACTTACCTGAATCTCTGCTGGAGGCCTCCTAGGAGGGGAAGGCTGCCCGTTCCACCTTGGACTGTACCAGTGGCTTTCTGGGCTGCTCATGTCAGACCTGTGGTCTCTGAGCTTTCCCACAAGCTGGGAACATTCTCCTTCCTCTCCTCCACCTCCTGACTTGCCTCCGGTACCAGCTCAAAAAGACTTTCTTAGACCCCCTCAATGCCACTGAATCATTCCTTGGTCAGCCTGGCTCTAGCTTATCCGTAAAGAATTGTGGGTCTGGTGCCTTCCCCGCTGGGACCAAGCAGAGTTTTAAAGGCAGTTCTCTTGGGGGGGGGGGGAATCTTCTCTTCTCCAGGAGGAGTATCCCCAGTTCCTTTAGCTAATCCTCCTGTGCCCTGGATTCCAGACCCTTCCCTGCACTGGGAGCTCTCCTCTAACCAGCTTATCAGACTTTCTCAGACACTCTGAAGCTCCAGACTGAGCCTGGTCCTGCAGCTGAGCTCTGACCAGGCCCGAGGACAGAGTGTGAAGAGGAAGGAACTCAGGGTTGGGGTAGGAAAGGGCTGAGTTGCCTCCCTGGAGGGTAGGTGTGGGGCAAAATGAATCCTCCAGTCCAGACAAATAACAGAACAGCAGACAGCAGAGCCGGGAGGGGGCTTAGAGCAGGGGATGTCAGAGAAGGGAGGGGCCTGAGAACAGGAGATGTCAGGGTTTGCCCTTAGAGAATATCTACTTCACTCTCCATCTACTCCAGACCAGTTTTATAGAGGAGTACTTGACGCCTGAGAGGACAGGTGTCAAAGGATCACAGGGTGAGCTGGTTCCAGAGTCAGGTCTCCGTCTTAGAGACTCTTATTCCCAGCTCACCCTGATGCCCCAGTTGAACCACCCAACTTGCCCCCTTTCATTGGCATTTCTGGTGCAAGCCCCGTATTTTGGGGCGTTTCCCACAGAAAGCCCCTCATGGCTTCCTCCGCTTTTGCTCATGTCCTCCTTAACCACCCGGGAATCAAACTGATGTTGCCCCAGATTATCATGAACAAGGCCAGGAAGAAGCTGCCAGCCCCTCTCTCACCTTGCACAGGCAAACCTTTACTGATCAGCATTTGACCACAGCCTCCTCTAGCTGCCTCCTGACCTGATCCAGCACAGGGACAGCAAGGCCTTCCCCGGGGCAGGAGGCTCAGCGGAGTCCCTCAGAGGGGGTGCGGCTGGAGCCTGGGTGGGGACTGGCTCTGCCCTAGTTGGCTGCATGACTTTGGGCACGATCACTTCCTCCTTTATCCTTTATGGAACTAATGGGGTCCTGAGACTCAGATCAGCCTCTGCAGCAACTCCTAAAATCTAATGGTGCCGGTAGTGTTTTGTAAGCCTTGAAGGACGACTCCGATGTCAGCCATTCTGAAGTCTCTACGAGACTGTGAAGACAAGGGGGGGGGGGGGATCTTATCTCAGTTCTGTATCCCCTTCAGTGCAGCACCCAGAGTTTTACACACAGTAGGCATTTAATAAATGCATCTGCTATTGAATTGGACCAAGCAAAGCAGAAGGGAGTAGAAATATGATAACTTGTTCCAGAACTGATGTTACTTTTGTTGATGCTATAATAACATAAATATAATGTCATGTTATAATAAAATAAATTAATGTAAACAATTGATATTATTATCTGAGAAGAGGGATCTTGAGTCAGGGTGTGCAACCCATCTTGCCCATCTACTTTTATGTCTTCAAATGTCTTTTCCAAGGAGGCTGCGAGCCAAGTCAATGATGGGAAGGAAAGGGATTATGTCCTCCCTGACCTTCAAGGGGTTCCTCACAGACCCAGGTTCCAAGCTCCTGACTTCTCAAAACAGAAATCATTATATATCTCCCCAAACTCTCCCAATAATTTTCCAATTACTGTCAAGGGCATTTGTTCATTCTCCCTTCTACTCCAGACCCATTTTATAGAGAAGTAAACTAAGGTCTAAGAGGGAAAATATTTGCACAGGGTCACAGGGTGAGCAAGTTCCAGAGTCCAGACTCCATCCCAGAGACTTTTATTCCTTCTCCCTTGTCCCAGCGGCTCAAATTCACAGCCTAGGCTGCCATCTTTCACTCCTCACTCTGGTTGCTGCCACACATTCAATCTCTTGCCTGGCTCTATTGAGTCTCCCTCCATCTTTCTCTTCATTAAGCAGTCATCAAAGAGGCAGAGAACAGCAGAATTTTGGAGAGGCTTTAGAATAGGGAATGTCAGAACTGAGAGAACCCTTAGAACCCCAGATTGCAGACCTGGAAGGGGCTTAAGAATATGAAATATTAGAGAATAGAGAGACCTTAGAGAGACCCTTATTTGTCCTCATTTTATCAATGGAAACCAAAGGCCTAGAAAGAGGGAGTTGAATATTCAAAGTCACAGAGTCAATTAATGAACGAAATTTAGTTCCATTTCTCAGTCTTCTGTGGGTCCTGTGTTGGGAGAGGGGACACAGAGAAGGGAAGAAGAACCAATCTTTGTTTTGGAGAAGCTTAAAAACAGGGTTGGAGACCTGGAGAAGAATCTCTACTTCTTCATTTATAAAACGAGATGGTTAGATCTGATGACCTATGTGATAGAACATCCCTCCCAGAATTCTTGGGTAGAAAGGGTTCCTAGAGACCACTAGCTCAGCAGGATCCTGAGTTCTTACTTTGGTGGCCCTTCATGGAGAAGCAGACCTAGGATGGGCCCTTGGCCATCCCCTCCTCCCTATTCCCCCCCTCCCCACAAGCTGAGGTCACTGAGGGCTTGACTGGCGGCTGTCCAGTTTACAGTCATTATGTGGGAGGTGGTTAATGTGGTGAATTACTGCACCCTGAAGTCATTTGATAGCATTGAGTGTCTGCCTTGGTACCTGAGCCTCTGGCTGCCATGGAAACCAACAGATGGTCAGAGATGGAGGCTGTTAGCGGGTGGCCAGGAGGAACTTGTGTTTGGTCCGAAACTCATCCTGGGTTTGAAATGTCCACAGATGTCCTATCTTAGGTTTGTGTTTATGTATATGACCTTCCTGTTTTAGAAAGGAGAGTGATAAGCTAGAGACTGTCCAGAGGTGAGAAGTGGGAATGGGGAAGGGACTGGAGTCAGAAGGTGGCTGTTTCCACACAGGTACAACACAGGGTTTGCACCTCAGCCATGAGCTCCCTTCACAAAGAGATGACAGGTTCAAAAGGACAGGAGAGATGTAGCTGGAAAGCAGGTATCTGAAAAAGATCTGGGGGTCATTGTGGGCCACATACTGCCCAGGAATCAGTGGCGAGAAAAGACAGCCAAAAAGCTGACATGATCTTAGGCTGCTCTGAAAAAGGCCTTCAATCAGACTGAAGATTAGAGGGGATGGGAGATGTCTGGAGGCCTCTGTGCTCTCTTTTGAGAGTCTGAAGGAAAATGAGAGGAAAAACGAGGGAGAACTGGGAGACGGAAGAAAAAGTAGGAGAAGAGAGGGACAAAGGAGGGGAGGGGAGGGAAGGAAAGGGGAGAAGGGAAGGGGATGGGCAGAGGAGAGGAGAGAAGAGAAAGGGAGGAGAGGGGTGAAGGGCGAGGATGAGGAGGGGAGGAGGAGGGGTATGAGCTCAAGTTTAAGGATCTCAGTGATAAAGCAATTCTTGCTAAGTTTAGTGGCAGACTCCACTGATTCACGTAGTTGTAAGGTAAGGGAGCCTTCAGATCCTCTCTGGGTGGGCTCTCATAAACTATCCCATAGGCACAAACATTCTCCTCCCCCTCAGCCCCTTGCCCAGATAAAACACAGGGTCAGCCTTAGTCCTGGCCACAGATGTGGGCACCCCTAGAAAGGATACAGGCCTCCTCTGTGTAGGGTACTGTAGCTGCAGTGCTTCCGATGATGTAACTGAAGAAAGACACCTCGAGAGTGTAGCAGTAGGAGGTGTGGTCCAGCAGGCCTCCCAGGAAGCGCCGGCCAGTCCCTGCCTTCACTGCATCCCGGTTGAAGGATGTGCTAGACTGTGGGCAGATGAAGGAGTCCAGTCACTATAATGCCAAACCAGTGAACTGGGAGATCCAGGGCTGGGGGTGGGTGAGGGGACAGGTGGGGCAGGGAGAAAAATAAACAAAGCTTGGAGGATGAGGGAGGGAACTGAGAGCTCCCACTTACTAGCTGTGTGACTTTATGTATGATACTTCACTCCTCTGAGACTCAGTTTCTTTAAATACAAACCAATATGGTGTCTAATATTCTAGATAGGTCGGCTGTTGTCTTTCACACTTGAAGAGGACCAACATGACATGACTATGTTAGGGTCATGTCCAGTGGGCCCAACTGTGGCTGATCAGACCCATTAGAGCTCAGAAGGCTCTACCACAGGTCGGATACAAATTCTTCTAGATGCTACCACCATAAATAGAAAAGGAAGAAGTAACAGATTTGACATTGAACCTGAAGAAACTGGGTCTTGCTTAGATTTGGGGGGGGAGAATAGGTATTGGGAAAGTGAGTGCTCAAATCTGACTTGACTTGTCAGGGTGAGACTGCACCTCTCCTTGGGTCAGTAGAGGAATGAGATGAGGTCAGTGCTTTCATCTCCTGGTTTGCCCAAGGGTCAACAAAACTTTTACTCTCAAAGGTTCTTTTTTCTCAAAAGTTAGTCAAATCAACAAAAAAATTTTAACTAATAAGCTCCAGGTGCTAAGGGGTTCATTGATGTAGACATTTCCTTCAGTGACCAAGATCTTGACCCATCCTTACCTGTCCATTCTCTTGACCTCATTAGTCACAGAAGGTTCAACCAATAAACTGGGGCGGGGGGGGGGGTTTCCCCACCTCCTCTTGCCACTGGAAGGATCCCCCTGAAGCATATCATTCATTGCTTTCTCTATATCACTAATCCTTCTTCTTTCTAGCCTTTCCCCCACTTTTCCAAGTTTTAATACATTACAGCCTCCTCACCCCTACAGATACCTCCCCATTGTCCCTTCTCACTTCTTCAGAGATTGTGGTTCTCCATCACTTTGAGGCACTGAAGTACATTGGACCTCATTTTACAGAGAACTTCCCATTTTCCCAAAGGCAATTTATGCTGATGAGGATAACCCAGGATATGAGGATCAGAATAACCAAACTCTAAGGATAACTCAGCTGCACACCTAGACAGGAAGTGTTCTTTAGCCACTTGGTTTTTCCTTTATAGATATGGTGGTAGGGTCACACTCATTAAGATAATCATGAATGTCATTTAGGAGGCTCTGCAATGTTCCAGGATCTGATACAATCTAGACAATGTCATCATTAATAGCAACAACTGAAGTCTCTAGACCTCATTCTCCATACACAAGAGTTTTTTTGTGTCATGAATCTCTTGGGCAGGCAGGTGAAGTGTACAGACCTTGCCTCAGAATGTGTGTAAATACTTACAATGTAATACATACATATATATATATATATATATATATATATATATATATATATATTTCAAAGGAAGTCAATTAGATCGATAATATAGTTACTCAAATATCTTTTTTAAAACTTCAGGGACCATTGGTTAAGAAACCCTGATCTTTCTTTGAATTAGATTATATACTATTTCTCCTCGATTTCAATGACAAGCAAAAACTTTTGGTATCTCCCTATTGCTCTGCCTGATATCAATGACCAGATCATTGAATAAGGTTGTGATAAATTAGAGAGTGTTCAGAGGAGGACAACCAAGAAGTCATGAGTCCATGGCTTATAAGGATATTTAGTCAAGGAAAGAGAAGATTCAAGGAGAACATGATAGTAAGTGGAGGGTTGGCATAGAACAGGGGAGTGATTCATTCCATTTGTCTCTAGAGGGTGGACAGGGACAATGGGTGGAAATTGTAGAGAGGATGATTTAGGCTTCATCTTAGGAAAAAGAGGTATCCAAAAATGCTCAAGAGAAACGTTTTCCTCTCCTTAAAGGACTTCAAGTATGTTAAAATGGGAACCCATTTGTGTATTGATAGGACCAGAGAGATGCCAAAGACTCTTCAATTCTCAAAAATCTGTTGAAGTTCAGGATTTATAAATATATTTGTAGATCTTTTCCATCTTTTGTTTGTTTGGGGACCTTTGAGAGTCAACCTTCAAAGCTTTTCCTTAGTTAAGTCTCTCACCAAGCTTTTTGTTTTAAGCTGATTTATCTCCCTACTCTTTCTGTTTTGTGAAGTGGCATTACACAATCTTCTATTATCCTCTATTAGTTATTACAAATGAGTGTATATTCTAAACCAGGGTCTAAAAACCTATGAGTTTAACAACTGGACTCTTCATTAGGTACCCAGATTTAAAGTTAGAAAGTCCTCTGAATTTCTGAACAAATTGTGATATGTGATGATGATGGTATGTAGTAAGAAATAATGAGCAGGATGCTCTCAGAAAAACTTGGAAAGATCTAAATGAACTGATGCAAAATGAAATGTACTGTGCACAAAGCAACAATAATATTGGAAGATGATCAGCTGTGAATGACTTAGCTATTCTCAATAATAAAATGATTCAGCTCTGAGGGACTTAGGATGAAAAATGCTCTCCATCCCCAGAAAAGAACTGATGGTGTCTGAATACAGATTGAAGCTTGCTTTTTTTTACTTTCTAATTTTTCTTGAGGGGTTTTTTTAGTTTATATTTTCTTTCACAACATGAATATTATGGGGGAAATGTCCTTCAGTCTCCATCTAATGTTCTCTTCATTTTATAAATGAATTATCTTAATAATCAGTTAATTATAAACTTAATCATCAGTTTTATATTGTGCTTTTTGGTTTACAATGAGCTTTAAAGGGATTATCTCCTTTGATTATCATTTGACCCATGAAGCATTTACCCCTCCTCCTTGTCCCTACATCCTGATCCCTCAACAGCTTTTTGTCCTCTCTCACTGTAGATTCACTTTTATAGAAGTCTCATTTGCTCCCATAGTATTAATGACCATCTCTGCTGATGCCTCTTAGATTAGGATCTCTGACTTCTTCCCCAAGTAGCTCTGCCTCTCCAGCTACCTCTAAGACATCTCCCCCAGCATTCCAAATTCTGTTTTTCCTTAGGAGTTGGACTTTGAAAGAAAGTGAAGGTGAAATGGCTGTTCAGCAATCCCACAACATACTTCATGTTCTGAGGCTTTAAAATTTCAGTCTTCTAGTATAATTGGAGCCTTGGGTTACAATTCTCTGTATTTTAAGTCTTTTCAAAGTCCCCACCCACTCAGCAGATTGGAAGAGAGAGACCACCAGAGGATGGAGTTGCTCACCTTTCAAGTTCTCATAAATAGAGTAGACCACTCTTCCTGGATCAGTAGCTAATCTCCTCTGATACAGCCCCACAGCCCCACATTAGGAAGATCCAAAGATCAATAAGGGAATGACTTTAGGAGTCCCTCAAAGTCTCAGGAAGTGGCCAAGGAAGACCAATTAAGCTTCATAGAGGGTTCCTCAGGTCTACCCCCACCCCACCCAGATCCATGCTTCCCAACAGTACTGCCCCCATCTCCTATCAGGGCCAAACTCAGAAGGGGCATTACACTTATGAGTGTGAATTGAATTGAAGGAGAGAAGAAGAGGAAGTTCAAGATGGATGATCATCAGGGACCCCAGGGCAGGCCAGGAGAGGGCAGCTTACAAAAGAGAAGTCTTCTGCATTCTGACACAGGAGCTTGGGGAAGATGGCCTGTCTCTGGAACCTCTCCTCATCTTCAAAGATGTTGCCATACATGAAGCCATTCATCATGGTAGAGTGTGCATGGATGTCAATGTAGAACTCCAAGCTAGTTTTCTGGAGAGAGAGAGAGAGAGAGAGAGAGAGTCAGTGGTCTGAAGTAGATGACCTGTGAAGTCAATAGGCTAGAGAACACAAGAAGCATTGGGGGGTGGTGCTTCATCTATCTCTAGAGCACCTTCTATGGGAATTTAGGAAGGTGGGTCAGTTTTGTAGGATTAAGGTATTTCATTACTGGAAGGTTTAACAGTCACAGTGGGTGGAGTGTAAAGAAAAAGGTTGTGTGGGGGCAGCTAGGTGGCACAGTGGATAGGGCTCCAGTCCTGGTGTCAGAAGAACCTGAGCTCAAATCCAGCCTCAGACATTTAATAATTACCTAGCTGGGTGACCTTGAGCAAGTCACTTAATCTCATTGCCTTGCAAAAACAAAACAAAACAAAAGAAAAAGATTGTGTGTTAATGAAGGCAGACTAGTTCAGAGAGTCAGGCAGGAGAGACTTTAGGTGCTGCCTGTATGTGTCCATCCTATCCTTTTGTTCTAAGACCCTGATTTTAGAGGCCATTGCTCCTTCATGTGCATGAAACAGTTGGTCTAGATATCTGTCCCTACTGGCCCTGAAGCTCTATTTTCTCTGTTCTAAGAGAGCAGACATTGTGGCTCAGACATTCTCTGCTCTATGTTCTAGGACCACCTCTGCTGATAATTCATAGTCTGTGTTCTGAGACCTTCCGAGCTCTGACATTCCCTGTTGTCTACTAGCACTCTTCCAGCTCTCACATTCTCCATTCTAAGCCCTCCTCCTTTATCTGGCATCTTGTGTTCTAAATGTTATGCAACTATCTCAGAAGATTCCCACGTGTGGCCAGTCGCAGCTTTATGTGACCAGGAAAAGGAGACCTGGTGGCTGTCTCTTCAATCCCCAAAGCCTTTCCTCAGGGGTCAGTTATAAATCTGCACCTGTCCAGCTCGAAGTGGTATGGACTGTGAAGAGATATACAGGATGCCACCCACACTGAGTGATATTAAACCCATCATTTCCAGTTTTATAGGTGAAAGACAGAATGATTTACCTGGAACCTATAAAAGTCATCTTTGCTTTTTTATTTCTTTTTCTTGTCCATCTTTCCCCTGAGCTTTTGAAGATTGGCAGAGGGGAAAGAGGCTGGAAGGGAGATGGTGAGAAATGGTTATGGTCAGACTGAAAGGAGGATTTTAGAAGAATTAGAACCTGGAGGCAGCTGGGAAGTCACTTATATTACCTAGATCAACTGTTGGCTCAGAGATGGGGAAACTGAGGCCTGGAACTAGATTTTGAAGAAGGAAACTCAGGTTCTAATCTTGTCTCCTTTGTCGTGTTTCAGTGTGATCATAAGCACTGTTCCCTAGTTCTGCTTCTTATATACTAAATGAGGAAGTCTGAGTAGAACATTTTAAGTTTTCTTCTGTCTCTAAAAGGATTATCTATGTTCTGTATTCTAGGTGTCTCTTAAGTCCCTCCAAACTCTCTCTAAGTTCTGAATTAGTTTTGACATTCTGTACTATAAGGTCAATTCTCCTCCTCCCCAATCTGATAGTCTCAGTTCTATATTTTGAAGGCTTTTTCAGGTCTGACCTTCCCTGTTCTAAGACCCCCTCCCAGCCCTGACATCCCCTGTTCTAAGATTCCTTCCAGTTCTGCCATACTGGGTTCTAAGGGTCCTCCAATTTCAAACATTCAAGGGTTCCCTCTGCCTGGCTTAGACTACAGCCAGCACTATTCTCTAGAGAATACTGGATCTTTACTTATGATTTGTGAGTAAAAGAATGAACAAAAGGTACATATCACACCCCCTTTCTTTGTTCCCTACAGTAACTTGAGGATTTTAATTAAAGCCCAGTAACAAAGTAGGGGGCATTGCCTCACCAGGCCCACAGCTCATTCTGTAATCAGGGACTTGAGAGGAGATTAAAATCAGTGCCAATAAAATTAAATCCACCTCGGGGCATATTTTCAACATAATTTAACTATGGAATCAGTTTTTCTTCCTCCCTCTCCTCCAGAGCCAAGAGAGGCAATGGATTTTCCATCCATCTCCAGAGAAACTCTCATCCCCTGCTGCACTGTTTAGCAATGAGCCCAACTAGAGCCTAGGACACAGGTCTTAGCTCTGCTACTCATTGGGCTCTAGCCAATGTTGTTCTTGTGTTCCTGGACCTGCAAGATATTGGAAGAGCTATTGGAAAAAGCATTTTAGATCCAGAAGATGGGAAGTGTCTCCAGAACAGAGACGGGTTTCCCTTTGTCTTTGTGTCCCTGGTGCCTGGCAAAGAGTAATCAATCCATCGATGAGGACGTATTCAGCAGTCCAATTGTAGTTAAACCTTATTGATACATGATTAAATCTCTGTTTTCATATGTATGCCAGTGTTCTCTATTTTAAACATTTTCTTTGTTGGGAGGAAATAAATCGCTATCCTATACCTGATCTACATTGTACGCTGAGTACCTTTCCCCCCTCATTTTGGGACAGTAAACATGAGGCAAACTTAAATTTTAGGTAGTTCTCCCTACAGAAGTATAAAGAGTCAGAGAACTTGAGAAAAACTATTGAACCTGGTCTGCGGAAATGGATCGAAAGCCAAGGACCCTTTAAGAAGGAAAGGGGGAGGGGGAGGCTAGGTGGCACAGTGGATAAAGCATTGGCCCTGGAGTTAGGAGAACCTGGGTTCAAATCCAGTCTCAGACACTTAATAATTACCTAGCTGTGTGGCCTTGGGCAAGTCACTTAACCCCATTTGCCTTGCAAAAAAAAAAAAAAACCAAGAAGGAAAGGGTGAGAACTTCAGTCCTCTAGGACTGTTTCCATTTGTAGACCCATGTTGTTACCCTGGTAGTCTGGCTCCTTTGTGTTACCATTTCCACACCCTGTTCAACCTCAACTCAATCACTCCTGCCCTTCTCCTTCCATAGCTACTTCCTAGCAGCTGGTCAGTGCAAGAAGCCTATGGCCTGGCTGACCATAACTGTCTCCTCTCAACTGGACCTTCACTGGTGCAGAACAGATCTTGATTGACTCTCCCTTTTCCATTTCCCCTAGAGGATGCTCCAAACATCTCCTCCCCTCAAGTTTCTCACATCACTGCTTCCAAAAGCCTCAAAGGAATATGTGACCTCATCAATGTAGAGGTTCTTTCTAATGATGTATATCACAACCCATCCACGATGGCCCATCCTTTGTGTCCCCAGCCCTGACTAGCACCTGCTTGTCAGATTGGATGGAATCCTCCATTGTTCTTATCATCTCATCCAGTATGTTAAACTCAAGTAGATTCCTGAGGGCCTACATTGATTAGAATACTTAAACTAGGGGAATAGATAGGTGGCACAGTGGATAGAGCACTGCCCCTGGAGTCAGGAGAACCTGGGTTCAAATCTGACCTCGACACATGATATCTATCAACTGTGTGACCTTGGGCAAGTCACTTAACCCCACTGCCTCACAAAAAAAAAAAAAAGAAAACCACAATTACCAATATTTATGCTGAGTTATATTTTTATTTATTTTGTTAATCACACTGGGGAATTTTGCTGCAGAATTTGACACCTCTAATCTGGTACTACAAAGAGTGCAACTATGATGGACCAGACATATTGTTAGAATGCCAGACATATGCTTGCCAACAAACTATTTTATGGAGAACTCACACAGGGAAAGTGCTCACAAGTGGGTCAGAAGAAGTGATATCAAGATACCCTGAAGGTCTCATTGAAGAACTTTAGAATTGATTGTACAACCTTGGAAACCCTGGCACAAGACATCCAACATGGCATGCCCTCATCAATGAGGAGGTTGCCCTCTATGAGGAAGGCAGAATTGAAGTAGTTCTAAGGAAATGTGATCAACGTAAGTTTAGAGTACCCACCCCAGTGTTCATATGGACTATTTGTGTCCAACCTGTGGTAGAGCATTCTGAGTTCATATCAGTCTGATCAGCCACAGTTGGACTCACTGTCATTTGTCTCAAAAAAAGTGATGTCATTTTGGTCTTCTTCAATAAGGAAGGACAAGAACCAACCAACTAACCAACCATTAGGAGTCCTTGGGGCAGCTAGGTGGTGCAGTATATAGAGCATTGGCCTTGGAGTCAGGAGAATAGGAGTTTGAATCCAGTCTCAGATACTTGACTCTTCCTAGTTGTGTTACATTGGACAAGTCACTTAACCCAGATTGCCTCACATCCATAGCCATCTCCAGTTGTCGTGATTCCTATCTGGTCACTGAACCCAGAGGGCTCTGGAGGAGAAAGTGAGGCTGCTGACTTAGCCCAGCCCCTCCCCCCCCAAATCCAATTCATATGCGTGTCATGCTTGTCATCACCTCCTTGATGTTGTGTTCTTCCAAAATGAAGGACAAATAGGCAGGTGCAACTCTAGAATGTTACTGATGGGGAAACTGAAGCTCAGAGAGACTGTCACTTTCCAAAGATCATTAAATGAGTTAGAATCCAATCCAGAACTATAATCACAAGTCACCATGGTCCGTCTTCTCATTATCTTTTATAATCCTACATGTTGGTTGTTTGGCCACTTGTAACTTGTTCCATTCCCCTTTCAGACTGGGAGCCCAATGAGGACAGAAATAAAGTTTCCGGTCTCTGTTCTCCTCTTCAGTTGCCAAACATAGAGATCAGAGACTTCAGAAATGTTTGCTGAACAATGGAATGAGTGGGAGATTCTGCCTAGAGTTAAAAATTCTAAGAACATCAAAGATAGGATGGATGGAACATACAGTTAAGACTTCCAATGGAGAATCTCATGACCCCCTGGGACCTTCCATTGGGAGGTAGTTCCCATTGGCAGCAAGAAAGTTTCAGAAATAAATTGAAATGGGAACCTTCATAGACCTGAGAATGTCAGCATTGGAACAGGCTTTATAACATAGAATATGAACTCTTAGTGTCAAGAGGACCCTTAGAATATAGACCAAAGAATGTATGTCCTTTCCTTTTCTTCCTTCCCCTTCCTTTTCTTTCCCTTCTCTTCCCTTCCACTTCCCTTTCTCTTCAGGCCACCTCTCCTGTCTCCTCCCCTCCCTCTCACCTCATTGAATCCCACTGACAATCTTATTTTGAGATTTACAGCCTGATTTCTTCATCTTCAAGGCAACAGCCCAAAGGGGGAGGGAGGGGTGCTTTTTATCTATTGTCTCCTTTTGAAGGATAAGAAAACTAATGGTCAGAGAGGTCAAGGTCCCACAGCTTGCATGTTCCAGAGCCATATTTTCTGATTCCATACTGGCTCTTTTCCCACCACAGGCCCCAGGAAACTGCTCACCGTTGTTCTCTTAGTCCATGATGAACATGTTTCACTTTGCTGAGCTCTGACATGAACAGCCCAGCCTGCAATGCAGGATCTTATATAATACTGGAGCATCACTCCTTCCCCTCTGCCTACCATCTCCCCAAATACCTTCCTCCCTCCCTGAAGTTAGTAAAACAATGCTACTTAATGGGAAGTAGAGTCTGTTTCTGGGCATCAGCCTGGGCTTCTGCACCAACCAGATAAAGAGATCAAGAGACAAACAGATACATATACAAATAAACAAACATATAAGTCCCTATGGGGAGGGGGACAGAGGGAGACACAGAGTGGGGAGAAGGAAAGAGGTAGAAGGAAGCAGAAAGAACATAAATACATCCAGAGATATTAAGGTTGAGAAAGGTGCAGAGACAGAGATAGAGATGAGGAGATAGGAGGAAGGAGAAGAGAAGATTAAAAAAAGACACAGGGGGAGGGAAGGAGAGAGAGAGAGACAGAGACAGAGAGAGACAGAGAGAGAGAGACAGACAGACCCAAAGAAACAGAGAAAGCATGAGCACATTGGAGAGAAAAGGAAGGAAGGGAGGAAGAAAGTGGTAGACAGAGAAAAGCAGAGATGCATAGACAGATAGGAAGGCAGCGAGATGCAGAAAGAAGAAAAAGAATAGAAAGCATTGGGGAATGGAGATAAAAAAAAAAAGCAAAGGCAACAGTGAGGGAACTGTAGACACATACAGAGGGGCAGAAAACATCTGGGTGAGATGAGGAGGCAAGGCTGGTTAAGGAAAACAAGAGAAAGGGATAAGGAGAGGGAAAGAGAGAGACCCAGCGTGGGAAGAGGGAGGAGGGAGAATCTTGCAGAGGCAGGCATGAACATCTGGAGGAGACCAGAAAAGATTTAGGACCCAAGGTTACCTGGGGAATTTTCCTTTTCTAAAGGAAGAAGGATAAGGTGGGAGCAGGCTTTATTGGTAGTCTCCTGCCCAGAAGGAAGACGTCAGTGTGTGTGTGTGTGTGGAGGAGGGGGGCAATTTGGGGCTTAGCTAACCATTAGGCTGCAGTAAGGTGCCAGCAAAAGAATCCTGCCCTGAGATTCAGAAGACTAAGGATTCACACGGGTTCATTGTTCAACCCCTAGCAAGTCTTTTCTTCTCAAAGGGCAAATTTTCTCCTCTGTGAAAAGGGGGCAAGACTTCCTTCCCTACCTTCTTCACAGGTTGGTTATAGGACTCAAATAAGCTAAAGGACGGAGAAACCATCTTAATGCTGCTGGCCATAGCTCATATCTGAGCTAACATTGCTTTTCCCATAGACCACTCAAAGAGGCAACTGGAGTGCATCCTACTGCCATGGCTGAGTGTCTGACCTTTATGCAGAAATATGGAGGACACTGTTCCCCATAGGGTTTCTTTTCGAAGTAGACACTAAAAGCCCCCTGGACTAGATGAGTTTCTCACTTGTTTTGTCTCACATGCCAGCTCCTGGGGAAGATATAGAGTTCTAATAAAATATAGACCCTGTCCCACAAGGACATCACAGGCTAGATGGAGGCTGAGATTCAAACATGAGACATCTACACTACACCACACTCTATGAAGAATGATCCCCAAGTCAATCAATGATGACCTTGTTTCATGAAAAGGAGACAAGACTGGTAGTCTCAAGACTTGAAAGCAAATTCTGGTTCTCCTACTTGTGACTTAGCTGACTTTGGAAAAGTCACTTAAGTTCTGATTCCTTTAAAACAAGGGGGTTAAGCAGGGATGGGAATTCAGAGAAGCCTGGAAGGATTTGCATGAACTGGTGATGAGTGAGATGAATAGAACCAGAAGAACATTGTATACCCTTACAGCAACATGAGGGCAATGATCAACCTTGATGGACTTGCTCATTCCATCAGTGCAACAATCAGGAACAATTTTGGGATATCTGCAATGGAGAATACCATCTGTATCCACAGAAAGAGTTTGAACAAAGACCAAAGACTATGTATGACCTTTAATTTTTTAAAAAATATATTATCTTATGTAATTTTGCTATATCTTATATTTTATTTTCCTTCCTTAAGGATATGATTTCTCTTAGATCAATGTGTCCCATGGAAACAATGTAAAGACTACAGAATGCCTTCTGTGGGGAGGTGGGGGGAGGGAAGCAAGATTATGGGAAGAATTGTAAAATTCAAAATAAATAAAATCTTTCAAAAAAATGAGGGGGTTAGAGCAAATGGTTCAAAGGTCCTTTCAGATTCTAAATGTTATGACCCAATGAGCTTCAAAAATTAAAAGATAAACATGAATTCAGAATTGGAAACCTTTTGACTCAAGACTCATGAGGGGATGCTCTGAGATGATGGTAGTTCCCTTTCATAACAAAAATAGTAAGCTTCTTTCTTAAACTAGGGGGGAAAAGAAATGAGTACTTTAATCTAGAATTAGTATTAGCAGTTCTGAGTGACTCTGGGGGATTAGGTTACACTGCTGGCTGTTACAGTGACAAAAGAACCCTTGGTAAGAGTAAGAAAGGTATCAAAGTGTATTCCTTGAAATCTTACTTGAATACTGAATCACATTAAAATATATTTGTTGTTATTATTATTCAGTCATTTCAGTTGTGTCTAATTCCTTGTGATCTCATTTGGAGTTTTCTCAGTAAAAATATTGGATTATCCTTTGCCATTTCCTTCTCTGGCTCATTTGACAGATAGAGAAACTAAGGCAAATAGTTAAGTGACTTGCCCAAGGTCACATAGTGTCAAGTATCTGAGGTCAAATTTAACTCAAGTCCTCCTGATTCCAGGGTCAACCCTATAACTGCCCTCATCTATAAAACAAATCATACTGTCCCACTAACTCTTACTATAAAATTTCTTCTTTAAAAGAAAAAATAATCCTTTGATTGATGCAACTTTAAAAAGAGTTTAAGGTGTTGAGTTCATGAAGGAGAAAACCAACCAGAGTGGTCAGGTTGGAGATTGGATTCCCCCATCCAGAGTACTGGAGGCCCCTGAATCTCATGAGGCAAGCCAAGTTCTAAGTAGGAAGAGCTGAAGACTTTTAGCCCATCTCCTCATTAAATGGTCTACCAATCAGGATTGATTTCCAGTTGTCAAAGGAATTGCCATTCAAGGGTTATTTAAAGCTTTCATGGTTTCCATGGGTCATCTTTGGTTAGAGAGAAACCACTAAACATCAATTTATTCATTATTAACTGGCCTAATTAATAAATTGATTAACTACCTAGAAACTGACTCACAGGGTTTTTCATTCATTTCACCTCCCCCAGAGTCTAAGGTTCTGTGATCTCAGGGATTAAGGGAGAGGGTTCATGTATTTGCTGAGAACTTCCTAAGTTCAGTTTGTTCAAACATAAAAGCTTTTTGGGTAAAATATTAAAGTCTTGGGTGAGAAATTGAAGATATTAGAGGCTTAGATTGTATGTTCATTGCTGCTTCTAGTTGAAGGTAAAAAGACAGCTTTGGCCAATAAACAGTTGGTGGTATGATAAGGATATCAGAGGCTGGAAGAATGTGGCAGAGATAAAGGGACAAGAAGGCGTTAAATAAGACATGGGAAAGCGGTGGATAGATTTCCAGATCTGGAGTCAGAAAGACTCATCTTCCTGAGTTCAAATCCAGTCTCAGGCACTTACTAGCTATATGACCATGGGCAAGTCATTTAACTCCATTTGATTAAGTTTTCTCATCTGTCAAATGAACTAAAAAAAGGAAATGGGAAACCACTTTAGCATCATTGTCAAGAAAATTCCAAAAGGGGTCATAAGAACTGGATATTATTTTAAAAATAACTCAATGACAATAATAGGACAAGGCACTTTTCCTATGCACAGTGAAGTTGGATCCTTGGAAGCATCTTGTATTCCAAGGAATGATGAAGACCTATATATATATATATATGCATATATCCTATTTATGTACATATTGTCTTTTCTATTAGATTATAAGCTCCTTGGGGCATCTAGGTGGCGCAGTGGATAAAGCACTGGCCCTGGAGTCAGGAGTTACCTGGGTTCAAATCCGGCCTCAGACACTTAATAATTACCTAGCTGTGTGGCCTTGGGCAAGCCACTTAACCCCATTGCCTTGCAAAAACCTAAAAAGAAAAAAGATTATAAGCTCCTGAGGGGCAGGGACAGTTTTTGCCTTTTCTTTGTATTCACAGAACATTGAAGGTTCTTGATAAACATAATGATTGATTGAAATGACATCTGATACATCATCATACAATAATAGAGGCAGAAGAGATAGGAGATGGGTGCTTCCCTTCTACTGAAATAATAGCTTTTTGTGGACCTGATAGAAGTGACTGAGAGTTCTTCTGTCTTTCTAGTGCCTCTCTCTGGGGTAGCATGGAGAGCTGCCTTGGATTTGTCAACGATGATGACCGTTCCTAATTCTTGGGTGATTCACAGGAAAGCACATGGTCCCTCAAGTAGGAAGCTAGAAAGCATTGCTAATGACTATGAAGTTCTGGGCATGGAGCTGAAGAATTTACAGAAGGCCCAGATGGTGTTTTCATCACTATTTCTGGTCCAATGTAGGGCTAGAAGAGAAAGGAAGATCCAGGAAGTGAACAGTTAGTGAAGAAAATGGTATCTGGGAATGAGGGTTGGATTTCTGCCCCAAGGCTTCAAAGAGATGAACAACAACGTCTTGGCTAGGATGAAATCAATCTAATGAAGGCTGATAAATGTGAATTTATCTGTAGTCACGTAATTGGATTAAGAAGACAAAAATGACAGAAGACAGAGACATTTGCCAAGCATGTATCTGCTAAGGCAGATATCACTGGGAGTATTGGGTTTAGTCAGAGGGAAGGACCAGGAATTCACAAAAGGTAATATCTAAGAAGAGAATAAGCTATAAACCCATGCTTCAGATACTTGTGTGCCAATGGCCCAAGTTTAGGGCAATAATGAGATTAAGTAGACATCTTTGGATAAGGTGAAAAATTCAGCTGAACCAAGTATCATAAACTTGGTGGGGAAAGACCATAAGTAGTGATCGCTTTAGAAGAGAATTCAGAAAAGAAAAGAAAAACGAAGGCAGTGAGATGATGCTTTCTACTATGTAGGGTGAGAGATGGGTGAGACTTGTGACTGCTGAGGTCCCTACCAATGCTCTGACTCTGGGAAGCATGGCAAGGACGACCTGCAGAGGGAGGTATCAGCCTTTCTCTGCTTAGAGGGTAGAACCAGTAGTACCAAGGACAGGTTTAGGTTCAATGTAGAAAAAATGTCCTCCCTATCAAAGTTGGCCTGGAGCAGAAGGGAATGTCTTGAGAGATGTTGAGGTCTATTTAGGCAGAGGCTGGAGGAAAATTTCATTGAATAGTCAACCGATAAAAAATCAAGATTTAAATGCAGAGCTAAGTTCTGGGACAGCTGTTGCGGACTGTGTAGAAAGAATTCTTGGGTGGATGGGTAGACTCGATGCCCTCAGATGGCCTTGCCCACTGGGACCGTTCTCTGTGTGACCTAGGTTGGAGTCACCCCATATTTCACGTGACAGCTAGGACTGCTCTTTCTCACAGCTTCTGGGACTAGATACATGTTGAGGGCCGTTGTTTGAGAGGTCTGAACCAAGCGGAGAGATTGCGAGAGAGACTCTTTGGAATAGGCACAGGAACCCTCAAGGTGGGCAATACATGTCACTGAGCAGGAGGGATGTCACCACCCTCTCACTGAAGTTATGACCAAATGCTTTAAAGATGGTGGACATTTTCCAAGAGGGGGACAAAACTTTCCACCCCCCAGTAAGAGTGAGACTTAAAATGCAGATCTACAAGGCATCACAGGATGACAAAAAAAAAGGTCTCACATGGACAGTTAAGATAATGGGGGTTTGAGTCCTAGTTCTACTATGGATTCATGTATGACCTTGGGAAAGTCCTTTCCCCATGATAGGTCACAGTTTGCTCATCCAAAGAGTCAAAATGTATGAGGAAAGAGGAGGTTAAGGTCTCTGGGTACATCTGGGTTTTGAGCAGAGAAGCCCCTTTTGGGAGAGGCCCGGCCCCTGTGGGACCAGCTGTGGTCCCTCAACATTACATGCCTTTAACAATGTAATCAATAGGATCATGGATGATACATACAAAGTCAGGCAGGTTCTAAGATAAGCCTCCTCTTGGAGATGGTGCTAGAGGTGATCCATGCTCCATATAGATGGAAGAAAGTATTAAACTCAGAGATGTCTTGTGTTCCTCCCACGTCTGACCTCCATTCTGAGTCCAATTCAATTGGGCTGTCATTTATTAAGCACTGACTGTATCCAGTCCTATAGTGGGACTTGGGCTAAAGCTACAATATGAAAAATGCCTTTCAGCTTCTCTTCCCTTTCTTTGTATCCTGGTTGGGCAATTCCATTTCATTCAGTTGGGGGGGACATGATCACTGTCTCCCAATTCTTAAATGGTTGTCATGTAGATGAGAGAGGGGCTTGCCCTATTGACCCCCAAAGGGCAGCACCAAGACTGATGGGAAGGATGCAGGGAGGCTGGTATAGTTTTGATAGAAGCAAATATAGACAATCAGAACTGTTCAGAAAAGTCATATGTTTCTGGGGGGAGTTGAGGGCGGGGGGGGGGCAGAGTGAGTTCCCAGTTTTTGGTGGTGTGTCAGCCAAGTCAACCATTTCAGGGGAAGCGATCCCTGTGCCAGGTGGCAGGTGGATCTGATGACCTTGAACGTCCCTTCACTTCCCCAAACTTAGACTGAGTCACTCTTACGGCTGAGTTCAGTGGTGGACGTTTTGGGAGTCGACAGGTTCAAATCCTGAATCTCCTAGATACTACTTCGGAGAGTCTCCCTTATGTGAGCTTCGGTTTGCTCATGTTTCACTGATCTCTGAGGGGCTCCCAGCTCTTCTCTTAGGATCCCATGCACATTCTTCAATCCCCCCTCTCCTTGACCCCTGGTCCCCTCCCCAAGGACCTGGGGCTCCGGTGAAGAAAGGTTCAGTGAGGGACAGAAGAACCTATAGAGCCAGTCTTCAACTGTCAATCCTGAATAACTGGGCCTGACACCAGAGGCCCCAGAGATTCTGAGGCTGAGAGCAGTCATGAGCAGGCTGCATCCAATATTCTCAGCAGCTCCAGACCTAGTGCCATAAACACTGGGCCACAGAGGCGGGCAGCAGCCTCGTTGAGATTCCACTCACAGCCAAAGTTGTTTCCCAGCCGGCCACCTGCTGTCAGCCTGAGGTTTGTGTGTGAAAAATAGACAGTGTGCCCGCCTGCTGGCAGGCCCTGTTAGCCTCTTAGGGAGGAAGGGAAGAAAGAAGGCAGGGAGGGAGGGAGAAAGGAAGCGGAGGAGGGAGAGAGGGGAAAAGGAAGGACAGGAGGGGAGAAAGAAAGAATGAAGAAAAGAAGGGAAGGAAAGAGGGAGGGAAGGAAGGGAGGGAGAAAGGAAGGAAGGAAGGAAGGAAGGAAGGAAGGAAGGAAGGAAGGAAGGAAGGAGTTAAGAGGTAGGTAGGTTGACTTTTGAGGTAAAAACTGTAAGTAGGGATGATTTAACTTGGGTCAAAGGCAGTTGGCACAAGGCAAACTTGGAAGCTGTGCAGAGGACAGGTCAGTGGAGCTGGTGAAAGTAGTTCAACCCCGAGGGCTAATACACAGACTTAGGGACAGTCATGGTGCATGTGACATAGGCCAGCAGAGGACCACGAGGCAGGGCATGACCATGTGGAACAAGTGCATCCCTGGTGGGAAAGCTCTTCCCCACTCCCCCCAAAACAGTGCCCACACCCCCCCCACCACCACATCTGTAAAAGCTAAAGCATTACAGTAGGGTAAGTCTGGGAAGGAGATCCCAAAAGCCTAGACTCTAACTTACTTTGAAAGCTAATTTCCTTTGTAGCCACATTTCATTTTCCCTGCCTTGGCCTTGGTTTCCCTCAAAGGCAAACATGGCTACTAACCTCTGGTCTGTAGTGTTCTCTGTCCCCAAGGATGTGGGAGCAGGCAGTTGGGGTCTGGCTTTGGAGGACATGGAGCATTCACCCATGTTGGGGAGTCACTGTCCTGGGGCTTTAATTGAAACCTCCTCCTTCCAAGCTAGGCTCCCCTAAGCCTACTATGTTAATTTTCATTTCTTTCCATGGGTTATGATGGTCCCTAACCTTAATAACTCCCAGCAGACACGACATAACTTTTATTATCTTCAGAAGTTATGATAGTTAACTCCTATTAGCCCCAGTGATTGAGTGGGGGCATGTTTTATTCATCAGAGGACAGGTCCTGGCTGCATCTGCTTCCTAGATCAGTGACCAGTGGGGCTGCCCACTGTGGGGCACCATGGAGTATCTAAGAGATTGTTACGCTTGGGTGCTGAGGAAAGAATGATCTCCTTGCCCCAGAATCCCTGCCTTCTTCCCTCAACTCTGTAGGCCCAGGACACTGGATCCCTGGACCTAAACTCCTTATACAAAATGTGAGCTCTGAGAGAGATTCTAGCACAGAATCCACCCCAGAGACCAAGTCTTCCTATTGAATGAAGGAGGAAGTCAATCCATCTGAAGAAGGAAGCCAACCCACCAAGCCAACCCTAACATTCATGTGTTTATGGGAAGACCTCTGTTGTTGTGGTTGTTCAAAGAACTACATCCTCAGGTCCCAAAAGAACTGGGTAACATCACTACTGAGCTTATGCCATGGATGATGGAGCACAGGGCTGGAGAAAGACAGATGCCACTCTAGTTTTCAAAAAAAGGAGAGAACAAAGTATGGACATTCTAGGTCAACAGGCTTAATGGATGTTGTAGGGTGAACAGGCCCCAGGTTTTGAGGCAGTTGAAGCATAGTGGTAAAATCTAGAAACCCAGAAGAGAACTGGGATCCAGAGGGATCTCTCAGGGTCTTATTAGGGTAATTAAAAGTGGGGGAGAACCTGATCTACTCAAACCAACATGGAAATGTTCTCTGGAAGGAATGCTAAAACTTAACAGCTGTGTGACATATGACATGCTTTTTCCCATAGCTGAGGCTCTGTTTCCTCACCTATAAAATGAGGAGTTGGAAGAGTTGAAGTAGGAAGGCCTTTCCAGCTTGATAAAAGCAATCTCATCTTCAGAAACCAAAGCTCATCAAATCAAACTCAGAGCAGAATGGGACCTGAATCCCTCATCTTTGACCAATGCCTCTGCTAGAAGGTCATCAATGAGAGGGGATGCCCCATCTCTCCAGGCTATCTACTCTATTTTAGGACAGGTCAATGATCAAAGCAACATTGGTCTCTCAATGCTAACAGCAACTTAAATTCCTTCAGTCAAGGCTAAACTGGCCACAATGGCAATAGGAGCAAATATTTAGTATTTTAAGGTTTGCAAAATATTTTGCATTTTGTGCAAAACACAAAAGCACACGTTATCTCATTTAGTCCTCACACATCCCCGAGAGACAAGTGTTATTATTAGTCCTATTTTACAGATGAGGAAACTGAGGCTCACAGAGGTTGTTTGTTACCCACTTCTTCCTTATTCCAATGGCACTTCCAGTTGGTCTCTTTCTAATTTCCCCATATGGTTCCTAGGTCTGCCTTGGGACTCAACAAGTCTAATGTCTCCTGACTTGTGAAGTCAGCCGGTCTACAAGCATCTAAAGATGAAGCCTGCTATGTGTTGAGTTCATGCTAAACAGGTCAGATACAAAGGAAAGCCAAAGACAGTCAAGAAGCTGTGTGACGTACGGCATATTATTTCCCATGGCTGAGGCTCCGTTTCCCCACCTATAAAATGAGGGAGTTGGAAGAACTGAAGTAGGAAGTTATCTTGTGGGAGAGACAACATGCAGACACCCATGGACAAATGGGATGGATCCAGGGTAAATTGGAGATAGCCAACAGAGGGAGGTCAATAGTGATCAGGAAGAGGAAGAAGGCTTCTTGAAGAGACTGAGATTTTAACTGGGACAAGAGAAGCTGGAGAAACTAGGGGTGGCAGAGATGAGGCTAGAACATGCCAGACACAAAAGGCAGCAGAGAGAGTGCCCAGAATCTAGGGATCTGGTGTCTCGATAGAGGAGCAGCCAGGAGGTCAAGGCTCCTATCTACTAATACATTTTTTTTGCAAGGCAATGAGGTTAAGTGGCTTGCCCAAGGCCACACAGCTAGGTAATTATTAAATGTCTGAGGTCGGATTTGAACTCAGGTACTCCTGACTCCAGGGCCTGTGCTCTATCCACTGCACCATCTAGCTGCCCCCAAGGTTCCTATCCATGTGAACATTCTGCAGATATTTCAAGGTCCTTGTCACAACTTCCTCAGGACTTCAATCCTACTGGCTACATTTTCTCAGTTTCCCATCTGATCTCAAGACCTTGTCACCTTCTTCTGGACACTCACCAGATTCTCAGTGGTGCGACTCCAAGTAAATACACCACCCCAAAGTTTACCCAGAACAGAGAACAGTCACCCTTCTGGACCCACTTACTTTCTTTGTAAAATAAAGAAGCTGGGCTAGGGGAAGAAAATAAGCATCTATTATGTGACAGACACTTTACATATATTCCCTTATTTAATCCTCAAAATAACCCAGGGAAGTAGGCACTATGATTATCTTACAGTTGAGTAAACTGAGACAGAAGGACGTCAAATGACTTGCCCAGGGTCAATGTCTGAGGATGGATTTGAACTCAAGCCTTTCAGACTCCAGATCTAGCTCCCTACCTACTGCATCCACCTACCTACATTGGATTAGATAATACTAGCTCTGAAATTCTGTTCTAGTTTTTTTTACAGCTTTACAAGTCTTAACATCCTACATTCTATGTCCCAAGATTTCTCCCAGGTCTAACATTGTTTGCTCCAAGAAGTATCTGGGTTGTCCAGTGGTTACAGCACAGGACCTATCTTCAAGAAGACCTGAGTTCAAATTCTTCTTTAGATACTTAGTAGCTGTGTGGACCTGGACAAATCACTTGACCTCTGTCAGTCTAAGTTTCATGATGATTTTGTTCAGTCATTTTTCACTTGTATCCCTCTCTCTGTGGATTTTCATGGCAAAGATACTGCGAGTAGTTTGCCATGTCCTTCTCCAACTTATTTTACAGATGAGGAAACTGAGGCAAAAAGGGTGAAATGTCTTGTCCAGGGTCATACAGACAGTAAATGTCTGAGGTCAGATTTGAACTCAGGAAATTGAACCTCCCTGATGCCAGACCCAGCATCCTCTGCACTATGGCACAAGCCACCTCTGTTCTATAAATGTGATCCATTATGAGATCTGTAAACCTCAAAGTGCCTTAAAAATATTAGCCATTGAGGGCAGCTAGGTGACGCAGTGAATAGAGCACCGGCCTTGGAGTCAGGAGTACCTGGGTTCAAATCTGACCTCAGACACTTACTAATTACCTAGCCGTGTGGCCTTGGGCAAGCCACTTAACCCCATTGCCTTGCAAAAACTAAAAAAAAAAAAAAACTAAAAAAAGAATATTAGCCATGGATGATGATGATGTGCTTTCCTGCCAATATAGCCTTGGCAGGCAGTTGGTCTAAATATTCTCTCCCCATCTTAAAGCTAGGGAAAAGGGGGGTTCAGGAAAGCTGGTGACTTGCTTGAGGCTGCATGGCTGGTGTGTGGAAGGTCCTAATTTTGTCCCTAAGGTTGGCCTTCCCTCCTGAATTTACCTTACCTCAACTCTATCCATATTTTGTTGGTATGTGTTGGGTCCTCCATTAGAATGGCATCTCCTTTGGAATAGGGACTGACTTTGGCTACATGGGAAGCAATGACTTAGGAACCAGAGGCTCTAGAATTGGAAGCCAGTTTGTATGTTAGCAGCCCAACATCTCATTTGACAATTGAGGGGAGTAACCTACGGGCCACAATCTCCTGATTCCCAGTCTTCCTTCTACATCATTTGTTGCTCATTGAGGGCTCTGCCATCTTGAAGACTCTTGGAATCCTTAATCAACAAAAAGTCATGGTGGAGGATGTGACAGCTATCTAAATATCTGGGGGACTGTTGTGGTGTAGAATGGGTAAAACTTCACAGAATCTCAGGACCATGGAGGTCTTCAGAGGCTTCTAGCTCAGCCCTAACTGACTGAGACTTCTTCTCACCAGTGGTGGTCTAGCATCTTTGAAAACCAAAGTGAGGGCGTCCCCTACATTCTGGGACAGCCCTCATTGTTAGGAAGGCTTTTCTCATCTCACTGTGTGTGATGCACAGTATATCCTTCTATGGACCTGGTTAGTTACATATTGTCCCCTCCATTAGAACATAAGCTCCTTGAGGGCAGGGATCATAGTTTTGTCTTTTTTTTTTTGTATCTCCATCACTTAGTATGTTTGCAAATATGTCTTAATAGATAATTTTTGACTAAAATTGACTAACTTTCATGGATTGCTCCTGGTTCAGCTTTCTGGGGCCAAGCAAAACAAGCCTAACCCACACCCCAGCATTCTCTCAACCATCTAAATCTTCTCCAAGTACTCCATTTCCTCCAAATGATCCTCATAAGACAAGACCTCTAAGTTTTTCACTATTCTAGTTTCCTTCCTTTGGACTCCAGCTTGTCTATGCCCCTCCTAGAATTTAGTGCTCAGTACTCTAAATAGGGCCCAACCAACCCAAGCTCAATGGGAATATCACCTCCTATACTCCATAGGGCTTTTAGCATAAATGAGTACTGTATTTTGTCAAAGGCATTTTCTTCATCTAGTGAGTACCTACCTCTCAGGGCTGTATGAATTTCATGAGATAAATACGTTCAGCAATTTGTAATCTGTCAATCACTAGATAAATACTTTTATTTTCCTATTGGTGAACCACTCTTATGTCTCTTGTATAAAATATAAACTGGTCATAGTGAATGATTTCTTGAATGAATTACTGTTGTCTATTAAGATTTTATTTAAATTTTAAATCATTGTTCATTGATGATACAGACATAAAGTTACCCTATGATTTATCCTTCCCTAGTTCAGCTACTAGGATTATATTTGTCTCATTAAAAGATTCAGGTAGGATGTTTGATCTCTCAATTTTTGAGTTTAATATTTGTAGTACTGGTACTAATTGTTCTTCAAAAGTTTGACAGTTATCCTGAGCATCTATCAGAGACAGGAGTTTTTTTCCTTTAGTAGTTCCCTTAAAGGTAGGTGTGTTTCCTCTTACGAGCCCAGGTTGAAATTGGTCTTTGGCCTTCTGTGAGCTTGAGTATTTTTTTTATTTTTGAAGGCATTTCAACTCTCAATTTCCTTTCTTTTTTTTTTAAGCATATAACTCTGTTTAGTGGGACCTAATAATTAAAACTTTTCTTCTGGTTTGGTCTGGATTTCATCTTGTTAATTTATCATTTTGGTGATTTGATTTTCTGGCCTCTTCTTTTTAATCGAGTTAGCTAAAGGTTTGTCAATTTTATTATTCTTATCAAAGCATCTACCCCTTAAATAGTCTTTGGATATTAATTTGTTTATTTCTCATTTATTTTTAACATCTCTTATTTTGTGTTTATTTTAGATTTGCTTATTTGTCGATTTTCTAACTTCTTAAAATGCATATTCAGCTCATTAATCCTCTTCTTTCTTAATGCATCTTTTTACGGAAATAATTTTCCCCCTGAGGACGACTTTAGCTGCATCCTAGAAAAATTGTAATTTAGTATTTTGGTATAATGTTTTTATCATTATCATTTTATGTCACATAATTATTAATTGTTTCTATGATTTGTTCTTTGACATAACTCATTATTTGGAATTCTACTATTTTCATTTGTTTGTATCTTTTGTGCTAACTGAACTGATATTTTTATTCTGTTATGATTTGTAAATAATGTGTCCTATATTTCTGGCTATTTATATTTATTTCCATTATCTCTGTGCCATAAAACATATCCAATTTTTGTAAAGTTCCATATGGTATTGAGAAATACACATATTCTTTAACAGTTCCATTTAAAGGAAGCCATAAGTCTTTAAGTGCTGGCAATTCATTAAATTCTTCATTTCCGTTTTATTTATTTTTCTGGAAGACTTGCTTAAAACTGAAAAAGGAACACATTAAAGTCTCCTACAGTTTTTGTTAAAATCTGTCTTATTGTAATTTAGTTAACTTTTCCTTTATGAATTTAGATGCTAAAGCTTTTGAAGTATATGTTTATATAATTCTAATAATAGTTTGGTTTCCATTATTTCTTTCAGCATAATGTGGTTTCTTTGTTTATCTCATGTGAATTTTTGTTTTTCTTTTATCTGATAGTATTACTATAACTCCCACTTTTTTTTTTTAAGTTTTTGCAAGGCAATGGGGTTAAGTGGCTTGCCCAAGGCCACACAGCTAGGTAATTATTAAGTGTCTGAGGCTGGATATAAACTCAGGTACTCCTGACTCCAGAGCAGGTGCTCTGTCCACTGTGCCACCTAGCCGCCCCTCCACTGCGCCACCTAGCCGCCCCTCCACTGTGCCACCTAGCCGCCCCATAACTCCCACTTTTTTTTAAATTCACCTCATACTTAGCAAATTTTGTTCTATCCTCCTGCATTTAATTTTATTCTATTTATACTTCTGCTTTTTTAATGTTTCTTGTAAGAAAAGATGATAGGTTTTGGCCTTCTTATCCAATTTGTCACCATCTTTCATTTTGCTGGATTGTTTAATCCATTCATGTTTAAAGTTATGACAGGTTTATTTTTCTTCCATTGTCTCTAATACTGCTTTTTTTCTTGATTAGAATTTTTATTGTCTCTCTCTTCCTCTATTAACAACAGTGCTTTGTCTATTTAGTTATTTTTTATTGATTTCAAGATAGGTTCTCTTCTCATTTCATGTCACACACACACACACACACACACACACACACACACACACACACACACACTTTACCCCCCAAATTCCATTTGTCTCCCTCTACTCAAGTTTTAGAATTTTATTATTTTCCTCTCATGCTTTTATCTAGCTATCTACTTACCTAATTTTTCAGTTAATTAAAAAAACTCAGTTAAGAACTCAAGTAAATTAACCTTTTCTTCCCATTTAATTTCTTTTGCTTGTTAGGTTTTTTAATTTCTGTACCTTTTTTCTAAAAAAGTATTTGTCCTAATTTACTCCCCTTTCAGTTTACTCTAGACTTTCATACTTTGATTCATGATCCTGATCTTATTTCTTTCTTAGTCTCTGTATTCCTCATGGAAATTAAGCTTTGATAATACCTATTTTGAGTTCCTTCCCCTTCTTTGTTAACCTCTGCCTGTGCCTGGAACTGGTATCTTCTTTTTTCCAGGTAACTCTGCTTAGAAGCAGCCTGAGGGTTGAGATCCCTAACTAGTTGAGTGACCTTGGGTAAGTCACTTAATCTCTTTTTGTCCCAGTTTATTCAAATGTAAAATGGGAATAATAATGGCAACTACCTCCCAGGGTTATTGTGAGAATCAAATGAGATAATTTTTGTAATGCTTTTAGAGAAGTACCAGTACAGTGTCAGCATTCAAAAACTTGGATAAATTCTCTTATTGCAACTTAAGAGGGGATGTCCATCAATTGGGGAATGAAATTATGAAGCAGATGGCTTCAGAAGAAACCTGGGAAGACTGGCATGAACTGATGAAAAGAGAAGTGAGCAGAACCTGGAGGACACTGTACATGGTAACAGCAATACTGTAACATTGATCTGCTGTGAAAGACTTGGCTACTCTGATCCAGGAAATAATCCAAGACTACCACAGGACTCATGAGGAGAAATGCTATCCACCCCCAGGGAGAGATCTGATGAATTTTAAGTGCAGAATTTTTTCACTTTCTTTAAACTTTTTCTCATTGATTTTTTTCTTTTTTGTAATATGGAAATATGTTTTTTATGATTTCACATGTATAATGGGTATTGGATTGCTTGCCATCTTAAGGGATGGGAGAAGGGGAGGAAGAGAATTTAGAATTAAAATTTTTTTAAATTTTAAAATTTTAATTTTAAAAATTCTAAAAATTAAAAAATGAATGTTAAAAATTTTTAAATGTAATTTGGAAATACTCGATGAAATAAACACATAAATTAAAAAAATTACAACCCAAGGTCATATTAGTTTTCTTGTCAACTGGATCACATTGACAGTGGTGGGAAAAGAGGCAAGCATTCATTAAGTGCCTACTGTGGTAACTGTTTTACGATTATTATCTCATTATTCCCTCTTTACAATTGAAAAACTGAGACAGACAGAAGTCAGATGACTAACTTAGGGTCACTAGCTAGCAAGAGTCTGTGTCTGCATTTGATTCCAGGGCCAGTGTTCTATCCTTTGAACCACATCTAAATGTCGCAGTTTTTCTGAAATTTGACATCTTAGAGATTTGTGCAGAGCCTCGAGCTGACTAAATATGTTTCATAAAAGGAACTTAAACCAGGATGATAATAGCAATGGTAATGCTAATAATAATAATATAGCAATGGTAATTATAACTAGCATTACAGAATACTTCAAGGCTCACAGAGGGACTCACACTCCATCTCATTTGTTCCTCACAATAACTGGGGATGGGGGGAGGTACTGTCATTCTAGTTGAGGAAAGTGAGGCAAATTGATGTCAGGTAACTTTTGGGTATCAAAGAACCAGTAAGTGTCAGGGGCAGGATTTGAATTCAGGTCTTCCTGAATGCAGGTCCAGGGCTCTATTCATGGAATAGCCTGGCTGTCAAGAAGACCCTTTTTGAGTTCTTTTTCACATTTTTTTCCTGCTTGGCCCCAGGAAAGAACATTTTGTAGATAGAGGATGGGGAGAGGGGAAGTGTGGAAGGAACAGAAGGGACAGAACAGAGATTAGATTTTGGTTCCATATTAGGAAGACTCCCCCAATCACCCCCCCCCCCAAGTTGATAATCAGAGCTGCCAAACCACAGAACAGGCTGACTGGATAGATAAAGGGCTCCTCATTATTAAAAGTATCCAGTGGATCCAGGTCCACCACTTTGTCAGGAGTGGTAGGTATAAAGGGGCAGGAGGGGATTTCTGCTTCATTTACTGTTTCATCTCAGGTCCTTTCCAGCCTGATGATTCTGGCAATGGTGGCAGCTGGAGAAAAGGGATTGAGGCAACTGGGGGGTGGCAGTGGAAGTGGGGGTTTTTAGCAGGGCAGAGCCTCCAGTCCTGCCTTGTTTAGAGGACTTGAAAGGGCACTAGGTGGCTCAGTGGGTAGACCAGTGGCCCTGGAGTCTCATTGAGGTAGATTCAGCTGAGAGGGAAAAGAGTGCCTCAGTGATGGCCAGAATTCCTGATTATGGTTTCATCCTAGCAGCCACTGCCACCCCCTCCTTGTTCTCAACCTTTTCCAAGTCAGAGGGAACATAGCCATGTGCTCCCATCACTCACCGGGTCATTGTGCATCTGGATAATGAGCTGCTTCACCCCATACAGAGTCGGGTGGGCCCACGGGGAGGGGTCCAGCCAGTGGCGATTCAGATCAAACCCCATCAGTGAACACCTGGGAAGGAGCCAAGAACAGAGTCAGACAAGACCTTGGGTGAAGGAGCTCAGAGGTCAGAGTTTTACTCTGTGGTCACAGGGCAGCCCTGGGAGGGAGGCAAGGGGAAACTGAGGCACAGACAGACAGGACTGGTCACTAATAAGTGGTAGAAGCTACCCCTGTCTTTGGTGACAAGTTCTGGGTTCTCTCCATGATATTATGCTTCCTTTCTGACCAGAAACCTTCACTAGACCAAGTCAGGAAGCCTAGATTTTCAATTACATTCCATTCAGTTCAGCTGTCTCCAATTTAATCACATGCTCAATACTACTGCCCTCAAAAAGAGGAGGCCCTCTACAGCCTGAACCCACTGTCAGTCAGCATCATACAAGGACCCTGGGAGAGTGAAGTGGGGGTTCAGTTTTCTCTTTGCTGAGCCCCAAAGCCTTTGGAGATGGGGCCTGGTTTCTACTGTCTCCAAATTCTAATTGTAAAGGTTGGGTGTTGGGAGAAGTTTTGGGGTGTAGTGAATGGAATACAGACCTGGAGACAGGAAGACATCCTCCTGGGTTCAGACTCAGTCTCAGACACTTAACTAGCTTGTGAACATGGGCAAGTCACTTAATCTGGTTTGCCTCAGTTTCCCTATCTGTGATGTGGAATGTCTTAGAATTTAGGATAGAAAACTGTGGGAACCGGGTTGGATCTTAAAACAGGGAATATCAGAGCTGGGAGGGACACTTATAATCTAATTAACATCATTACACAAGTGAGGGAAGGGGAGCTTTCAGAGAGGAAGTATTCTATTTAGCCAAGATTAAGAAGCTAGTGTGAGCTAGAACTTAGAAGCCAGCTCTCCTGACTACCATCCAAGGTCTTTTCACTGTAGTATAGTTTGAATGCCTGGGCAGTGCCAGAGCCAACTCTGGGCATGATACAAGATAAGGAAAGTGGAAGCTGGAGCTCAGTCTAGGGTGACAGGAGGAATCCAGGCGACAAGAGAAGGAGCTGGGGCAGTGTCTAAGCCAACTCTGAATTCTCTCATGGTGACTCTGGGTCCCTTGGCCACTCCCCCCATTTCTCCACCAGACTCAGCTGCTTCCACAGGCTTGCACCCCTCTTTGCCTTGAAGATGCTGTATGCTTCCACCATGGTGGCAGAAGCCGCCTCCGCACCGGCTAGCCATCTGGGCTCTTTCCTTCGAGCCTCAACATGAAGGTGATTTAAATAATTGGTTTTGGCCGAGAGCTCTTGTGGGTTAGCTTCTTGATTAGACTTTCAGCTCTGAGAGAAACCTGGCTCTGGTTCTAGAGGACACACAGAAAACCAGAGACAACTTGTCCCAAGAGGAAGAGGACAGGGCTTATGGCACAAAGGGCAGACTGGAGTGTGAGGCTAGGATCTAGCTTCTTATAAATGCCTCTTGCTATTGTGCAGAGTCACCCTGGGCCAGTCACTTCCCTTCTATGTCCCATTTTCTTCACCTATCCAAGGATTGATAAGGATAGACTGAGGCCTGGAACTGACCACAGAGTGATGATAGGGAAGGGGATTGGAAGTCCAGGGATTCAATTTACCCCTCCTCTGTTCTCACTGGAGCCTATTTGGGGGCTTGTCAGACCATGCCTAGATGTCTTTTCTTCTCTAAGAGGGAAGGGTCCCTTAGCCCCAGGATTCCTGTCTTTTCCAACCACAGTACCCAGTTTCTTCTCATCAGTGAATGTCACATCTAGACTAAAATCTCTCTTTGTTGGTTCTTTCACTAGACCCTGGGCTGAGCCCTGTCCCCGGTCCCAGGCTGAGTCTAATCTGCATCACCAACTGAGCCATGGCATGAATCTCTCCTATTGGTCACCAAAGGAATCTGGGCAAACCAGTGTGGCTGGCTCCATGCAGAGTCTCCCCACATTGAGGCCCATCATGCCCTGATGGGATTGGGCTGGCAAGATTGAATGGAAGTGCTAAGATATAACAGCTTCCAAGCACTCTCCCGTTCAAGCCGGGCCAACACACCAAAGCAGGGAAGGCTTGGCTTCTTTTGAAAAGATCTCCAAATATGGAGGCTGCTCGGGTCACAGACCCACAGACCTAAAGCTGGATGGGACCCCAGAGGCCCTATTTAACAGAAAAGGAAAGTGAGACTCGGAGGGGGCAGTCCTCTGCCCAGATTCCTGCTCAAAATCTAAGGGGGAGACAACAACCAGGTATAAATCAGATGCATCCAGGGCATCTCAAGGGGAGGTACCTCAAAGGGAAAGGACTTGAATGGGGAGGGTGGGAATGGGGTGGGGGGTGATAAGGAAAGGTCTCCTGCAGAAGCTGAGACTTGGAGGAAGCCAGGGAGGAGGGAGAGCACTGCAGACACAGACAAGTTCTAAGGCAAAGGCATGGAGGTGGGGTGCTCATGTTTTAGGAACTCCAAATGGGTCAGAATTGCCACCTTATAGAGTAGTTTTTTGGTGTGTTTATTCCATTTTTAGTCTCCAT
The DNA here is from genome assembly GCF_037893015.1 of Macrotis lagotis. NCBI lineage: Eukaryota > Metazoa > Chordata > Mammalia > Peramelemorphia > Peramelidae > Macrotis > Macrotis lagotis. Next base: position 29,277,271 of record NC_133659.1, on the reverse strand, counting down.
GACTCCATTTAGGGTTTTCTTGGCAAAGATCCTCGAGTGATTTGTCATTTCCTTCTTCAGCTCATTCTACAGATGAAGAAACTGAGGTCAACAGGGTGAAGTGACTTGCCCAGGGCCACCCTGAGGCCATACTGAACCCTGGAAGATGCATCTTCTTGATGCCAGGCCCCAGGTGCTCTACGCACTTTGGCGCCACCTCGTGGCCCAATAGAGCATAGGTTGTTCAGTAGAAGAGTCAGGTCTGACCCTTTGGGAGCCCACCTGGAGCTTTCTTGGCCAAGATAAAGGAGTGGTAGGAGGGGTGAAAGATGCTCTCAGAGGACCCACAGAAGGGATTCAAGTCTCTGCCCAGAATCTGGTTCTGGTTCTCAGATTTACATGACATCTCAGCCACTCTCTCCATTCTTCTCCTTGGAGCATCCCAGGACAGAGAGGGATCTCATGTCATCTGGCATAACCCCTCTACTATATCCTGGACAAAACGTTGGCCAATCTTTTTGTGAAGACCTCTTCTGATGGGGAGATCATTACCTCTCAAGGTGCCTAATTGTATTTCTGGACAGCTGTCATTGTCAGCCAGTTGTTGGGCAATCAGCACTTAGTAAGCACCTAAGACATACCAGACATTAAGTGCAGAAATACTAAGAAAGTAAAAAAACTATCCCTGTCCTCTAGGAGGTTACAATCTAATGAAGCTCAACCTATATGGTTCCAAATTGGCTTCATCCTACTTCTGTAGGGTCAAGGACAAACTCAGGAACTGTCTGAGCTGGAAATGTCTTTAGAACACAGGAAAAGGAATGGAGCTCAGAGCCGGGATGGAACTTAGAACATAGAGCAGAAAGTGTTAGAGTTGGAGGAGACCTAAGACTCCAAAATACATCAAGTTCAAACTGGGAGAGATCTTAGAAGAGAACATGGAATGTCCACACTTGGAAAGACTAGAACATAAAACCCAAGAGGGTGATCCCTAGAGCTTGCCTAGATAAAACTCAAATGAGGAAACTGAGGTCCATTTAGATTTAGTGACTTGACCAAGGTCATACAGTAGAGCTAGTAAACAGTGGAGCGGGGTTTTGAACTCAAGGCCCATGACCATAATTCTACTTTAGAACAAGGCATGTCAATCCTGGAAGGGGCCCTAGAGATCATTTAATGTGGGGTCAAAGAGAGGTCCCAGAGGGGAGGTGACTGGTCTAAGGTCACACAGCTGTGGCTTGGCTCCGGGACAGCAGCTTTTCTATCGAGCCATGCTCAGATTTTATTCAAAGCACGTATAACTGACATCAGCCACCTTCCCTGTACAAACAGGGGCTCTCTATCTGGAGATGACAAGATAAATGACTTTGCTGGATCTCTCTTCTTAATTAGGTGTTTGTCATGTGTACTCCATGGAGTCTGGGATAAGCAAACAGCCCTGGACCTCGGAATCCATTTATTGGTCTTATTTATGTTTCTGGGCATAACAAATCGATAATTGCCAGGTAAGGCCTCCTGCTGCCACTGTCTAACTGGAATTTAACGACAATTACCTTTTGTTACCATAGAAATGGGGCCTGGAGTCCTTCTCCACCATATCTCTTCTCCCTGCTATATTCCCCCCATCCCCTCCCACCAGACCCAGCTTGGGGAGGGGGGAGGCTGCAGTGAAGCATTTCCATAGTAATTGCCTCTCTGTCATCATAAAAGGAGCAAGGCCCCCAAAGAGATCTCAAGGCTGCAGAATTTCTCATCTGCCAGAAAACTGGCTAGGAAGTAGGGGCGGGGGCGGTGATAGAAGCACAGAGAAATCTGGGCTCTCAAAGTTGGAGGGCACCCCAGGGGCATCTTGTCCAGCTCCTACCTGGCCAAGAATTCCTTGAAGATATGGGCTGATGTTGCTGGAAGACCATCAGGGATGGGGGACTCACTACCTCCCAAGCCTGGGTGTTCCACTTTTGGACAGCTCTCCTCCTTGGACTGTTTCTTTGTTTGGTTTTTGGTCTTTTATTAAACTGAAGGTGTTGGCAGTGAGTACACTGACTTTCAGGTCCAAGAGCTAACCTGGAGGAGGGAGATCTCAAGTACCAACCTCTTTCACTTACTATTGCTTCTGAGGTTATATTTGGGTGGCTACTAGACTCCATGAAATCCTGGGCTGTCAAAAGACCTCAAATAGAAAGGCAAATTTGGTGACGCCTCCCTTTCTTCTGTGGCAAACTCAAGAGAGGACATGGGTCTAAGGTTCCCAAGCTATTGGAATTTTAGGGTATTTCAGTGTTTGAGAAATTACATTCATCTATGGTCACGACTCATTCACAAGCTTCCCCTTTCCATAGATTTATCTCACCAAGGTCATCTTACAGATCCTGCCCTTTTTATGAAGTACCCCCCCCCAACTAAGCCCTGCTGCCTCCTAGGAGTCCTAGGGTTTAGGTGTGACAGCCCCTCATTTTATAAATGGTATGGTAAGACAGCTGGATTTGGAGTTAGGAGACTAGTACCACCTCTTCATACATTGGGGAAGACACTTTAATTCCCTGGGATTTAGTTTCTCCATCTATAAAATAAGGTGATTAAACTAGATGACTTCTGAAATCTATTCTAGACCCAAATCCACAACCCTAGGAAGACTTTCTTTTTTTGTAATTTTTTTAATTAAATACACAATGAGAAAAGAAAAAAGAAAAGAAAACATTGCCGTGAACATGGTGGACCATTAAGAGAGGATTCGATGTAAAACAAGAAATTTTCATTTCAAGAAAACCTATATAAAAAATACTATTCATTGTTTTCAAAGCTGCCCAGTTTTTCTTTGTTTCTTTGTTGGTTTGCTTTTGTTCTCTGCTGTGCATTTTTTACTTTATTTTTCCTCCTTCCTCCCAACACCACCCTAAAGAAGGCTACAATTAAGTATGAAGAACTGTAGTTTGCAATATACTCTTAACTCCTGAGAGATGGAGTTGACCATATAAGAGCTGATCATTCAGGAAATGCATTTAGGTTATAGGTTATATATGGAGGGTTCCTCAGAGGTCATCTACCCCAGACCACTCATTCTATAGAGGAGAGAAATGGATTCCAGAGAACATACATGACATACCCAGGATCATATGGCTCAGGAGCAGCATAGTTGGGATTCAAATCTAGAATTGGTTCAGGGTTCTTCCATGACCCCAGTCACCTCTCATCATTGTAAAGATTATCTGTGAACCTCTCTGACCTAAGGTTTAAAGTAGCTGAATGACTCGGGGGGGGGGGGGGGGGATCCGAGTTTCAGCTTCATCATCTAATTTGTGGGGAGAGACAAAAGTTGATTGTGGAACCTTGGAGCTACTTATTCTCAATCCAGACTGGTGCTGATTACCCCTTGGATCATCCAAAGCTTGAGCCTGGATGCTTTTATTCCTTCGTCCTTCCTTCCTCCCTAAAGCTCCCATTCGTGGGCTTTCCAGAGGGGCGCTCCTTACCTGTAATTTCCCAAGTAGACTCCATCAGGGTTCAACATTGGTGCAATCTTGAAGACCAGGTGGTCCCGCAGGACTCGGGCAATTGGGTGGTGGCTCACAAGGAAGTCAATGATCCCTGGGAAGGGGAGGGAAGAGACAAAGTTAAAAGTGTTCCCTGCCTAGTCAAAACAGAAGCCAACCACACTGATGACCATACTGGATCAATAGCAGAGGTGATATCAATGCCAGGAAAAGAATATTGATTCTGGTATAAAACAGAGCATCACAACAACCCTGGCAGGTAGGAGTTATCATTATTTCCTTCTTATAGTTGAAGAAGCTGATTACTTGTCCAGGGTCACACAGCTAAGAAGTATTTGAGACCCGTTTTAAAGACATCAGCTAGCATATGGGAGAGAGACTCAAAAGGGTGGTGGATGATAGAGGCCTTCTAGCATTCCTGGAATGTATAGATAGGGTCCCACCAGCGCCATCTCTAGTCATCCTGATCCATATCTGACCACTGGACCCAGATGTTTCCAGAGGAGAGAGTGAGGCTGGTGACTTTGCACAACCCTTCCTCACTTAAATCCAATTCACTTTCAAGCCATGGAATTCCTGATTCATGATCCTTTTCGAGAACTAAGGACAAACAGTAACAGTCACCTACTCTTTCTATAGAAGTCAGGTTCTGATGCTGTCACTGAGGAATTCACCAAAAAGGGACTAATTTCTTCATTTTATCAGGCTAAGAAGTCAAGAGTTCTTGACTCTTGTCTTAGCTCTGCCACTTCCTGAGCATGAGCGGTTGTCTCCTGACCTGGTGTCTCAGTTTTCTTTGATGTTCAGTGAAGGAGCAGCTAAGTGGCACAGTGGATAGAGCACCAACCCTGGAGTCAGGAGGACCTGAGTTCAAATACAACCTCAGACACTTAATAATTACTTAGCTGTGTGGCCTTGGGCAAGCCACTTAACCTCATTTGCCTTGTAAAAACCTAAAAAAGTAAAAATTAAAAATTAAAAAAATAAAAACTAAGATTGTCCATAAAGATGTGAGTACCGCTGTCCTTGGTCCTGAGCAGCCCTCATCTAAGCCATTGCCCTCTCTGCTCTGGGCACTTAGGAAGAACCAACATGATGCAAAAATGGTCCAGAGAAGGGCAGTCAGATAGGGTGACCCTAGGGACAATCAGCTGAAGGAACTTGGAGTTCAGCAGAGGAGAAACCTGGGGTGCGGGTGGAAGAAACAGACTGGATAGCTGTCTTCAAGTGATTTTCAAGTTGTCACGTGGAGGAAGAACGAGGGTTTTTACTTCAGGTATGAGTTAGACTTGCTATCTGTGAGATCCCTTCCAAGGATTTTGGGATTCTTCCAATGCTTTCCTTCTCCCCACTTCTCTGGGGTTTTGGCTGAGGTCAGTAGCATATCACTGTCCAGCTGTCCAGCTGCAGGTTGGGCAGCAGATCCAGACCTTCCCCCTGGCCGGTTGGGCAGCTGCCTTCCTTCTTTCATTCTCCCTCCATGCTTTTAATAGCTGCCTAATTGGCAGGCCAATTAATCTGCTCATCTGTGAAGAGGAAATTTCGGGCACGGAGGAGCTCGGCTTCCAGAAGCCCTCTCGAAGGTAACATTAACGGGACCTGGCTTGCTGAGCACCCTGCTACATGATGTCAGGCCGCTCTGGGAGCCCAGGTCAATTACTGGACAAATTAAGCAATTATTAGCCACTAACGAGGGCGGCTGGCATCATTACCCTTCCTGTTTACCAGCAAACTGTTATTTTCAGATGAAGACCAACAAATAAATTAGGGAATCTGCTTTGGTGTGGGCTCAGCAAGCAAAGAGATATCATGTTGGTGGTTGTCTCCTAATGGGTGCTTGACCTCAGACTGGCCAGGCCTGGCATCCTAAACCAAACCAGACTCCCAAGGCAATATGAATCTCTATCTATATACCATCACTCTGTACCTGCCCTGATGACCAAAAGAGTCACTCATTAGTGGCCACATTCTAGGACCTGAACCCTTTCAATCTATCCACAATATTGTGGAAAGCAGCCTGGATTGAAATCACAGAATTCCCATTACCTGGTCAGGTTTGGCTGCATCCCTTCCAGGCCTCAATTTCTTAATATGTTGCACTAGATAGCCAGAGTCTCTTCAATCCTAAATCCTATGCTCTTATAGTCTCTCAACAGAGATAGACATTTCCTAACCTGCTCCACCTGATGCTCCTTTTCCAATTGTGAATTCCCCCTTCTCCCACTGGCAACCTAGCCTCTGCCTCTGACCCCTGTGAGATGACCCCCTGCCTCATCTCACCAGGTGCATAGTTGAGAAGTATAGCACATCACTCTTTCCAGAAAAATCTAAATCAGGGACTTCAAACCAAAATTTTGCTCAGCCCCCAAAGTCAGTGGAGAGAAAATGTGTGGTGAGTGGATATATGACCCATGATGATGGAGTCGGGGTGCAAGGAGTTTTATAGAATTTATCACTAAGGATCAAAGTGACCAGAAAAGGGAGGGGGCTAGTCATTGCTCTGCATGGCCCCAGAGGGCAGAATCAGACAGAGTTTACCTTAATGTAAGGAAAAAGCATGGGGCAATTAGGTGGCACAGTGGATAGAGCACCGGCCTTGGAGTCAGGAGGACCTGAGTTCAAATCTGACCTCAGACACTTAATAATTACCTAGCTGTGTGGCCTTGGGCAAGCCACTTAACTCCATTTGCCTTGCAAAACCTAAAATAAAAAAATGTAAGGAAAAGCTTCCTGGAAAGTAGAACTGATCCAAATCGGGGCACCTTGGGAGCACTTGTTGGTCCTAATAATAGCTGACAATTAGAGAGTGGTTTAAAGTTGGTGAAGTGTTTTATAGGTGCTGTTTCATTTGATGTCCACAACAACTGCATTTCCTCATCTGCAAAATGGGAATGATAATGCCCACAAGATCCTACAGTTGGTGAGGAGCCCATGTGTGTAAAATGCTTTGCAAACCTATTGATATCTATTTATTATTATCATCATTATTATTACTATTTTACAAGAAGGATAATTGAGGCCAGAGAGGGGAAGAAACTTGCCTACAGTTCTGTTTGATATGTAGCAGAGCCAAGACGTGAACTCTTCATGTCTCTGAGTCTAGGGCTCCTTATGCTGCATCCAAAGATTTGCATCCACATCTCTGGGAATTGGTTAGATGGCTACATCTACAAGGGTAGCTTCCTTACTTCCCTTGCAGGCCTTGCTCCGATTGCCCTGAGTCTAGTTACATCTTCCTGTGGACATCTACTCACCCTAAGGGTATACAGATAACAGGTTTGCAACATTGGACTGAATCCCATATGCTGAAATTCCATAGAGATGAATGTAACAGCTTCTACATGGATCCAAAATATGACTTCAAAGTACAAGATGGCAGTGGGGAGGGAAAAACAAAGATAGTACTTTGACTGAAAAAGATCTGGGAACTCAAGGGGGCCAAAAGCTACGCATGAACCAAAAGTATCATTTGGTAGCCAAAAAACCTTATGGTCAAGAAGTCTTTCATATTTAACTGTATAAAATTCTCTTCAGCTCCTTGGGGTTTTGCTGTTGTTGTTAGATATGTGGTGTTTTATAAGGGATATAGTGAAGTCTTGCAGTATTAGTTCCCTGTGATTCCGTTAACTTTCCCTTTAGATATCTGGGTGCTATGCCATTTGGTGCATAGATTTTAAATGCTGATATGATTTTGTTTTTTATGATACCCTTGAGTATAATGCCTTTCCTCTATTTGTCTGATATCATGATTTCTACCTTAGTTTTTCTGAATTCACCTGAAGCGTAATAAATTCTGTTCTAGCATCATGTTAAACAAGCCCCACAAACTCATGGTCATCTTGAGTCAGGCCTGATATCGAGGTATAAGGAAGGAATAGATCCACTGTCTTCTCTTCTAGTCATGCCTCAGCTAGAGGAATGGGTACAGTTTGGGGCACTATATGAAAGACATCGATGTTCGGAGGAAAACTATCAGGAAGAGCCTTGAGTCCACCTCACATGATAATCAGCTGATAGAGCCAGAGCCATCAGAGAGAAGAAAAGCCTCAAGGAACATATAGCCACTATCTTTAAGGATCAGAAGGGTTGTACCATTTGACTGTAGAGGGCAAGACTAGGTCACAGTGGCATGGATAGAGTCACGCGGCTTTGGCCTGAAGATTGTCCTAACCTTTGGAGCTGTCCAAAAATGGAAGGTGCTGCCTCAGGAGGTGGTAGTGGGGACTTATGCTGAGTTGAGAGTTAGCTCCCGCGACCTCCCTCTCCTGTTCTCCGACATTTCTATTCCCTTGACTTTTAGAGAACCCACTTACATCTCTCCCCATGATCCCCAGAGAGGCTAAGCAGTTGAATTTGTTAATATAAATACAATGGCTTCCACTCTGTCCTTCAAGCCAATTCTCTAGCCAGTGAGCTTTCCCCATCTCCATCTGTCCAAAGGATCCACAGGCCTTTGATAGAAGGTCTTCTTCTCTCCCCCAGCACCTGTGTTTGTATCTTGCCATCTAGTTCACAATATCCTTCACCATCATGGGGACCCAACTGCTCCACTTTAAAGAAGACAAAGGCCCAGTGAGGCTGTGACTTATATAAGATCATAGAGCTAAGATTCTATCTCTAACTCCCTGACTCCAAAGCCTGGGTTCCTTTGCTGCACACTGCCCCTGACTCTAGTTCTGACTTGGCCACTAACACAAAGTTTCCCCCTTCAAATTAGAACCTTCGGTTAGACCTAGAATTCAAATAGCTCTAGGATGTGAAGAACCCCAGGGACATCTGACCCAACCTACTCAGTTTTGAGGTAAGGAAAACAGTCAGCAATCATTGATTAAGCAAATACCCTGTGGTAGAAGAAAGACAAAAAAGTAGGATCCCTGACCTCAGAGAGCTTCTATTCTAACTTAGCCAATGACACATAAATGGTTACACATACATGATATACCCAGCGGAGACAAAGGCTATCTGAGAGAAGGGTACTAGGAGCTAGGCGGGTAAGAAAGATCTCCTAGAGGAAGTGCTAGGCTAGAACAGAGTCTTAGAAGGAAACAGAGAGACTTGGAGGGAGAGGTGGGAAGGGGCAGCATCCTAGGCATGGGGGACAGGCAAGGTCAAGGCCAAGGCATAATGGTGAGAGTTGGAAGGTCAGATGTGAAGCACAGCAAAGAGGCTGGTGAGACTGGACCACTAAGTGTATGGATTAGAATAAAAAGAAATGCAGGAAGACTGGAAAGGAAGGAAGGGGCCAAGATGTGGACATTTAAAGTCCAAGCAAAGATTTTCTATTTGATCCTGGAAGTAATCAGTGATCACTGGAGTTTATTGAATGGGGCTGGGGAGGGGCGAAGATAAGGAGAGTGATATGTAAAATCCCTTTTAGTTGGCAAATCATTGGTAACTTTGGAGAGGACAGGTTCCATTGGAGGAGAAGGCTAGAAACCCAAGTTCAGAGGGTATAGAGGAGAGTGAGAGGAAAGGAAATAGAGGCAGAAGATGTAGATGGCTTTCTCTGGACATTTAATCAAAAGGGGAAGAGAGATATCCAAAGATAGCTGACTGGAATGAATGAATTAACAGAATTTTTTAAAGGTGAGAGAGGTGTGATTGTGTTCTTCATAAGCATCAAGGAAGGAGACACAAGATAGGGAGAGAAAGAAGACTATTGAGAGGGAAGAAGACAGAGGGGACAATCTGCTGGAGGGGGTGGCTGGAATCAAGGGACTAGCCTTGGCCAGGAGAACCACTCCTTCTTCAGAGGCTAGAGGAAAAAAGAAGAGAAGTGATGATGTCAGAGGGATCTCTTGGAAGTGGTTTCAAATGTTTCAAGACAATATAAGATAACGGGATTGGGGTGGGTGAAGTGCCATGGGTGGCTTGAAATGGCAGCAGTGGAACACGGGATAGAGAATCAACAAGAGAGAGAGGAAATCACCTGGTCTAGGCCACTCAGTTGTAGTGGCAGATGTAGGATTCACATTCAGATCTCTGACTCCAGATCTCTCAATATTCTGTGTTTGTGAGATCCTGGAAGTCAGGGAAGAACCAGAAGCAATGAGTGGAGGAGAAAGAAGGGTGAACTCTCTAACCATCAGAGCTGTCGGATTACAAACTAGTTGGTCTTGGAAGGGAGTGAGCTCCCTGTTAGTGGCTAACTCCCCCATCAGGATGGCTGCACTAGATGAAAGGTTGGCTCCATGCCATCAAAGGTTCCCTTCACTTTAGAGATTCAGAATTCTGAGCTCCTACGATTTCATGGGTAAAGCTGCATTCTCTCCATTTGTAAAATCATAGATTCCACAGGCTTTACAACAAAAAGGGATTCTATTGGTCATCTGGTACCACCAGCTCATTTAACAGAGAGTAAACAGGCTCAGAGAGGGACAGCCCCTTCCCCAAAGTCACAGAGGTGAGGAAGGGGCAGGGCTAAGTCTTGAGACCCAGTCTAAACTAGAGGCCTCTGGGGCTCTTCCCAGCTCTGACAGTCCAGGGCTCTATATGACCTTGAAAGACCTCATGAGGGTTTAAGATTCAAGACTGCCGGAGCATGTGGTATCCTAGACCAGCAAATGTTCTGAAAATGGCGCTGTTGAGGCGGGCCAGCCCCCAACAGCCCCAAGGTGTCCTGGAGCCCAGAACCAGCTGCTTTCCTCTGGCTGTCTCCAAGTGTTCACCCTCCAGACTTCATTCATTCTCACAACAGCCGGCCAGACAGGTAGGGGGTGGGAATTGGGCTCCCAGACAGATGGAAGCATGAGGACAGAGGCACTCGCTGGCTGCCCAAGGTCATGGGCTGACTTTTCAGGGAGAGAGAAGCTTCAACTGCTTGCCTAAAGATTGCTTTCCATATTCCTCACACAGCTCTGCTCTCAGAGATATGGGAGAGGAGGCAGAGTGGGCCATGGCAAGGGTCTAGGCATGTCACTGGAGCAGGGTTTGAACCCTGGTTCTGCCATATGGGATCTCAGGGCCAGTCCTTCCTCCTCTTCCTCAATTTCATCCCACATTAAGGAGGACTGAGACTCAGAGGTCTCTGAAAATCTCATGCCTGGGGTAGACTACATTGAGGATGTTTCTTTAGCTATATGGCACAGGTTTTGTCCTCTGTCACTGTTGACTTCTTGGGTCTCAGGCTCCCCATCTACAAAATGGAGAAAATAATGTAGCTCTCTCCCAGGGATGTTTCAGGAATCCATTGAGATAATGAGTATAAAATGCCTCACACAGAGCCAGGCACCTCACAGGCAATATAGAAATGGTAGATGATGATGATGATGATGATGATGATGATGATGATGATGATGATGATGATGATGATGATGGTCCTCTGATGGCAAAGAGCCAAAGTCTTGAAGCAAATACAACCTTCAAAACAGGTATGGGAACAAGGGATGACCAATGAGAAGGGTTGAGCCTGAGAGAGGACCGGAGGACAAGAGGATGATCAAAGACCAGGTTTTGATTCATAGATGCCTAAATAATAGCTCAAACCTCTTCATTTTACAGAGTATGAAGCCAAGGTCCAACTCAACACAGCATCACATGGAAAGTCAATGACAGTCAGTATTCAAACCAAGTCCCTGACTCCTAAATTAGGTCATAATCCAGGTTGCCAAACAGATAGCCAAGGAAAACCCAGAGATGAAATGACTAATCCAATCTTGTTAGAGATTCAATTTAATAATGACATATTGCAGACCTTGAGTGACAAGGAACTCATTACCTCATGTGGTAGCCCATTCTACTTTGGAGTAGACCTCTTCAAACCCTCCTCCTGCTCCTGCTCCTAGATCTTCCCTCTCAGACCAAAAAGGATACCTGAAGTGTCATGAACCTTACACTAGATGTGAGGCTGGGTGATCTGGAAGCTTTCTGGGTGAGGAAGTCCAGCAAGTGCAAGGATTGTAACCCATTTAATAGGAGAACAAGCTAAGGTTCAGAAAAGGAGATTTAGTTTACAAAATGCTATGATAGCAAATCAACAGGCATTTCCTAGGTACATGGGCTATAGAAACAAATATATCCTGAGAGAGCTAACATCCTGCTAGAACCTTCTATCTGGGGGTTGACGGGAGGAGACAGATAAGAGAAATGGGGCAATAATGTGAAAAACAAATAAGCACACTCTTACTCCCTTACAAAGTTTGAAGGACTTCACAATGGAAACAGAGGAGCCAATTTCTTTTACCTAGTTAAACACTCGTCTTGTCCTGATGGCCCTTAGAAAGCAAGTTTGCCAACCCTGAGCTACAGTCTAAGCAGCAAGCAGTTTTGTAAAGTTGATCCCTATGATGAGAAGTCAGAGGTGGGGGAAAGGGGGATGTTGGGCAGCTACAGCTCTTATTAAGTTAACTTAGTAAATTCCTTAGCTTTGCAGTTCATTGTCTCCAGTGACTGACTATTAAAGGTAAATGCACAGGTGGGGGCTCATAGTGTCATAGCTAGACCCTCCCCCTGGAGGCACCACAGAGATTTTAGAGCAGAAAGGAATCTGAGATTATTCAGTCTAATACCCCCATATTTACAGAGGAGAAAACTGAGGTCCAGAAAGGGGAAGCAGGTCACACTGCCTCTCTGCTTTCTCCTCCGTGTGATGAGGTCTCAATGAAGGGATCTGATCAGGGGCATAGAGCAGTCAGGCTGGCCGGCCTGCTTCAGGAGGTGGGGATGAGAGAGCAGAACCCTCAGAAGATTCATGGCAGGGTCCCTTTAAATAGTATTTAAACCTTGGTTTCCAGATCATTACCTTCAGGCTGCAGCATGGGGAGGCTCTGCCCCAGCATTGCTGTGGAGATGCTGACAAGCAGTGGGACTATGAGTCACGAGGACCATATGGTCCGAGTGACAGGAATTTAATTTTGCCAACTTCCCTGGCCCCCCTGTTGGGAGAAATGAGGTCCACGCAGCCTCACTTCATCTTCACACTTAGTTCTCTAGAGCTAGAGGGACCAGAGAGATCCTTTTGACCAAGCCCATATTTTACAGAAAGGGAAACTGAGGCCAGGAGAGGGAAAGGGACCTGCCCCAGAGCCTCTGACTCCAAATTCAGACTCCTTTGCATTATATCTCTTAGAAGTTTAAAGGACCCTGGAGCACAGATCAAAAGGGAGCTGGGGTCATCATGATGAGTATTGTAAATGGTAAAGTATTCTATAAATTGCAAAGTGCTGCAGATATGTGGGCTATCAATATTTTCATTGTCTCTGAACAGTAAATTTCATGAGAATGGGATTCACGGCTGATGCACTGTAACACATCCTCCAAACCCAGAGACTGATACAAGAGATGGTTCTTCCTGGGTGTTGGATTGACAGATGGATGAATAAATGAAGGACAGAAGGAAGGTTAAAATCAAGTCAGGGTCCAGGCATCACATAAAGAGGGGGAGAGAAGCCTGTATTCCATCGAAGACTGGAGAAGGTCATCCTGCCCTTGATGAAGCTGGCTTGGGGACACAAGCAGCTAGGGTGGAGAAGAGTTGGTGGGGGGAGAGCTCAACTCCATCTGAGGTCCCCAAAGTTCTAACCAGCTTTCTGAACATCTAGCAGAAAACTATCAACATAGATTCCCCCATCTTTTTTTGCTTTGATCCCCCCATTGCTGTTTTGGTTGATGGAGGTTTGGGAAAGTCTGGTAGAAGAAGGAAGTTGGATGGACTCAGTGAGTCTCTGCATCAATTGGACCATCAGCTGAACCACCACCTCACCTCAATGAGGAGAAGAGACCAAGAATGGGGAATGTGGTCCCTACCAAGACTGATGAACCAGAAGATTTGAGGATCAAAATTTAAAAAACTGGCATCAGAAGTCTTGAGTTCTGATGTTTCTGTTCCATGTTCTAAGATCTCTCCCAGCTCTAACAACATGAGTGAACAACAGTAATGATGCCATTTGTCATTTCCCTCACACCTTTAAGGTCTACAGTGTACCTTCTTCCCAACAATTCTGTGAAGTAAATAGCTCAAATTCTGTTATACCTGTTTTATAGAAGGGGAAACTGAGGCTTCAGGAAGTGACCTCCCCCTCCTCACATCTCAAATAGGATGTGTGAGACATGACACAGAACAACAAAATTTGATCCACCAACTTCCCCCCACCAACTCAACCAACTCGTCCACTCTAAATAGACCTGACCAGTAGATATCTCCAAGATCAATGGTCAACCCGAAGATCCCTTCACCATTCCCCCTTAGACAGTTCTTGAGTTAGGAAGTTCTTTTGACATTGAACCTGACTCCATCTTTGCACCTGATCCCTCCCTTCCCCTCTCCCATTGTTCCTGCCTTTGTCACTGGGGGATGGGAAGACTAAGGCTATCCCTGATCCTCATTCTTGATTTTGGCTCAGTTTCTCCTTCTGTAAAACAAAGGGATTGACCTCAAGGATCCCTCTGGTCCCATGGCTCTGAGTTGGAAAATAAAATGAGGGTGGGCAGACCCCACTTCCCACAAATTGATCTATATTTGGCTATAACTAGAGTCATGTCTTGCCTGAATCTTTCCTTCTCCTGACTTCACATTCCCAATTCCTTCAACCAATAAGAACCAAGTATCCTGACTCCTATTCCACTCTCAGTTCTCACTCCTGACTGCCTCCTTCTCTGAAACTCTGAAACTCTGTGCAATCAATCATTGATTTGGTGCCTGTTGTATATAGAGGGGGGGGGGGGTCTGAATTCCTAAGCAGATCGTTGTTCAGGTCAGGGCCACTTCCTCCAGGAAGCCCTTCCCTCTTTACTAATCCTCTCAGGTAGCAATGTCTCCTTCTCCCCGCTTTCCCAGAGGCTTCCCCTCTCCTTGCAGAGGCCTCCCTTTTTCAGAATCTCCTCTTGAGTTTGGGCAGCCTCATAGAAGAATGGGAAGATCTCAGTTGGAATTTGAGATCCAGAAGGGACTTCATAATTCACCTCTTCCATTCCCCCACTCAAATTATAGTGGAGGGAGGGCCAGACTGAAAATCTGAAGACCTGGATCTGACCTCCACTTTTGCCATAAATAGCCTTTGTGACCTTGGACAAGGCAATGAATTCTTGGATGTTTAGTCTGAGAAGATCAAGGTAGAAATTGGCGGTTATTGAGTTATGTGTCTTAGGAAAGAGAAAGGGATGGCAAAACCAGTATCCCAGGTGGAGGAAGGTGAGTGGACAAATACAGTAACTTAGATAGGATGTTGGAGAAAATTCTTTAAGATTGAGGGCTGTTCCTATGTGGCCTGGCTGCCTCAAGGAGGAGGGTTCCCCTGCTAGGGAGATCTCCAAGCAGAGGCTGATTGGCCCCTTGTGGAGGTTATTCTTGACTCAGTATGGACAAGATTGAGCTAGATGGCCTGGGGGCTTCCTCCAGTTTGGGGAGTCTGTGATTCTGAAGTTCAAAAGTGGATTAGGGAGGGAAGTGGAAGTAGAATTCGAAATGGAACAGAATAGAAAAAGTAGGCTTTTCCTTACACTTGGTGAGGACAAGAGCCTAAATCTTACTGCCATCAACCATGAGTCCAGAAGACATAAGACACAGATGGAAAATGCCAGAGAGAGGAGGGACCTTAGAACAGGGAATTGCAAGGAGCCTGAGAACATATAACATAGAATCTTAGGGGAGGAGAGCTTGAGGTACCATGATTATAACCTGAGATGCTCCAAAAAGGACTTGGATCTTTTGAAGGATTGCCTAAAGCTGGATCTGGATCTAAGGCCCACCCAAGGCCTTAGCATTCTTTTCCCCTGAACCCATCCGCAGTTCCAACTCCATGCCATGACCTTTCTTTGCCTTCTTGGGGACTATCTGCCAGAGACTCATTCTGACATCATCCCTTCCCTATCATTCTTGGCAAAGCAAATACTGTCTTCCTACCATTCCTGTTATCTACTTCTATTATTCAAAAAAAAGCACTGTTTTTTCCATCCATCCATCATCCCTTCCTTACTTCCATCAGTCCACTCACCCAACCATCCATGAAACACAAGATCACAATGCCCTCGAGCCTTAGAGCTGACCATAAACATCAAGGTCATCAAATCCAACCTCCACTTGAATTGAGATCCCTTCTATAATAAACCTGACAAGGCCTTCTGTCTGCTTGGAGACTTCCAGTGATGAGGATCTCACTACTTCTTGAGATGACAGGTTCATTCACTTTTGGACAACTTTCATGGATGAGGAAGCTCTTCCTTAGGCTCTTCCCAAAGAGCACTGCAGGTCCAATGAAAATCTTTGGCTTCCATGCCCGTCGTGTCCAGTGTGACCCTACCTGAGTTCTTCTCTCTGGGGGCTTTGGTGTGGATGACCTTCAAGGTACCTGCCACCTGGACATCCTACTCAGCCTCTGGAACTGAGCCTCCCTTGCCCCTAATTCTGCTCTCTGCTGCCTCTCCCTCTTGTCCCAAGTGTACAGAGGAAGCTAATGGCAGGGTTTTTATCCCCGTTTTACAGATGAAAGGCCTGATGCTCAGAGACGTTGTGTCTTGCCAGAGGTCACACAGCAAATGAGCTGTGAAATTAGAGCTAGAGAAAGGCCAACAGGCTCCCAGAGACTATTCCAGTGACATTATTTGTTCAAAAAAGAGAAAATAGCTGGGTAGTGCTGAATTTATGACTTGAGTCACAGAATTTTTAAAAAACAGAATCAGAGAGATGAAAGGGACCTGTGTGGGCAGTTAATCGAATTCCTGCACTGAGTAACAAGCCCTATTTACCATCTGAAAAGTGGTCATCCATCTGAAGACATTCTACCTTCCATTTTTTGGACAGGTCTTGTGATTTGGGGTGATCATCCAGAGAATGGATGGATATAACTTATAATAAAAGCATGGTCGGGGGTGATAGTGGGGTGGGGCTCTCATTGTGAACCATTGAACAGATTTGTATCTTGTCCATTGCTGAGATGTCACAGAAGGATCAGATAAAAGAACTCAAGAAAAGAAAACCTGGATGAGGTGGGTGGTGTGTCTTCAAGTATCTGAAGGTACCATTTTGGGGAAGGATTAGCTTTGTTCTACTTGGCCCCCAGACAGCAGAAACTAGATTGGCAGAGAGAAGTTTTAGGAGGAAAAGAGATGTTTGGTTCCGTGTTAGAAAAGAGTTTCTAGTTATCAGATGGTTCGGCAATAGGATAGATCACCTTGACAGGTAGTGAGCTCATTGCCATTGGAAAGAGTCTACAAAGGGACTGACTGATACCAAGGCCTCTTTTTGTTCTAAAATGTTCTGCTTGTAACTTTGGACAACATTGAGTTGTTCCAGAGATCTGGAGAGAGAGGATCAGGAACATGGCTGAGAAAAGGAAGAGGAAAGTGAGGGTCTCCTAGGCCCCCAGGATACTTACCCTGGCACACAAAGGAAGAGGGGGTCTCCCCAGGGTGAATTCGGCCTGTAATGAAAACCACCTTCTGCTCAGCTCCATCTTGGAGGTTCCCTGCAAGAGGAAAAAGAAGAGGTATCAGTTAGGTAGTGGCAGGGGATCCCCTGAATGGTGGTTCATGAGGCCAGTATGGGTGCAGATGAACAGGTGGGATTCTTGAGAACAATCTAAACCATCAATGATGCATGATAAAGCCTGGAGTCAGAAGGACCTGAGTTCCAATCTAGCCTCAGACACTTACTTGCTTTGTTCAAGTCACCTAACTTCTAACTGCCTTGGTTTCCTCATCTGTAAAATGGAGATAATAACCTCAGGGTAGCTGTAAGAATGAAATGAGATCATCTTTATAAAGTGTAAGCCTTCCTTTCCCAAATCATTTCACATAGGTAAGCTGAAGTAAGTAGGAGGCTCCATGGGGGCCAGCACACAGACATGATAAGGACGGCTCAATTCCTGCCTTCTCTCTAATAGGAAGAGAAAACTCAAGCATGCCTAGCCTGTGCTAGGCACTATCATAGGAGCTGGGGAGAACAGCCCCTGCCATCAAGAACCTTTTACTTTAAAGAGGAGGGGGCAGCTAGGTGGTGCAGTAGACAGAGCACCAGCCCTGGAGTCAGGAGTACCTGAGTTCAAATCTGGCCTCAGACACTTAATAATGACCTAGCTGTGTGGCCTTGGACAAGCCACTTAACCCCACTGCTTTGCAAAAAAATAAAAAATGAAATAAAATAAAGAGGAGGAGAAGACACAATAAACACATGCAGATTTACCCCAGCATTTGGGGGGGGGGGTGTACCAATGGTTCTGAGGACTAGGAAGAACTTCATGGGAAAGGAGGTGCTTAAGCTAAGCCTTGAAAGAAGCCAGAGATTCTAAGAGGAAGAGGTGAGGAAGAAGGGTCTTCCAGGCATGGGGCACAGCCAGGGCAAAGACAAGGAGATGGGAAATGAAGTGTTATTCTGAGGAACAGCAAATAGGTTAGAATATCTAGGTGGTAGAAGGTGTAGATTGGACAAAGTTGGAAAGGTTGGAAAGAGTCAAATTCTGAAGACATTTAGAAGATGAATGAAGGCATTTCTATTTTATCCTAGAGATAATAGGAATTTATAGAGCCCTCATTTTACCCCCCATTCCACTCATTCTAGATCAAATCCATGTTTCCTTTGTTCACACACCCCTCCAAATCCCACCCCAGCTACCTGAGAAATAAGAGTTACAAGAGATTTCAGAGATAATCTAATCACCACCACTCCCCATTTTATAGATGGAACTAGGGAAGAGAAATGATTTGTCCAAGTTCATATAGATAGACCTTAGCAGGAATTCAGACCCAGATCTTCAGGGTTCTTTCTACATCACACACACTGCCTCAAAACCATCCCTAGTCATCTCCCATTAGAGGCAGTGATATGGTAAAGTGGGCAGATCATTGAATTTGAGGTCAGAAAAACCAGATCTTGATTCCTACTTGCAGATCCTTGATAGCTAGTTGATGCTGGGCATCATCTCCTTTGGGCTTAGTTTCCTGATCATGTCTCATAGGGTTAACAATGAAACACAGATGAAATAACATGTAACAGGCTCTGCAAACTTTATATAAATGTCAGATTATTACCATTCTCACTAATGCCTCTTGGATTCTCCTCCTGCCACAATCAGCAGAATCCCCACCTCTTCCTTTGTTCATCTGCATCTCCTTGGTGGGGAGAGATTTGGGGAACCTCTACATTTAGGAGACAGCAAGAGGATGAGGAACTTGAAAAGAAGATCAAAATGGAACAAATGCTAGAATTAGGAGAGGAGTCAGAGAACTTCTAGGAGGGCCCTCATCCATAGATTCAAGTTATGGAGAGGTCAAAAGGGTCAAGGCCTAAGGAATCATGGATCTCCTCAGAGCTTTGGAAATAACATTCCTCCCTCTTCCTCCCCTCTCTCCAACTCATTACAAGCGGTTTCTGTCCCCACAACTCTACTGAAACTGCTCTCCCTCAAGATACTAATATTCTCCTAATGGACAAGTCCAATGACCTTGGTTCTAAGGTCCTTCCCAGCCCTAAAATTCCTTATTCTCAGGTCCCTCTCAGCTTTGACACTCCCTGTTCTAAGATCACTTCCAATCCTGTTATTCTCATTTCTATGTTCTTAGTTCTCTCCTAGCTTTGTTGACATTTAATTCCCTCTTCTACATTCTAAGTGTAAGGGTGGGATTGAGTAAATAAAATGATAAAAGTCTAGTCTCAGTTACCATAACCAAGGAATGTTTCTCAATTGAGTCAAATCAATCAAAGGCTTTGCAAAAGTTTTTGATTAGATTAGATTCTCTGATGAGCCCCTCCTTGGGCTGGAATGACCAAGTGCAGAAAAGGAGTCTCCAAGGGGAAGAAATCTGGCAATGCTCCTTATGTCTTCCATAAAACAGCAGCATGTAGATCAGTGCCATCTGGGGGACAGTGATTCTGGTAAGGAGCAAATGAGGCCAGTATTCTATTTAAACCCTCTGAGAAATTACTTAGGGAGGGGAGAAGAGCACTTTGGTTTTGACCCTCATCTTCACTCTCTTCCGTGGACCTCATGAAGGAAGACCTAATGAACCTCAGAGGTCCAGAAAATTACCCATATTTCCAATGGCTTATTAGCATTGTTTCTGGAACAGAAGATAGTCTTGTCCATATCTGGAGCCAAGGACAGAGTGGACTCAGGTTGACAGCTCTACAAAGAGTCCAGAAAAGATCTATTCATTCACTATGCCTAAGGGGAAGCAGGAGCTGTGAGTTCCCCCTTTGCTATACATCCTCTCTCAGCTTAATCTTACTTTCTCTCAATTCTGTTTGTATTGATAGGAGAGTGTCTTAGACATTTGGGGGATTTTTGGCACCAGATGTCCTTACTGACCATCTTAGCAAATCTCCCTTTCTAAAAGTTCCTTAAGCCTGGCCAAGTGACCATATTGGGTGAGGGGAAAGTACACTGATGGGGACTCATGAGCTATTAGAGAAAGATAACTCCCAAATCTTCTGAACTGAACCCTCAGGATGTGTAGAAGATTCATCTAGAAGTTAAGTGAGAGTTGGGAGTGTAGATTCAGAGCATGTGCTATTTCAGTTCAGTTCAAGAAAGGCCCTCAGTGTCTGAGATCTTCTCCTGTCAGGTGACCTTCAGAATCTTCCTAAGAAAATTCAAATGGAAGCCATTCAATTTCCTGGCATGATGCTGATAACTGTCTGGGTTTCACAGGCAAACAACAATGAGGTCGGCATGTCCACACAGACCAAAGACTGCACAGAACAAAAGGTCATGGATGGAGAGGCTCTCCCCCTCCCTCCCACCCCCACCCCCCCATGAAATTTCCATTGAAGTCAACAATCATCTGGCTCAGATTCTGGCTCAGGCTTCTTTGGGATAGACCATAAGACATAACTTGGGCTTTAGATCTCTACCTTCCTTCCATCTGGGGGGCTCCCTAAACCTTTCCTAAACAGCTGGTTCTCTCCCTAGGCAGCTAAATTAATGATTGGCAGGCAAAGAATTCTTTTTACTATGGCCATTGTTATCTTCACACTTATTCAAAAAAATAGGCTATTTGAGAGCCTTCCTGAGAGTTGCTCTCTTTGCCCAGCTTAGCATATTGTGGGTTCCATTACCAGGGCCCTCAGTAGGCACTGCCCTTGCTAGCATGCCCATTTGTTGCCCTCACACCCAAATGATTTGGCTCTTGAACATTTTTGCTGACTGAGGGAAAATGTAAATTGTGTCTTCCATGTGCACCCTAATTTTATTCAGCCCTTGTGTCTTCATAAAAAGATAACGCTTGGGCTAATAAAAATGAAGCATTCTGGGGCTAATGCAAGTGAATGTTTATGTAGGCAGGTAACAAATTGGTTTGTCATTTAGCAGCCCATAAAAAGCATTCTAATCACCGGCCGGCAGACTAGATCCAGAGCTTCTGCTGAGCTTGGGACTTTCAGAGGATAAATAAATCAGAGGGGTGCAGTGACTCCAAGATGGGTACTCAGAGCACCCATCCTCCACTTCCAAGCTTCACCAACCTCATGGGAGGTACCAGGGTCACTATGGTGACTTGGAAGTAGCCCTGGACTCGAGCCTAAGGGAAGAGAGCAGCTCTGCTGACTTGCTGTTTGACTCTGGTTGCGGGAGGTATGTGTGGAGGGGGTTCCCTTCCCCTTTCTAAGCATTTGTTTCCTTCTCTACAGAATGAGGAAATTGAACTGACTGACCCTAAAAGCCCACCTAGCTTTGTCACTCTCAAATGCAGGGATTTGGGGGTTTAAAATTAAAATTAGAAGAAGTTGGAAAATCACATTTGAGAGAACTGAAGAATCTCAGGGCTGGAACAGACTTCAAAAGGCCCTAGTACAGTGTTCTTCCCATTGTAGGAATCCTTCAACAGTCTTTGTGATAGTTGGGGCTGACCAAGGATGGTTGGTTCAAGAGAGAAGCTTGACTTCTGGGTCAGCTCTCCCATTGCTGGACAGCTCCTACTGATGGACATTTTCCTTGTAAACCTCACTTCCTCATCGCAATTCCCACACTGCCCCTAGTTCTGTTTGGGGCCAATCTGAACAAATGAAATCCCTCCTTCAGATGACAGCTCTTCTAATTCTGACAACAGTTCTCGTGGTCCCCAGAATCTTCTCCTCTCCAAGCTAAATAATTCCTTCAACAGAACTTTGAATTCACAGGATTCATTGATGGATGATGACTAGAGATCATGGTACAATTCACTATCCAGGTGAGTAAATCAAGGCTCGAATTGCTAAGTGACCTATTCCAAACTACACAGGTAGTTAGGTACATAGAATCTGACACCAGGGCTCCAGATCGCCAGTCCACACTTTTTCTACAACAGTCTCTACTTCAGATCATGTCTAGTTTCTTAATGCTCAGCCCTGTCCTCCTTCACCTGTGTGACCTTGGGCAAGAGGTTCAACATCTCTGACTTTCCATTT
Source organism: Macrotis lagotis (assembly GCF_037893015.1). Classification (NCBI taxonomy): domain Eukaryota; kingdom Metazoa; phylum Chordata; class Mammalia; order Peramelemorphia; family Peramelidae; genus Macrotis; species Macrotis lagotis. Next base: position 29,255,488 of record NC_133659.1, on the reverse strand, counting down.
TTTCCCACTGGAAAATGAAGTGGGACTAGGTGATTTCTAAGGTCCCCATGTTCTTAGGGTTCCCCAAATTTCCCATCCTCCAGCAGTCAAAGGAACCAGAGCTGAGACTGGACATGGGGAAAGAAAGAAGAGAAAAGAGAACTGAGTTGGAAGGGAGCACAGGTCAGCAGAACTTTACTGATTCTCTTTCTAGTCTATTAGACTTAATAGATGGGGAAACTAAGTCCTGAGAAGGGAGATGACTTACCTGAGGTCATTTTCATCATCTGATCATTGCTTTAGACCTAAGGGACCTCTCTATTCCCAAATGCCCTTCTGATTGAGATAGACAAAGGATCCCTGTTGGATAACTTGGTATAACTGTCCCTGGATGGTGATGATCATCCTTGGAACCTTTCCCCATCCACCATCAACTCCTAACTCCTAGATCCTCCTACCAACACTTCAGATGTCCCCAAAACTTCCAGTCAAGACCCTGACTTTCTGTGCTTCCTGAGAGATTCTGAACATCTCTGCAGTGACCGACAAGGTCAACAGCCTGGTGTCAAAGGGGGCTTCCAGAGACAGGCATGGGAAAGCTGATCCACTCCCATGGGAGGGATATGCAAATTTCATCCAGGAAACAGTTGGCTTCAACACAGTAATAGTCTTTTCCAGAATAATGAGACTAGAGTTCAACCTTACTGTCAATGGCAATAAACAAACCATCTGCTTTCCCATAGAGGCCCATTCAGATATTGAGATCATCATGGTGAAACTCTAAGGAAATGGTTGAGGGAAAAGGCCCTACAGCCCCAAGGAAAAGTCAAAGAAATCATCAACTCTCATGGCATTGGACATCTATTCATAGGTGATAGGTTTAGCACAGCTCAAACAGTTTCCATGGCTCCCTATTTTTTACAGGAAAAATGTCTGCATTCAAAGTCCTTCACAGGCTAGCTTAGTCTAGAATTCCATTTTTAACTTCCAACCATTGTTCATCCTATCTTTAAACATGATCTGGCAATGTTCCATTGGTATGCCAAGGGTCATGTTGCCTCCTTGACCCTGGAAGAACCTACTCTCCACCTCTGGTTATTCCATCCTTCAAGGCTCCATTGACATCCTACTTCCTCAAGGAATATCTTCCTCTGGATATCTCCCAGACCACAGTCATCTCTCTACCCCCTGGGATCCTATAGAATCAAGAGTTTTCCCAGATTTTTATGGGAGCAAAACTGGGAGGGCCCCTAGTTCACCCTCTGCCTAATCCCTGAATCCTGACTACAACACTCCCAAGGATCATTGTAGGAAGCTCACTGTCCTTCCCCACAAGGGAATCTGTTCTACAGTTGGACCAATAGGAAATCAGTCCTTGAACCAAATGGAAATCCACACCATAGATGCACTTTCTCCATGTACTCCATTATCAAGTGATAGAGGTCTCCTTGTTCTTCCTCAAATTCCACCCTCCATCTCCAAACTGTTCCAGTGTTAGAAAAGCTCCCTCTCATTACCTTCAGGTTTTAGCTAAAGGCCTACAAGAGGACTTTCCCTCATCCTACCCATTGCAAGGGTCTTCTCCCTGAGGTTATTTTTACATTTATACCGTTTGTGTGTGTGTGTGTGTGTGTGTATGTGTGTATAATACATGTAAAAGTGAACACATAGATCTTGAATGAGCATTTGCATGATGCTCTTTCCCATTAGATTTTGAGCTCTTTGAGGTCAGAGACTAGGGCTTCTTGCCCTTCTATGCATCCCCAGGTTATGGAGAGACTGTTTCTATATGAGCTCCACTGAACAAGATGAGAACAGGATGAAAATAACAGTAATATAATAATCATTATAATAATAATACTATCATCCATGTGCCAGACAGTACTGGTCCTGACTAACTTGGGTTCATACTTGGGGTGGGGGGAGGAACATTTCCTGATAAATTATCAGTTTTGGTTCCTATGCTCTCACCCAGTCAGGGCCTGGAGATTTCAAAAGTCAGATTGACTCTAAATACTGTGTTCAGTCCTTGTATAACAGAAATCCAAGTAAACAAATATCAGAGCATTAATAAGTATGTCCATTGGAACAAAAATGGAAATGTAAAATATCTGAAGCTCTCAGCACCCATTCATTCCCCTACTCCCCCCATCCTCTGGGTCCCAACTTAGAAATAGTGGGAAATATGAAAACCTCAGGAATTGGCTTCCAATCAGTGCCATGATCTGGGGTCCCATTGCCACTTTGTGGCTCAGCTTCCACATTCTCCTTTTCCATTTTCTTTGGGCCCCTGAAGGAGCTTCTTGCTGATAAGAGTCTTGTCTAGTTTTTTCCTGACTCTGAGTACAATGTCCTTTCTACTAGTCACAAGACCTTTCTGTTGTTTACCCCCTTGTTCTAATGACATCCCAGACATAGGTTCTCCTTAGAAAGCCCAATTCTCAAACCCCTGCAATCAGATCTAAGGTTTCATGGGAAATGTTGTTCCTGGCCGGGCAGCTTAGGAAGAGTACACTTGCCTTTGAGCCATTTTACATTAAGAATAAGCAACTTAGGTCCCCTGGAGAGTTTGACAGTTTACAAAGTTCCTTCCTCATAAAAATCATGTAAAATAAGGAGTACAAACATTATTATCCTCATTTTGCAGAGAAGGAAATTGAGGCTCAGCAAGAGTAATGAATCAAAAGAAGACTGGCTCCAATTCATCTTTGTTGACTGCTATCTCTGTGACTCTTAACTCTGTGGGCCTCAGTTTCCTCATCTGAATAGTGAAAGGGTTGGATTAAGTGGCTCTGAAGATCCTTCCCAACCCTAATTCTATGAGCTCCTGAGTATCCACCTTGGCAGCTCAGGGTCATGCAGCTGGGGAGCAGCAAGGTTAGACTTCAAAACCAAGTCACCTGATGCTAAATTGCATTCTGTTGTGGCCTCTGCTCTCTTTCCAGGTAGGGCAATTAGACCCTTCCCTGTTTGCTGCCCACTACTAGTCAGTGTGCTCTGCATTCCTCCCTGTGACTCTGACAGCAGGTGGCATCAGGTACAATTGTGTGCTGGGTCACATTCACTGTTCCTCTCTGATGCCCCCTTTATACCATGGATAGCAAAGATTCACCTCCTCCTTCCTCCCAGGGTTGCAGAGTCCTTTCCTCAAAGCCCTAGAGGCAGAGAGTGCCAGTGTTACAGAAGAGGAAACTGAAGCTCAGGGAGGAAAGGCAACTGGGAGCAATCAACCAATCAATCATCAAGCATTTATTAAAGTCGGACTGGGCCAGAGACAAAAATGAAACACTCCCCACCATCAAAGAACTTCTCTTTTCTCAGATGGTGAAGAGTCTTAAGACCATCATACATGGGTTAACAGACGTGGCAATGTTTGTCTGAACGTGGGGTAACATGAGAGCAGTCTTCAAGTATCAGAAAGATTGTCATAGGGAGACTTGTCCTGGGTCAGGGAGAACAAAGGGAAAAAATACCAATTTAGGCTGATATCAAGAAAAGTTTCCCAGTTTTCCAAAGTGGAATGGACCCACTTTAACAGGTACTGAGCTCCCCATCACTAGAGGTATGTAAATAAAGACGGGTCCATCTGACTAGACAGCTCCAAGATGTTCACATTCTGATTCTGGACCTTATTACTATGAGTAACACTTCATGAAAAAGCTCCATTTCTGGGCACACCACCACAGAGATGGGCACAAACAGGCCACTGCTGAGCTGTTACCCTCTGAAAGCCAAGGGGACTGTGAGTGGGCAGATGGAAGATGCCAAGTCAGCAGCGTAGCCTGGTGACATGGATACAATCAGGGCTTTGAGTCAAAAGTCCATCTTTTCCTGATAAAGGTGGAATTTCTATGTGAAAGGCAGTTCCTTTTCCATTGAGAACTTCATTTCCTCCTATAAAAATCCTGCTTTTAATCTCAAATCCCCACTGGCGTCTTCATCTAAATCCAGGAAATGCTATTGGGCTTTAGCGATTAAGTTTAGTAAAGGCAAAGGATTTCTATTAAAGTCAGTGATTTTTTTTTAAACTAGCATTTTTGAGGGAGCCCCAGAATTGGCTTATTTCAAGTGCTAAGAAAAAAAAAGAATCAGGCATTTTATCCTGATTCTGCCACTTCCTGCTGGTGTGAATCAGAGCAAGCTCCATGCATTCTGTGAGTCTCATTACCGGTTCAAGGGAGAGCCTCTGCAATCCACTCCCCTCTTGCCCCCCTTCAGACACGTCTGGCCCTGTGACCCTGGGCAGGGGACCCCCTCAGTGGGCACTCATTAAGACTCAAAAGTCATAGATGAGTTCTTGAGCTGAATCCCACCTCAACCACTTCCTACTGGGGTAATTTCATCTTCTTTTGCCTTAGTTTCCTCATCTGTAAAAAATGGGTATAATAACAGAACCTCCCTCTGGATTGTTGTGAAGATCATATTTGATCATTATAAAGTGCTTAGCCTGGTGTCTGACTGTACAAATGCCAGCTGTTACCTATTTCTTCACTAAAATGTGGGCCCCAGAATAGCTAGCAAGATTCCAAAGGAGTCCTGAATGAGGCCCAAGGCCGCCCTTGGCCTCTCAATGCAGCCCAAGGGGTCCCTTCAGTTTAGACCTGAATTCCCATGTTTCCATTGAGATAGAATCGGCCTGTGCAGCTCTTTGTGTAGCAACCAAAAATCGATGATGAGAAATGAGGGTGGGGGTAGGGGTGGACTCCTATTGGGGAATGGCTAAAAATAGATGAATGTGATGGAATATTATTGTACCAGGAAAAATGATGAAATGGACAGTTTCAGGAGAAACTCAGCAGTTCTGACACTCCCTGTTCTAAGACCCTCCCAGCTCTGACATTCTCTAATATTCTGCATTCGACGTTTCTGGGCCCTTCCAGTTCTGACACACTATGTGAAAGATGCAGATAATAGATATTGATAGATAGAAGATCCATAGATTGATAGATCAGTAGCTAGATCAATAGACATAGATAGATAGATACGTAGGTGGGTGGGTGGATGAATGGATGGATGGATGGATGGATGGATGGATGGATGGATGGATGGATACATGGATAATGAATATACATGGATGGATAGATGGATAGATAGGAAGAGATAGAGGATGGACAGATAAGATTAGAGAGATAGATATGGATAGATAGATATAGATAGGTAGGTAGGTGGGATCCTGGACAAGTCACTTATTCTATTTGCCTCAGTTTCCTCATCTGTAAAATGAGCTGGAGAAGAAAATGGCTAAACATTCCAATATCTTTGCCAAGAAAACCCCAAACAGAGTCACAGAGCATCAGACACAACAACACCAACAGACACACTCATATACACATAGTACAGATTATAGAGGTACATACAAATATTTAAATATATGTGTATGTTTGGATATACTTATAGAGAGAGAAAGAGAGAGGTCAGGTGGGAGCCATACAGTCAGATTCTGCTTGGAAAGGTGTTGCTCCTAGAGTCAGGAGACTTGCCGTATCTTGGTTCCAAATTTCGTAGCTGGGTGACCATGGATAAGTCACTTCCCATTTCTGAGCCTCAGTTTTCACATTTGCAGATGGGCACAACCACCCCTGCATGTTATACCTCATCTAATGAGGAAGCATTTTGCCAACCCCAAATCACTCTAAGATGGAAAAAACTCTGATTATGCTTCTCAGCTGGTCACCCTAACATTGGCCAAGAGGCAAGCCAGCCCTCTGAGTGCTTCCCTCATCCTGAGTGGGGCTTGGGGAGTCATTTTCCCCATCATATTCCTTGTCCCCAAGGGGGGGAGCAGACTCAGCATCAGTTACCATTTGGCCTCCAGAGACCCTCACTGCTCTGGTCCTTTGCCAACTTCTGTCAGTGGCCTTGGCAGCCCTTCTTTTCAATGCTGGGTGCCGGATCCCTCATTTAGAGGCTGAGGAAATCTTTACTATATGGTCTGCCCTTGTGCTGAGGCTGCGATGAGAAGTGACAGACAAGGAGATGTGGTGGTGGCCAGGATCCTGGGGAAGGCTTTGATGACCCGTGCATTTGTTTGACCTTTGGCTAAATCCTCCATCCACGGCTCAGCGGTGGCCTGTTTGTGCCCATCTCTGTGGTGGTGTGCCCAGAAATGGAAGTCCAACAATCATCTGTTGATGTCCACTCTGTGCTAGAGGTTATGGATGAGACAGAGGAATCATCATGAGTCCCTGCCCTTGGGGAACTCACAGACTCCCTGGGATAAGATGGGGGACATAAATCGTGATAGCATAAAGGAAAATATAAACACCCAGGAGAGGTACAGCATCAAACACAACCTCGTACTGTGAGGGGTGGACACTGAGTCTCACTGAGAGGGCAGTGTGGTTCAGTAGTCACAGGACAGGATTTTGAGCCAGAAGATCTGGATTCAAATCCCACCTCTCCTTTTTCCCCTGTGTGACTTTGGGTAAATGACTTCATCCCTGTGGATCTCAGTTTACTTCTTTTTCTTTTGTTTTTTGGCTTTTTTGCAGAACAATAGGGTTAAGTGATTTGCCCAAGGTCACACAGCTCTAGGTAATTAAGTGTCTGAGGCTGGTTTTGAACTCAGGGACTCCTGACTCCAGGGCCGGTGCTTTATCCACTGTGCCACCTCACTGCCCCACTCAGTTTACTTCTTTGCAAAATGAGGAGCTGGTGTGTGGAGACCCCTTGAGATCCATGGTGTGGTGGGTCTACATGAGGAACAGCAGCAAGCCCTCTCCCCTCTACCAGCCTGGCAGATCATTTGGTGGATGGGGGAAGGTGTGAGGGACGGCACTTGAGTCGGGCCTCAAAGGACAGGTGTGAACCCTCCAGGTGAGGGAGATGGGGAGGGTAGTCCAGAGGGTGAGCAGAGGCACAGAGGTGGGAGACTAGCGTGGGTTTCAAGAGTAGGGAGTGACTCAGTGTGGATGGATGACAGTGAGGTGGAAACATGGCTCTAGAACTGAAAAGAACCTGAAGGTGGGCGGGTGGACGGACGGATGGATGGATGGATAGACTCCTTTTACAGGAGAGAAAACTGAGTTCCAAAAAGGGGAAGGTCATACCTCAGACCCCAAAGTTCAGATGCCATTGATAGTACCCTGCTCCAGAGACCAAGTGTCTGGTGTGCAGTAGGTGCTGAATAAATGCTTACTGATTGCCTTTGGGGTAGAAAGAAGAGAAAGGAAAAAGGGGATGGCTTTGGTGTTCAAGCAATCAATGAAGAAGCCAAGCACAAACGTAAGAATGCCTGCCCTCATGGAGTTTGCCTTCTACTATAGGTCCAGTTATCCAGCCCCATCCATCTGGGATACCAAGGCCATACCAAAGAGAAACCACTGTCTGGGGGGGCCCTTTTTCTGCCAAAGACCATTTGGATATTTATAACATCATTCACAGGCCATACAAAATCATCACTTTAGAAATTAGCCTGCTAGGTTTGGTCAAACATTTAATTAATTCACCCCCAGAAAGCTTCTAGATTATTGAATTTTGAGTCCCACTGTGGTTGCCGTGGCAGCACCAGAGCCAGTGATTTCACAGAGCTTATATGATCCAAGGGTCTGCTGTTCCCCACCCTTGTTTTAGGGAATAAGAGAAATCCTTGAATTGGGTGACCCTTCCCTCTGGGTGACCTTGGGCATCCTTGACCTGTCTAGGCTTTGCTTCTTCTCAGGAAACCCCTTTCAACCCTAAAATACAATGGTTCCTATTGTAAACTTCAGGCAATGGGGGCCCTTTGGAGACAACTGAGTGTCTTAGTGACAAGGCCAAAGCAGATAAAAGAGATGCTTTGGGCTCCCATTTCAGGACCTAAATACAGAATCTGAGAGGTAGAATGGACCACCCTGTGTCCCCCAACCCTTCTCAGGAACCATCCCAGTGCCCTTCAACCTTCTCAGGGACCATGCCCACCCACTCCACAACCCTTCTCAGGGGGCCATCCTTGTGCCCACCAACCCTTCCTTCTCAGGCACCATCCCAGTGCCCCCCAATCCTTCTCAAGGACCATCCCCACACCCCTCAATCCTTCTCAGGAACTATCCTCATGCCCCTAACCCTTCTAACAGGGATCTTTCCCACACACCCCCCCCCCTTCTCAGGAACCATTCCAATGTCCTTCAACCTTCTCAGGGGTCATTTCCCCCCCCCCCAACTCCACTCATGGATCATCCCCACACCCCCAACCTCTCTCAGGTACCATCCCCACATTTCCCCCACCCTTCCTTTTCAGGGTGCCCAGATCCAAGCTCTCTCCAGGTTGGAGGCAGCACTGGTTTTCCCTGGGAAGGTGGCCTGGACCCATCTCACTCTAAAGGATGCCGAGACAATGAATCCCCTTTCAGATTACAAGTTGGAAAGGTGAACCTTCACCCTGTCAGAAAATGAGAACAAATTTAATTGAAACATAAAGTCATTTCCCGTGTTCCAAGGCCCTCAGTTCCTAATTAACGCTTGGAACAATTTCCAGGCCTGCAAATAGATCAGCTCTCTCATGTCACTTAAATCAAATGTAGCAGAAACCAGGCTGGAGCCGGGCCTCTCCATCAGCTCCTGTTCCCCAAGAGGCGGTGGTGGTGGGGAGGGGTGCAGTCTTGGGGGGACAGGCCAGGGGCCAGTAGGCACTGACCTTGGGCAGAAGGGGCATGGGGTTCCTTGGGGTGCTCAGGAGCAGGCTGTCCCTTTCCAGGTGGAAAAGCAGGCTGCTGCAGGAGGGGGGGGGACTGGGGAAGTGATTTGAGGTCATTTCCTCAAAAAAATGACCCTTGACAGAATTTCAGTTAGAAAGCTAATGATTACATTATGCATGTGCAGAAAGGAGGTCTCCCTAATGTCTCAGCAACATCTAACCTCAGAAATGTGGTAACATCGGCTGCAGAACCAGGAGCTTCTAGAATCTCAACCACAGATAGTTCTAGAACTTGATGGAAGAACATTCCAGAAGAGAACAGAATGAGAAATGGAGGCAACCCGGATCCCTCTTAACTGGCGAGAAAGAGAGCTTTAAAGAGGATGAAAAGGTCAGACGCTGCCAGCTCAGAGCAGGTCTCAGACCCTGGTCCTGTGGATCCCAAGTGGTGCTGCCACCCATATTGATGCCTATGCAGTGACAAGTCCTGGGGATCTGGAGGTGTCTGCGGAAATATGAGGGCCACTGAGACCAGATGCACATCTGCCCAAGGTTGTAACGTGGTGATGGACGAAAGTGACCCAGACAAAAGCTGAGGCAGAACTCAACTTGGAGCCCCCGAAGCACAGCATAGACGGTCCTTCAATGGACCCCTGTGTTTCTTAAAGGGGTGATCCTGGGGTGAGGGTGGGGGGGCTAACAGAAACCAAACTACAGGCTCAAGAACAGCAATTGTGGCACCCCTCGGGACCACCAAGAGCGTCTTGCTTGGCCCTGGGCCTTGGGCACTGAACTCAGCTGAGCCAGGCCCCGGGTTCTGTGTTCGATTTGTTGGGCAGAGATCCAGAAATTAGGGAGGGAACACAATTCTGGAAAATTTAATTACTTTCAGTTAAGCCCTTTCCTTCTGAGGAAAAATGATGGGGGTGAGCTAGTATCTGAACTCTAAGACCCTCCCAGTTCTGCCATCCCCTGTTCTAAGACCCCTCCCAGCCCTAAGATCCCTGTTCTCCCGCCTTTCTGCCTCTGTTCTCTATTCCAAGGTCACCTTCATCTCTGGCAGTCTATGAGTCCCCAGGCTTTACAATTTTAATGTGTTTGTTGTTGGTTGGTTGCTCCTTAGCTGTAATTTTGTGGAATTGGGAGCTCCCAGAGGAAAAATTCCCCTCCACTCATAGAAATCACCAATTCTTCTCTAACTTAGAGCCTCAGAAACTTGCTGAGGGTGCAGAGCCCATGACTGGGAGTTGCCGTGGGGGTCCCGAGGCCAGATTTTACTGCAGGTCTTCCTGATTCCAAGGACACTGGTTCTGGGTCACAAGAGCTGAGTTCAGATCTCAGCTCTGTGACTTACTAGCTGAGTCACCTTGTTCCTTTCTCTCTATAGACATCAGCTTCCTCATCTGTACCATGAAGGGAGGTAGCTTTGGTGGCTTCTGAGGAAGAAATTCCAGTCCCAGGATCCTATGATCTCCTCCATCTGCATTGCTATTGCTACCAAATCTTTCTTGTTAGGGTCTAGTAATTGAACAGGAAGCCTTGGGGGGGGGGGGTTACCCTATGACTCCAGATACCCCCCAAACATATCTTGACAGATTTATTTTCATTTCAAATAGCATTTTCCCCTCAATTACATGTCAAAACAATTTTAGCATTCATTTTCATAAGATTTTGATTCAAATGTTCCTTTATCCCTCCCTCTCCTTCCTTCTTCCTAAAAGATTAAGCAATTTGATTTAGTTTATACATGTGCTATCATGTAATGCGTATTCATGTTAAACTCAGTTATAAAAGAACAAATAGATTAAAGGGGGAAAAAATACCCACAAAAAAAGAATAAAGGAAGTGAACAAAGAATGCTTTGATCTGCCTTGAGAGTTTCTCACTTCTTTCTCTGGGTGTGGATAGCCTCTTCCTTTGTGAGTCCTTTGTCTTGGATCTTTGCCTTCCTGGGAAGAGCAGGGCCATTCCCAGCTGATTATCACACAATGTCTCCCATACTGTGCTCACTGTTTTTCTGGTTCTGCTCATTTCACTTTGCATCAGGTCAAAGAAGTCTTTACAGGTTTTTCTGAAATCTGGCTGTTCATCATTTCTTATTGCAAAATAGTATTCCATTACATTTACCACCATTCCCCAAGGAATGGGTATTCCCCTCAATTTCTAATTCTTTACCATTACAAAAAAGAATTTCTATAACTATTTATGTACAAGTAGGTCTTTTCCACTTTTTTATAATCTCTTAGTTCTGTCCCTTGTTGTCAAAGAAGATGCAAATGATATCTCTATGTTTGAGAAAAATGACAGTGCTGGACTGTGGCTGATCAGATCATTTGGTCTGATTGGTCCTAGCAGTGATCTTGTTGAATCAAAGGATATGCAGAGTTTTGTTGTCCTTTGTACATAGACCCAAACTGCTCTCCAGGACGGTTGGATGGGTTCAACTCCACCAACAGAGCATTGCCGCCCCCGTTTTCCCACATCCTGTCCAACGTTGATCATTTTTCCTTTTTGTCATATAGGAAAGGTGAGGTGCTCCCTCAGAGCTGTTTTAATTTGCATTTCTCTAATCAAAACTGATTTAGAATACTTCTCTACATGCCTATAGATAGCTTTGATTTCTTTAATTGAAACGTGTCTGACAGATGTGCCTCTGGCTCATGAGAATCATTCTATCAATAGCTCACCAGCCCTTTATGGTTGACAAAGTACTTTGCCTACAGCAGCCCTGACAAGGAGGGGGACAAGGATTATTAGGAGCATTTTACAGATGGGGAAACTGAGACCTCATGTGAGCAGAAATCCCACAGCTCAAAAGGGTCAGAGCAAAACTCAAACCCAGGCCTCTTGGGTCTCCTTCCAACTGGCACCCTATCTCGAGATTTCTGCCTGATATGATTGGGATTTCTGCCTGGGCAACCTTGGGCAGAGAGGCTGACATAGGGAGAGGCAGCAGTCAGCAGGGGGAGCTCATGTCAATGCAGTTACTCTAAGGGGTCTTTATTCTTCATATCTTAATGGTTTATAGACCCCTTTCCTCATGATATCCTGTGAAGATTCAAAGCTCCATTTTACAGATGGAGAAATTGAGGCTCAGACAGAGCAAGGGCCATGCTTGATACCATACAATAAATCCATGGCAGAACTGAGATTTGAACTCAGATCACTGGACTCCAACTCCCCTCCAGTGGAACCCCACAATGGAGTGCCATTGCCTTCATTATTCAAACCAATTGTCTCCATCAGAGCTCCCTTCCAATGCTACAGCTCCATGAGGCATGGACTCTCAGAGCTCAAAAAGCCTTCTGATGGCATCCTATGAGAATCTGCTTGGCCCCAGGATGCTGAGTAAGAGGAAAAGGAGCAAAGACAACTTAGAAGTGATGTGACGGGGCAGCTAGGTGGCACAGTGGACAGAACACTGGCCCTGGAGTCAGGAGGACCTGAGTTCAAATCCAGCCCCAGAACTTAATAATTGCCTAGCTGTGTGACCTTGGGCAATTCACTTAACCACATTACCTTAAATAAAGAATAATTTTAAAAAAGAACTGATGCAAATGAGGAAAATTTCCCAGCAACCATGTGTCACCAAGCTCTGCTTCAGTGAGTTCCCAGTTCCTGGAAGTCTGCAAGAAAAGGCTTTATGACCACTCATTCAGTTGTGGAAGATGGGATTCTCATTCAGGATAGATTGGAATTGATGCTTTATGAGCCTCCTCCAAACTGTGTGATTCCGGAATCTAGAATTACTGACAAGCAGTGGAACATGATTCCACCAGGATGAGGAACTCCTGGAAGAGGACAATCCTTCCTCTATTGCAGGTTGGCACCCCCTCTTAGAGAGTCACCTCGGGTCATGGGAGATGAGTTGATTTGGCCATGGGCGTGCAACCAGAACCTATCAAAAGTGAGACCTGGGCTGCAAGGCTGGCTTGCTCTCGATTCCTTCCCATAGTTCCCAGAGCATTACTCTGAGCAGGCTGCTAGGTGGCTCAGTCTGCAGAAGCCTTCTAGCTGTGTGACCCTGGACAGGTCACTTTGCCCATCTGTCTCAGTTTCCTCCTCTGTAAAATGAGGATCAACATGTAAAACACTCTGTTCACCTTAATGCACTATTGATGCTGGCTATGATTATTATAGCATATTCACAACCTTCTACTGTGTGGCCCAGAGTCATTTCCTTCCCTTTCTGAGCCTTAATTTTCTTTATAAATCACAAGAATCCAGGATGGCTCCCCTCGTGGACTGGTGACCAAGGACACCAAGTCCTTCCTCTTTGGGACTGTGTGGCTGCCCCAGGTGATCACTACCCTTTGAAAGCTGGGCCCCACCTCACCGAGTCTGGATCCAAAGATGGCTTTTCATTCCTCCTATTAGCTCCCCCTCCTGCCTGCAATTAAAATGCTGATCAGGGAGGGAAGTGCACGATGGGGAACAGGAGCAGATGGTCTGCAGAAAGCCCCTGCCTGCCTCCTCAAAGCACTGGCCAGCTAATGACAGCCAGGGCCATATGGCCCCGCCAGGGCCCAGCCCTCTGTGCCAATCAGAGCCCAAACAGAGGCCAGCCCCCTCAACAGGGGCCTCCCTCAGGACCTCTCCAAACTGGGCAAAAGGAAAGTCAGGGAAGAAAACCACCATTAGATGTGGGCCAGGAAAGCCCCAGCTTAGTGGTCCCCCAACTACATGATTTCAAGTCCCAGACTGTTCTTATAGTAGATGAATAAAGGGACCTTGGGCTCTCTCTCCTCTGTAGAAGGGGAAACTGAGGCCCAGTGACTTTTCAAGTTCACAAAGCAGTGAGGGCCAGATTATGATTCTAAGAGATAAAGAAGAGTATTTTAAAGGGCTGTCATTTGGAGACCCCCCAGGGACAGTGCATAGGAAAGTTGGGGGGGGGGTGAGATGCAAGTTCAGCCTTGATGACAAAAAAAAACTTCCAAACTTTCTCACCATTAGAGTCATTCCTAAGTGGAATGGAGTGACATAGGAGGTAGTGAGCTCATCATCACTAGAGGGCTCTGAGCAGAAGCCAGGCAGGAGGTAGAAAGGATTTCATTTTAGGCTTATATTGGACTGTGTGGACTTTCCAATGCCAAAATATTTGTGATCTGGAGAAAATGAGGCCTCAAGAACATGAGTGGCCCCCTCATTCACTTGACCAGACTGGAAACAGTCCCCCCTATTTTATTATGGTCCTTATTTTACAGAGAAGAAAAATGAGGCTCAGAGGGGCAGGTGATTTCCCCCCACATGACATAGAAAACCAGTGGCAGAGTCAGACTAGAAAGATTTTTTTCCACTGGTCTCCCTCTCCCAACACACACACACACACACACACACACACACACAAACACAGAGGTATCCAGTCCCAGGATAAAGTGACCTTTTCCCATTCCTCTTTCTTTCTAGAACTTTGGCTAGAAAGTGAGTTTAACTGGTGTTGTCAGGCCTCTCATCATTAATGCAGTAATTAGACACTAATGAGTAGCTGATGTTTTCAAACTCCAGTTTCATGCAAATATGTTCCACTTCCCTGCATTCAAGAACAAGGAGAGAAATCTGGAGGAACATGCCCCCCCCAAACCCACTGCGCACCCCCAAGTCTATGCTTGTTCCATGCAAGATGATGTTTTTAAGAGGCACAAACACTCAGGCAGAGGAGCCAGAAGGTCTAAATACAGCATTCAAGGAGGTGAGCACAAATGCATATTTTTATAAGACTAGTCCCTCAATAATACTGGAATCAAAGGCCTCCAAGCCAAGGCTTAGAACTGGGAAGGATTTTTTAACATAGAACATGGAATGTCAGAGTTGGAAGGGCCTTAGAGCAGAGAATATTAGAGTTGGGAGGGCTCTTAGAGAAGAGAAAGGGGCTGGAAAAGTCCTATCTCCCCCAATCTATTATTGTATAGGTGGAGAAATCAAGTCCCTAAAAGGGGAAACAGACTTGGCTATGCGAAGTATGTTGGTTGGTCATTTGGCATTGCAGCTGAAGGAAGAGAGCAGCTCTACCTCTGGAAGATATTCTGGTCCTGAAGAGGACCAGACCCCTTCTCCCAAAGGAGCTTTAATACTGCCTTCTGTCTCAGACTGAGCCAGGTCAGCTCCAGTTCAGCCCCAAACTTTGAGTGCAGACTGAGGAAGGAATGGGCGCCAGGGTTGCAAGGGCAGCTGATGGAAGCCTCTATGAAGGAAGGAGACAGACCCCAAGGACCTGAGCTGCATCTATCAAGCCAGCAAATCTGGTGGGGGCCAAGGGGCCAAGAATGGAGCAAGAGGAGAAGTGTGCAAAGAGACTACCTAATTCAGTGGTTGGTCCTCAGTCCTCAAGCAGTCACTCTATACCCTGAAGGTACAAAGTTGAAAAGCAGCCCCTGACTTCAAGGAGCTTACAATCTAATGGGGGCGGGGGGACTATACAAACAACTAGGTACAAGCAAGTCATAGATAGGATAATTGGAAATTAAAACAAAACAGAGAAGACAGGAGAGAGCTTTCCAGGAATTGCACGTGATCAGTGACATTGATGGATTTGGAAAATAGTGAGTCATGTAAGACGAGTGGAAGGAGGGGGAAGTTTGGGAGGGGTTTTGAGGATCCTGGAGGTCATAGGAAACCACTTGAGTTTATTGAGTAGAAGTTTTCCATAGTGTAACTTGTGCATCAGAAAGATCACTTTGATACTCAAGCCAAGAATGGATTGTAATGGGAAGAGACTGGGGCAGATTGACCCACCCACAGCCATTGCAATAGTTTAGGGGTGAGGGGATGGTACTTGGACTGTGATAGCATCAGAAGAGAGAAGGGAGAAATGTTACAAAAATAGAAGTCAACAGTCCTGGGTCTGAGGGTAAGAAAGAGTGAGGAAACAAGGATGATACTTGGGTTGTGAGCCTGAGAACCTGGAAGGCTGGTGGTGCCATTGAAAGTAATAGAGAATTTAGGAAGATAGAGTTTGGGGCTAAAGACAATGAGGTTAGTTTTGGACATGTGGAATTTAAAATAGCAGCGGGACATCTGGTTTGAGATGTTTGAAAAGCAGCTTGGAGATGTGAGATTGGAGGTCAGCAGAGAGGTTAGGGCTACAGAAGTGCATTGGAGAATCATCAGCATAGAGATCTGATCACTGAATCCATAGGAGCTGATGAGATCCCCAAATGAAATAGTATAGCAAGAAAAAAGAAGAGAGTCCAACACAGAGCCTTGAGGGACACACCTGGTTAGTCATCATCATCTCAACAAAGATTCAGCAAAGGAGATTAGTTCAGATAGGTGGGAAGAGGACTTTCCAGATTAGTGTCTAATCCACATCTCCTCCTCAAAAAAGGAAC
This sequence comes from Macrotis lagotis, assembly GCF_037893015.1. NCBI lineage: Eukaryota > Metazoa > Chordata > Mammalia > Peramelemorphia > Peramelidae > Macrotis > Macrotis lagotis. The sequence goes on along the minus strand of NC_133659.1, from coordinate 29,239,564 downwards.
AACCTAGACATTATCAAGAAGAAGATAATGATCCACAAAGATGGATGGAGCAGAGAGGTTGGTGAAGAAGGAAGCTTGAAAAAGGTTATTTGACTGGGCAATTGAGAGATCATTGCTAATTTTGGGAATGATGAGACCAGAAGTCAAATGGTAGAGTTAGGAATAGAGTGAGAGGAAAGGAGGTGGAGGCACTTAGTGTAGACAGCCCTCTCAAGGAGATTGGCCACAAGAGAGGAGAGAGATGGGATGATGGAATGAATGGATGGGTCAAGAATGGGCTTTTTGAGAATTGGGGAGACACGGGGCAGCAGGAAGGCAGTCAGTAGATAGGAAGAGATTGAAGATAAGTGAGAAGGTGGGATTATAGAGGGGACAATCTGCTGGAGAAGACAGGATGGAATAGGATCACTTGCACATGTAGATGGCTTAACCTTGATAAGGAGAAAGGCTTATAACTTCAGTACCATCCTTGACTTCTTGCTCTCACACACACTCTTCATAAACAATCTGTTGCCAAGGCCTATAGATTTTTACCTTTCTAACATCTCTGATATCTTTTCCCTCTTCTGACACTGCCATTATCTCCTCATGCCTGAAATACTGCATAGCCATTTGTTGGTTTCCCTGTATTTCTCCTAAAGTGAAAGTTTGATGGTGTCAAGCCCCTGCATCCTCCACCATTTCTCTATTATTTCAAAGAAAAAGGGAATATCCACTGTCTAGCTTATAAAGCCCTCCATTCTGACTCCCTCTTACCTTTTCAGTCTTCTTACACCTATAATCTTCCTCCCACCCCCTACCTCCTACTATATACTTTGTGATCCAGGGATACCAGCCTCTTTGTTGTTTCTTGACACTCCATCTCCAGGTTCTAATAATTTTAGTTTGGTGATAAATTTGGAAATTATGGACCTCAAAGGAGGAAAGGGTGCTAAAATTATGGTGGTGGAGGAAGAGTGGAAGTTGCAAGGGGGAGAAAAGAATATTTCAACTCCTCTGCTGCAATGAGTCAAGGGGGTCATAAGCAAAAGGAGAGAGGCTCAGAAGCACTGGGATGCAAGAGTTGGAAGAGGGTGGAAACTAGAGGGCAAAGTGAAAATAAAAAGAACCCATCAATCATATTATAAACAAAACTCAAATTTGAAAACATCCAGGAATACCAAAACCAGAATCCAGAGCTCAAGTACCAAGGAACCATATTTAAGATTAACTAAGACTAGGCCAAGGGGCGGCTAGGTGGTGTAGTGGATAGAGTACTGGCCTTGGACTCAGGAGTGCCTGGGTTCAAATCTGACCTCAGACACTTAATAATTACCTAGCTGTGTGGCCTTGGGCAAGCCACTTAACCCCATTGCGTTGAAAGATCTAAAAAAAAAAAAGACTAGGCTGTAAATATTATAAAGAAGAGGAAATCTTGGAGCATATTATTCAAAATTCAAAAAAATAAAGGTTTATAGAATCCCCTTAATCCCTCTCTTTCCTGATTCTAGGATAAAATATTAGATCCTTAGCCCAACTCTTAAATCCTTTCACAATCTAGCTCTGACCTCTCTTTTCAGTTTTGTTTTAGATTATGTGCATCTTTCCATTCCAGAAAAATTGGCATAATAAAAGTTCATCATAGATGAATTGTCTTTGCCTTTGCCCAGGTCACCCACTAGGTCTGGAATGACCCCTCATGCTTTGAATGCCCCACCCTTACAATTCCTATTTTCTTTCCAAGGATATTTTAGTTACTACATCTTCCAAAAGACCTCTCCTGATCCCAAGATGCTCTCACCTTCTAGAAATTATGTTGTATCATTTGGAACTGATATTTCTATATTGTTTCTTCCATCCTGGTTCTCCTTTCCTACTCCCTTCTTCAACGAAAAGCCCCTTGAGTACAAGGACTATTTTCATTTTTGTTCCTGTCTCTCCAGCACTAAGAACATTATTTAGGTCCTTGATGTTAAAATCTGTTGAATTCTAGCTTGTATTCTAGTTGGATGTTAATTCATCATCCCCTCTAATCCAATACAAACACTATGAGGACAGGGATAGGGTACATTCCTTGATCTCCTACACATGAGCATAGAGGCTTAAGAAGCACATAATGAATTCCCAACATGCCTTTCAGTCACTCTCCCTGGTCTCCTCTCCAGCCCCCTATCCCCCATCCAGTGTATGCATTCACTCAAACATTAATTCTATAATCATATGTTAAACATCTACCATGGACAGAAGCTGCACTGGGTGCTGGGGAGCTAAAGAATGAAGAAAAACATGGTTCCTTGATTCAAGGATACAGCATGCATAGGTAAGTCTAATACAAAATAAGTTCCAGGTACATGGAGAGGGGGCAATAGAAATTGGGGGGCCAGGAAAGACTTTGACCAGAAAGTGGTACTTGAGCTGACCCTTGATGCAAACTAGGGGTTCTAAGAGGTGGAATGAGTACATTTCGGTCATTTTGGCATGGGAGACAAAGATGGAGAAGTGTGGAGAGATATGGTAAGAAGTCTAGTTTGGCTGGACTGTGATATTTTTAAGGATCTACTGTTTCTTGAAAAGCTTAGTGCATGGACCACCTCCTCTATGAAATCTCTCCTCCAGCTGCTAGCTAGTGCCTTCTCCCTCCACCCCACCCCACCATTACCACATATTTGATTTATGCTGTCTCCACCAGTTGAGTATAAGTTCCTTAGGAAGAGTCAGCATCTCATTTTATTTTTAATTTTTATCCTGAGAGTCTAGCCTTGCTTGGCATACAGTAGGTGACTAAATAATTCTTGCTACTTGAATGACTGCAAAGAGTCTGGAATTTATGATTATGTATGGAATTTTGTCTGTTGCTTTTATACGTAGAGTAAAAATTATTGTAAAAATAAATCCTAGGAACAAGAATACTCATTTCTCTGGTTCTTAGAACCATTTCTATGGTGCCCCATAGAACTGACAGACACTAATCATTATCTTCATTTTATAGAGGAGGAAACTGAGGCCTCAGATGGTGGGTAAAGGTGACTTGCCAGAAATTTCTCAAGAAGGCAGTGTGAAGCTTGGTAGACATGCCCCAAACATCTGACTGAGCTTGGGTTATATTCTAGAGAAGGAAAGCCAGCCTGTGGGCACTGAGTCTGATGCCAAAGTTTGGTAAGAGGAGAAGAGCCAATGGGTCAATAAATATTTATTTTGATAATGGGTTTTCTCTAGCAGAAAGCTCCCTGGAGGGCAATAGGAAGCTAAGAATGGGTGGGTGGCACCTTTTGGGGTTTCTGCTGCTGCTTCCTGAAGAAAACCCAATCAGGACCTGGCAAAGCCTTCTCTTGCTGGTGGAAGCTCAGTGCAAGAAGTCCCAAACCCCCAAATCTCCAGCTCTTTGCTCAATCATAGGCTCCATAGAGCCAGATACAAGTTTTAAGGATTCTTGTGTCCAATCCCCTTATTTACAAAGGAACTGAAGTCCAGAGAGGGGAAGGAATTCACTCAAGATCACACACCAAGAGTCACCAAGTAGGGCCTAGAATCCAAACTGACCCAGGTCAGATCAATTATTAAACATGTCTTAAGTGCCTACTGTGAGGCAAACATTATGCTTGTGCTGGGGATACCAACATAATAGGGAGGTCTGCCCTCCATGGGGGAGATTGACCAAGGGGTTGCAGTGAGAAAGGAGAGCTTAAGGAAGTCCTCAAGCAGATCCTTTCCATTATGCCAAGCAATTTGCCAGGGGCTCCCTGAAAACTCCTCAGTGGCTTTTGGGGAAGCATTCTATTGCTGCTTTGGGAAAGAGGGCATGATCTCCCTATTACAGGACAGGACCCTGATCCCTCTTACCTTTCTCTTCTAGTAGCTTCTGTGGGAGACTTTTCCTCTATTTCATAAAAGTCAGGATAGGGAAAATCACCCTCATTCTGAAGTGTTTTTCTCATATCAACCCTAACTGAAGGATGAATGGATGAATAGATGGATGAATGAATGGATGGATGGATGGATGGATGGATGGGGATGATTGGATGAATGGATGAATGGATGAATAGATGGATGAATGAATGGATGGATGGATGGATGGATGGATGGGGATGATTGGATGAATGGATGAATGGATGGATGGATGGATGGATAAATAAATGGATGAAAAGGTGGATGGATGGATGATGGATGCATGGATGCATGGATGGATGGAAGGATGGATGGATGGATGGTTAAGTATCTATAAAGCACCTACTAAGGACAGGGTACAGTGAACACAAGATAAAAGTGAAGCGATCCTATCTTACTAGAACACAAGGCTAGATACAAGGCTCCTTAAACCTTGTCTCTGGTTCTATGGGGTCTATGACTAAGCAAAGTGTGTGGGTGGGTAGGGGAGAGTGATCTATCTCCCACTATTGGCTACAGGTTTGGGGAATGGACTACTGGATGAATGGGGACTTCGCACTCTAAGCATATATACCAGCAGAAGTTAGATAACTTAAAGAATTGTAAAACTGATTCGGTTCAACAAAGGTTCATAAAGCTCCTACTGTGTTCAGAGCCCTGTATGCTTGGGATCTAAGGATGAAAACAGACACTGAGGAAGTTTATTCCTCCAGAGGAATAGAGGTCACATGGGAGCTGGACCTGGGGTTAGGGTGGCACCTGGAGGAGGCCTACTTAGACCAAGCAGTTATGATGATCCACTGAGGACCTCTAGGAAGGAGGGAAAGATATAAAAACAGAGGCCAGGAGGTCAAGTTTGCCAGGCAGAATGGGCTGCTTCTGGAGGTGGTGAATTCCCCCTCATTGTAGGTTTGCAAGCAAGAATCAAATTTCATCAGTCAGTAGTCAACGAGTATTTTCAGTTGTGGGGAACAGTACAAAGGCTGATGTTATTAGGCCTCGAGTTGCATGGAAGGTGGGAAAGAGTTAACAAGACTGGAGAGGGAGGAAGGGGCCAGTATGTGAAGGGCTTTGACTGCCTCAGTATTTGATGTTGGGTCCTGGGAGTAAAAGGAGTTTATTAGGTGGGATGGGGTCACATGGCCAGAATTAAACTTTAGGAAAATCATTGTGGCAGTAGAACAGATCAGAAAGGAGGGAGGTATGAGGCAGGTAGACCCATTAGAAGGCTAGTGCAAAAGTCTAGGCCAAAGATATCCATGTATAATTTAGCCTAGATTGCTCTTGAGGCACAGAAGGTCTGAGATTCTGGTTGCATGCATAAAACTAAAAATGCGACATGGCGGCTTCTTTTTTTTTAGCAAGGCAATGGGGTTAAGTGATTTGTTCAAGGTCACCTAACAAAGTATTAAATGTCTGAGGTTGAATTTGAACTCAGGTTTTCCTGACTCCAGGGCCAGTGTGTCATCTAGCTTCAATGTGGAGGCTTCTTAATGGCTGTGGAAAGAGTGTGTATAGCTGACCAACCCCAGCTCCTAAAGCCTTCCCTGGGCACACTCCAGGGACCAGTTGGGCCTCTCTGGTCCTCCACAGGCCTACTGTAACTGTAGGCAACTTGTTTGATGTGAGAGAGGAGACAAATAGAGTAGCTGGGGGGGGGGGGGTCAGACAAACTTCTAGCCTTCCAGACCATGGGCTCCTTCCTCCCTGCTACTTAGACACAATGGCCTCAGATCTGACGGCAGCCTCCCTTGACTCAGTCCAGACCAGAGGAATGGTTCCTTGGGAGACTTCTGGGATTTGATCACTATTACCTACATTTTTTAACTTCAAGTCAAGACTTTTCCTACTGACCCATCTACTCCCTGAGGACCATGATGGTTGGTGATGTTGAGAAGATATTGGTTGCTTAGAGCGTGCTCAGAGAGATAATTTTAAAGGCAGTTATGGCATAATGGACAGAGCCCTGGGGTCACCTTCCAGCTCTGTTAGTTATCCTTGTGTAACTCTGGGCTAGTCTTTTATTATCTTTGTTTTCTCCTCTGTTATACTAAATGACTGCAGGCCTCGTGGTGAGGAGGGGCCAGTGTGACCTAGTAGATGGATTTCAGGATCAATGTTTGATCCCTGTCTCTGACATTCACTAGCCAGGTCACCACAGGAAAATCACCTTCAGATGTTAGCTTGGTGGATTGAGCACCAGTGGATAGAGCACCGGTCCTGGCTGGTGTCAGAAGGATCTGAGTTCAAATATGGTCTTAGGATAGCTAACTGTGAACAGAGGCAAGTCACTTAACCCAGATTGCCTCAAAAAAAAAAGTCTCCTGACTTCTCTAACTTCAGTTTTCTCTTCTGTTAAAGGAGGGGTTGGGGCTAAGATTGTCTTTAAGAAATCTCACTGCCTCATTTTAGGTTCCATTTCTCCAAATTTTCTTGTGGGCCTCAGTTTTTACCTTTGTAAAGTAGGAATAAAAATACTTGCACTAGGATCATGGGTTTATCTAATTTAATCCCTTCATTATTTTATTTTAATTTTTTTCTTCAATTCCATACTCACTCCCTCTCCCAACCATTGAGAAAAGAAGAAATAGAAACAACATTCCACATTAGTCAAAGAAAAAGAATCCTTTCATTTAACAGAAGAGGAAACTGAGGGAGAAGGGAAAGTATTTGCCCAAAGTCATACAGGAGCCAGGATCTGAAACTGAGTCTCTGACTCCATGGTTTCCATAATGTTTTTTGACTATGGAATGCCCGATCCCAGGATGCCAGAGGTCTCCCCAATTCCAAGTCCTGTGTGACCTTGGATAACTGTCTTCTTCTCCTGGAGTCTCTTTCCTTTATAACATGAGGGAGGAGAACTAGTTTTCTTCTAAGGACCCTGTGGTGTTATCATCCGAGTCCCATTTCCCAAATAGAGGGAAGGGGCTTTGGGGCAAGGAAGATGATAAGATCAAAGGGCTAGGGCCAGGATCGACTTGGAGAATCTTCTGGACCAGACATGGCTCAGTTCACTATGAGAAAACACTTTTGTTTTTGCAAGGCAATAGGTTAAGTGACTTGCCCAAGGTCATAGAACTAGGTAATGATTAAGTATCTGAGGCCAAATTTGAACTCCAGTCCTTCTGACTCCAGGCCCGGTGCTCTATCCATTGCACCACCTAGCTACCCTGAGAAAGAACCTTCTGATGACCAGAACTGCCCAACAATGAGGCTGACTACGTAAGGTGAGAATGAGCTCCCTGACATTGTTCAAGCAGGGTGCCCACTTCTCATGGATGCTATGGAGGGATTCCTTTTCAAGGGGGAGATCTCAGAATCTCTGAGGCTCCTTCAACTTCTATGGTTTTTAAGATGAGGAGATTATATGAGTTTAGGGTTCTAAGATGTGAAAACTATGGGATTCTATTACTCCTTGCTGTGGTTGTTCAGTTGTGTCTGACTCATAACTCTGTGGACCACTCTGTCCATGGGGTTTTCTTGGCAAGGATATTGGAGTGTTTGTCATTTTCTCCTCCAGTGGACTAAAGAAAACAGAGTTTAAGTGACAGGGTCACATAGCTTATAAATCTGCTATTGGAATCAAACTCCGATCTTCCAGATTCTAGGTCCAGTGATCTATTCACTGAGTCATCAAGTTGCTCCTATTACTCCTTTTAAGAATATACAATTCCATAGTGACGTGATTCTTTGACTTGCGGATCCTAGGACTCACAGGTTTTAGGATCTGAAATTCTAGGACTTTTTCTGGTTCTAAGACTCTCCAATGGGAATGTTCTTTTGTCTCAGAGACCCCATGATTTGAAGATGGTAGTTATCCAAGTTCATTCTTGGACTCCTACCCAATAAGGTTCTGAGATTCTGGGCAGCTAGGTCTCTTTCCTGGCCCAAAGCCCACCCAACACCACATCCACATTAGTTTTCCAAGCCTCCCAGGGCTGAGAGGAATGCCCAGAGTCTTCCAGTTCTCTTTCCCCAGCTGGTAGCAATGATATGGAGACATGCCTGCTTAGCCTCGGTCTAATCATCCCCAAAACAAATGGCAGATACACACAGGGCTGGTGGGAAGGGGACTGGTGTTTTCCATTTAGAGACCATACATTATTTACATTGCCATTATTCCACCCAATTTGAGTTCACCCTTTCATCCTCCTATAATCAAAGACAATGAATATTTAATCAACAGCCTTACAGAAACTGGGCAGGTCATTAACATAATGGCCCCAGGACTTCAAGGTTGTCTTCCTTCAAAAGCACAGAATGATCTCCTTCCCTCTCACTTGTCTTCTGCTACCCCCCATCTCTTCCTCTATCCCTGGATTCCCAACTCTAAAGTCAGTTCTGGACAGTTCTGGACAGGATCACCAGGGGTTGAGGCAGCATATGTCACCCTGCATTTATTAAGCACCTTCTAAGGACAGGGTTCTGTGTGCTGGTGACACTAAGGTGGATGGATGAATGAATGAAATTTGCACATCTCAATAAATTATCAATAAATTAATAAATAAAAAGTATTCTTTTAAGCACCTTGGATACAAATGCAAGGAAGTGACATAGTCTCAGCTCTCAAAGAGCTGGAGACAACCCAACTACTCCAGTGGAAAGATCTCTAAGGGATGACCCTTTGGCTTAGCTTGTCCTGAACCTAGGCTACCACACATTTATTGCCCACTTCCCAGGCATTTCCGAACTAGGCTGTTTCCACCATCCTTCTTTACCCCATCCTCTATTCCCATCTCAATGCCCTCTTCCCCTAAAAGGAAGTAAGCTTCTTGAGGTCAGGGAGTAAACACTCATAAAAGCTTTTCCATTCATTCAGTTGGGAGCTCTAGTTAACTGACTGGCTAAAGTGAGATAGTCACTGCCTCTCTTGGGCCTCCATTTCCCTCTCTATTGAATGGAGATGGTCCTTTATGCCCACCCATCTCAGAAAGGAATTGTAGGGAAGCAGTATAGTGTGAGGCTGGATATAAAAAATGCTGCCTCTGACTTCGAGGTGGAGGGTGGGAGTTTCTAAGTGCCAGATTGAAGAGGACAGAGGCCTGTGTGGGCCCTGGGTCAGTCCCTTCCTTTACCTATGGACCACAACTCCTTCTTAGTCAAATGACCAGAAAGAGGAGGCAGAGTTATCTGATGATGTTCTCTCTCTAAAGTCTTTTTCAAATCTGACAACCTCTGGCTCTTTAAATATGACTCTCATACTAGCCGCTATATATGTACATGTGCCATTCTTTCCTTCTTTCTCTCCTCATCCAGGTAGCAAAGCAGAGAAAAAACAGGACCATCAGGAATGTCCTGACTTAGAATTCTCCTTCAGACACTCACTAGCTGTGTGACCTGGAGTCTCAGTCTCTTCATCTGCAAAATGAAGGGATTGGGCTGGGTGGAGCCTACAGTTTTTTCCTAGGTCTAAATCTATCAATCCATCTGCAGATCCAAGGAGAAAAGAACTGGATCTGTACTTCCTTAGGAGGTGTCTATTGGCAGTCACCACAAGAATCACCCTACTTCCCATCCCTAACATTTCAGACAAAGGGTCAGCCAGTTTTGAAGACTTCTGTGAAGGGGAGCTCACTACTTCACAAGTCAGACATTTCAACAATGAAAGAACTCAGATTATTAGGGAGTTTTTCCTGATATCCAATCTGGTTCTGCCCTCTGTTGCCAAGCAGAACAAGACAAATCCTTCTGCTTGACAATCCTTCACAAACCTGAAGACAGTTGTCATACTCCCCGAGTCTTCTTTTCTCCAGGTCAAACACTCCCATTTACTTCTACTGCCCTTCCTATGGCACACATTCGAGATCTTTTCTTATATGCTGGTAGCCTTCCACTGGAAACTCTCTATAGCAGATCAATGACCTTCCTATCCTTGTGCTGGCAAAAGTCCTCCAGTGACCAGGGAAGACAAAAATGGAGACAATGGTTCTTGGCCTCTCTCTTGTGAAGACCCTTGAGAACTAGGGGCTTTGTAAATCATGGAGCTCAAAGGAATGCAGGCTCTCTGTATGGATGTGATCTGAGGATCATTCTCCCTGAGTCACATGGACCCCCAGCTCAGCAGCCTTCACCAAGGAGCCTTTTGTCATTCACAGTCTCCTTTCCCCCTCCCCAGTCTCACTGACCCTTGCTCTGCCCTTCAGCACCTTGGACAGGGCTTCCCTCCAGGAATCCTTGTGGAATGAATGTGTGACTCAATGAATGAACCCAGGTAAGGAGATTGTACCTTGACCAACCTTGTCTGAATCCCATGATTAAGGGTTTTTGGGTTTAGAAGTTGGGAGCTGGGGCCATTTGTCCTGGCATTCAAAGTCCTCCTTAATCTGGCTCCAACTTGATTTTCCAGACTTTTTCACCCCCCCCACGACTTCCCATCTTTTATGGTCTGACCAAATTGGATTGCTTCATGACAGATTTAAGATGGAAGGAATCTTGGAAGTTATTAAATCTCACCCCTACATTTTATAGGTGAGGAAACTGAGGCCCATAGAAATACTCTGACACCTTCAATATCCCAGAAGTAGTGAATGGCAAGGCCTGAGTTCAAACTGAGGTCCTTTGATTTCAAATGCAGAGCTTGCCTCCCCTGAGCCTCCACCCTGTTGTTTCTCCAACTCTTTGGTCCATGCCAACCCCCTGACCTGGAACATATTCACTGCTCAACTCTGCCAATTCATACTACCTTGAGCTTAATAGTCACAATGGCCACAATGAAACCCCTTGTTTTACAGAGCAAGACATTGAGGCACAAAGTCACAAAGATAATGGTAAATTTGGCATTCCAACTCATCTCTTCTGACTAGACACAGGGCTCTTCCTGCAGCAATCCTCAGAAATCTTTTCTTCCTTTACAGGCAAATTCAGTTACTCCCTCCTCCATAAAATCTTCCCTGATTTCCCCATCCAGTTGAAAATAAACTCTGTTCTATTTATCCAGCGGTAACCTCTCTCTTCTAGATATCATGACACTCCAGACTCAACCTGTCTAATTGAACTCATCCTTCCCCCACAAACCCTTTCTTCTTCCTAACTTCCCTACCCATCAAGGACATCATCTTCCCATTCCCCAGGCTTACACAAACTAGAAGCAACCCTGGATTCTTCACTATCTGTCATCTCCTATATCCAGGCTGTTGCCAAGGCCTGTAGATTCCACCTTTGTATATTGCTTGAATATTCTTCTCTCCTCTGACACTGCCATTTCCCTGGTGTGGCCCCTTATCCTCATATCTGGACTATTGCACTAGCTGCTGAAGAGAGTGGGGGGAGTATCTCCTGCCTCCAATCTCTCCCTACTCCACTCCATATTCCATTTAGCTACCAAAGTGTGGGTCTGATCATGTCACCCTACTCAGTAAACTCAAATGGCTCCCTATTGTCTCTAGGATCAAAAATAAAATCCTTTGTTTAGCATTCAAAGCCTCTTAAGGCCTGTCCCCTTCCTAACTCTTGTTACTGTTTAGTTGTTTCCATTTTGTTCTGACTCTTTGACTCTATTTGGGGTTTTCTTGGTAAGGATATTGGGGTGATTTGCCATTTCCTTCTCCAGTGGATTAAGGCAAATAGAAGTTAAATGACTTGCCTGGGCTCCCATGAGGTCAAATTTGAACCCGGGTCTTCCTGACTCCAAGTCTAGTGCCCTCTCTGTTGAATCAGCCAGCTGCCCCATTTTTCATACATTGGTCCCTTCTTTCACAAACTCAGTCCAGGGACACTGGTCCTCCTTGCTTTTCCTCCCACAAAGCCTTTCATCTCCCAGTTCTGGGAATTTTCTCTGCCTGGGATTCTCTTCCTCCTCATCTCTGCCTCCTGGCTTCTCTGGTCCCCTTTAAGCCTCAGATAAAATCCTATCTTCTACTAGGAACTTCTCCTGATCTCCTCTAATGCTAGAGTCTTTCCTCCGTGTTCTGTTCCTCCTCCTCTTCCCTCTATTAGACTGGCAGCTCCTTGAGAGCAGGTCTATTCTGGTATCTCCAGATCTGCACAACAGACCTTTAATAAATGCTAGATGGCTTGTCTTCCCTTCCCCCCAGTCGATGTCTGGACCGCGCCTCTGTTTTTGTCACACCGGGCCTTGCACCCTTCTCTAATCACCCCATAGACAATCAGGACATGAGGCCAGGGACAGGCTCTTTCCAGCTCCAGGCCCAGGGCCCTGAGCAGAGTAGGCCTGGCACATGCTTCTTGGTGGATTCCAGATTTAGGTCTGGAAGGGACCATCAGGGGCCATCTAGTCCCATGCCCTCATTTTCCAGACAAGGAAACTGAATCCCACAGAGATTATCTTCCCCAAGGTAAGAACTAGATTTGAACCCAGGACCTCAGACTCCAGAGTTTGGGACTGTAAGATCATCACAGAGAATTGAATGGAGATGAATCGACTGAAGAAGTAGCCTCTGGGGCATCAGAAACTGCCAGAATTGAATGCTCCTCACTCCCCATGAGGCAGGAGAGATTTGACTTCCAGAAATACCTTGTGCCAGGTTCACCAGGTCAAGCCTAGCCAGGGCAGCAGGTGGAGGCTCTGGCCTGCCACCTGGTGGCGAGTCCAAGAACGGCGCCCTTGAGTCCAGATTCCAAACAGGCCCCGGGACTGGTGGTCATTGAACCAGCCTCCAGGGGCCCCACAAAGGCAAAGAGGGCGATGGTGCCCGCCCTGAGAATGCCCTTGATAACTTGCGGCGGAGGGGAGAAATCATGCATATTTCTAAGTCTCTAAAAAATAAATCCAAGATAAAAATTGAAGGGTGTGTGTGTGTGTGTGTGTGTGTGTGTGTGGTGAGTGTGAATGTGTGTGTGGTGAGAACTCTGGTGTCTTAAAGGACCCAGGAAAGATTCTTGGAGAAGGCGGATTTGAGCTGAGTTTTGCAGGAGACAGGGTTCCCAAAAGGCCCCAGCAAAAAGGCCCCGGCAAACTGGGACTGGATTCCATACATGGGGGGATGGAGGGATGGCAAGAAGGCTCCATTTCACAGATAAGGAAACTAAGGCTGAGGGAGCTTAAGGGTCTTGCTCACACAATAGTAGGTGTTTTAGACAGGATTTGAACTCACAACTTCAGACTTTGGGTCCAGACTCTAACCACTACGCATCCTGGCTGCCACAGGACTTGGTAACAGATGAGCTTCTGTGGAGTGAGTATGAGTGAACAGTGAGGATGCTGAGGCTGCCCCCCCCCCCCCACCAGGTGACTGGGAGCCTGGTGTTGTTCTAGGCAGAAAGGGGGTGTTTGGAAGAGAAGAATTTTGGAGGAAAGATAATGGAATCATGTAAAGGGGAGTCAATCAGTTCAAAATGTCCTAGAAAGAGCTGGGAAAGTGGATTGGAACTCAGGAGACAAGTTAGTCAGAGCTGGGGGCTGGGAGCTGACCTCAAGGGCCCCGAGAGGGTCAGCACAGTAGAGTAGATGGGGAGAAGGGACCCCAGGACCAAGCCGTGAGGACCCCAGAGCTTGGGGGCCTGTCATGGTGGAACTGCAGCAAAAAGGACAGAGGCCAGGCCGGAGCGGGGGGAGGAGCTCCAGGAAAGAGAGAGGGGCAAACTGGAAACCCAGAGAGGCCCGCTGGCCAAAGCTGGCCCCAGTGGCCAAAGGCTGACAGGAGGTCAAGGAGGAGAAATGAGGAAAGGCCGTCCATGTGCCCGCAGCTCTGACATTCTCTCTTCTACAAGCTCCCTCCCAGTCCTGCCGCCCCCTGTCCTGACTCCGATGTTCTGTGTTCTCTTTTTCCCCCTGCCATAAAGCATGGTCTGTGGGGGCTCCATAAACGTGTTCTGTGGGGCTCCGTGTGTTCTGTGGGACTCCATAAGCATGTTCTGGGCTCCATAAGCATGTTCTGTGGGGCTCCATAAGCGTGTTCTGTGGGGCTGGGACAGTGGGGGAGAAGGAAGCCTGGGTCCCAGATTCCTCCCCATTGGCTTTGCTTCTTGCCACCTCCCGGGTGGCTTCAACCCCAAATACCTTTGGAGAAGCAGCCGAAGCCCACAAACAATGGGGGCCGGCTGCCAACGGGCATGACTGAAAGAAACCAGACGGAGAATGTGGCCTGTTCTCCTTCCTTTGCTGGCGGGAGGCGCTGCCTGGGGAACAGCCAGGCTGGGGGGGGGGGCGGAAGGCCGGACGGCTGTGGGCCGGGGCCTGCCTGGGCCCACGGAGGGTTTGGCCATCTGAATAGCGCCCGGGTTTACATCCTCCTAGTGGGTAAGGAGGGGATGCAGGGGGAGCAGTGCTGGCCTGGAGTCAGGAAGCCCCGAGTTCAAATCCAGCCTTGCACACTTACTAGCCATGGGATCTCAGCCCAGTCATAAGCATCCACCTGCCTCAGTTTCCTCAACTGAAACGGGGATAACAACTACACCCGCCTCACAGGGTCGCTGTGGGAACCAAATGAAACAATTTCTCAAAGGGCCCAACACGGCCTCTTTCCTTCCTGTTCTCTCCAATAGCCCAGGGTGGGGGAGTGAGAACAGCCATCACCCCCAGTTTATGGAAGGGCTGGTGCCCAAGGCAGGGAGGGGCCTGCTGGAGCAGACTCTGGAAATCAACTCAAAAAGCACAATCTTCACCCAGCACCCACCTAGGACAAGGAGCTCTAGGACCCTCCCTCTCTTTGCCTCAGTTTCCATATCTGTAAAATGGAAGGGCTGGACTGGATGCCCCCCAAGGTTCCTCCTACTTAGAACACTCTGCTTTACTCCTCCATTTAAAAACATTTAAACAGAAAATCTCTATGCCAACCCCCCCAGAGCAGCCGCAAAGATCCCAGGCTAGAGTGCGCCCTGGCATCAGCAAAGGGCAGGAAGACGCACTCACATGCACAGATATGGAGGATCGGTGCAGTTCAACTTGATTCAATTCAACAAGACTCGAGACCAGGCCCTGGAGAGGATTTTCACAACAACCAGCCTCCCACCTCTAATGGAGCATGCCATAAGAAAAAAAAGCATCTATTAAGTGCCCGCTGTATGACTGGCAATGCTAAGTACTAGGGATGTAAAGGAAGTGGGGCTCCCGGGCTTCAGGGCTGGCCCCCTCCGGCAGGGTGGTCTCCATGATCGTCCGCCCCTCTGATTCGGCTTCTTCCACAATAAACACATCCAGGCGGAGCCCTGAAGAAATGAGCCTTCCCAGATGGCCGGGCGTAATTGTCTGTGATTGTCCTGACGGCGTTCTCCAGTGTCAAGGTGACCCTGGCTCTGGAAGGACCACACGCTCTAGCGGCTTGGAGTAGGCAGCGTTCGTCAGAGGAGCTGCCCGTGGCGGTCCAGGGGGTGGGTCAGCACAGGCTGACTCACCAGTCCGGCAGCATCGGCCAAGCACCCTTTGTGGGGCAGCCACGCTGCTGGGGCCTGGGGTGCCAGGACCAAGTGGGGACTGTGCCTCGCTGGGAGCTTCCCCCCACTGCCCCCCCAAGTCAAGTAAGACAGAGGCTGCAATTGGTCTCTGTGGAGGAGACCCCACACCCCTGGAGTCCCAGAGCTTTGGGGGGATTGGAGAATCTCTCGATGCAGAAGCAAAGACTCAGTGTCTCCAGGTTAGGCAGGAGCCTCTGCGGGCAGAGGGGCCTGTGTCTGACCTCCCAAAGCAAGAATCTCCTGTGGGCATCTGTGTACAACGGGCAGACAGATCCATCCTCTGCTTGGATACCATCCGGGACAGAGAGCTCATTACCAACCAAAGCACCCCACTCCTCCCTTCAGGAAGCTCTAGGAATCAGAAAGCTTTAGCTTGGCATGAACTGAAATCTGCCATCCCCCTATCTCTTAGGTCTTCCTTCTGGAGAAAGTCTAAACCACGCAGAGCTATCGGATTTGTCTCTCTATAGGCAACCAAGAAATACAGACTCGTCGGGATGGAGCTTGGAAAGGACCCAGGGACCAGCTACTCTGAACCATTTACAGACGGCTGTCAGCATTTATTAATCACCTACTATATCCAGGCACTCTGCCAGTGAGACTGAGGGAAATCAAGTCACTCCTATGAGGAAGGAGCCAGAGGAGGCTTTGACCCCAGCTCTTCCCATTGCGCCCACCAGGGTGGGGCTGGGGTCTAAGGAACACTGCAGAACAATAGGCTGGTAGACCCTCAGGGGTGACCAGGCTGGAGCAGTCATCTGTGACCCTGGCACGTCGGCTTCCACAGTAGAGAAGAAACTGCTCCCCATCTTTATGAACAGAGGCTTTCCAAATGGAAAAACAATTTAGTGGTTTGTGCCGCCTCGGCTTCCAGGCTCCGTGGGGAGAGGGTTAGAAATGAAAATAGCACTGACTCTATCGTGCGTCTACAATCATGTGTCACTTCAGTTCCACAGCCACAGTCTAGTCTACAGAACAGGGGAAGGACCTGGGACAAGGCCCAGGACCAAAAGGAGAGGTCAGGCAAGGAGCTCCCCAACTTGCCCTGTGACCTTGGGCCTCAGTTTCCTCCTTTGTTAAATGAGGAGCACCAGGGGCTGCTAAAGTTCAGGCTAACATGGACCTGCTATGGAACCTTTCAGCTTCCAGTTTGGGGACAAAAAATTAGACAAAATTAGGGGACAAAAATTAGAGCACTAAACTGCTCTCCCCACACTGCTGGTTTAGACCTCTGGGGTCCAGTGGGTCAGGTCTCATTCCTCTCCACATGATACTTGAAATGAGAGACCCTGTCCTCCCTCCAAATCTCCTTTTCTCGCAGAGGAGACATGCCCAGTTCCTACAATGGTCACCATAGGGCATGGACTCCAGTACCGACCCATCTCCAGGAGTGGTGTCCACAATGGACACAAGACTCAAATGACCAATCGGCATTTATTAGTCATTTACTGTATACAAAGTCTACCAGTCACTGGGGACACAAGTACAAAGACTGAAAAATATCTACCCACAAAAGGTCTTGAATAGCTTTCATCCTGAAGGGGAGATAAGAACACACACACACACACACACACACACACACACACACGCGCGCGCGCGCGCGCGCGTGTACACACGCATCTATAGGTTAGATACACCTAAGAACACATATATTACATATCAAAGAAGGCATGCACATGGGCCGCCAGAGTGCACAGAGTGCCAGGCCCGGACTCAGGAAGCCTCATCTTCATGAGTTCACATCCAGCCTCAGACGCTCCCAACTGGGTGATCCTGGGCAAGTCACCTCACCTTGTTTGTCTCTGTTTCTCATATGTGGAATGTGCCAGAGAAGACAGTCACCGAGAGTTGGACGCAATTGAAACAACTAAACCTGAACATATATGGCACATACATATAGACTAAAGTTCAAGAAAGAGAATTCACATAAAATGCAAGGTAGCTAAACACTTAAACTAGCAATTGGGGGAGGGGGGTCAGAAAAGGCTTCCCATAGAAGGTGGCAGGAGGCTTCCAGTGGAATACTGGAATCTGAGCCACTGAACTTTTTTTAATCAATACCTTGGATAAAGGCAAAGATGCCAGGCGGCTCAAATTAGCAGAGGATGACAAAGAGAACCAATGCAACCAGGATAAAAAGGAAGACAGAAAACTGGGGAACAATTTTTATAACCAGTGTTTCTGGTAAAGGACTAATCTTTCAAATATATAGAGAACTGTCTCATATTTATAAGAATACAGGTCATTCCCCAATTACTAAATAGTCAAAGGATATGAATAGGCAGTTCTCAGATAAAGAAATGAAAGCAATCTATAGTCATATGATAAAATGTTCTAAATCACTATTGATCTGAGAAATGCAAATTAAAACAACTCTGGGGTATCACCTAACATCTAACACATTGGCCAATATGACAAAAAAGGCACATGATCAATGTTGGAGGGGATGTGGAAAATTGGGACACTGATGCATTGTTGGTGGAGCTGTGAACTCATCCAACCTTTCTGGAGAGCATTCTGGAATTATGCCCAAAGGGCACTAAAACTGTGCAAACCCTTTCATTCAACGATACCACTGCTGGGTCTGTATCCCAAAGAGATCACCAAAAAAAGAGTAAAAAAACCCCACAAATACAAAAATATCCATAGCAGCTCTTTTTATAGTGGCAAGGAATTGGAAATTGAGGGGATGCCCATCATTGGGGAATGGCTGAACAAGTTGTAGTAGATGAATATGATGGATCCTGGAGTAATTTGCCATTTCCTTCTACAGTTCATTTTACAGATGAGGAAACTGAGGTCAACAGGATGAAGTGATTTGCTCAAGGTCACCCAGCTAGGAAGTGTTTAAGTTTGGAAGCTGAGTCTTCTTGACTCTGACCTTTCACCCATCTCCTGTGCCACCCACAGCCCTAGCTAGAATCCTATGAGATAAAATTCAACAGATAAATGTCAAGTCTTCCCTTGTATATAAAAACTCAACTTCACAAGTATCAGGTGGGAAAAGATGTCATTTCAAGAAAAGATCTGGGAATTCGAGTGGACTCCAAGCCCTATCCTGTTTGTCCTCCCAAGACTGAAGAACCCAAAGGGAGAGCTTAGAAGAGGCTGTGTTTTCAAGCTAACCCAGAGTGGAGTGGGGTCCTTCTGGAGGTGGGCAGTTGCCCACTTGCTCGGAGGGTGACAGAGCATGGGTTGGCCTGGAGGTGATGTGACCCCTTCCCAATCTCCTGGCCCAGCTCTGAGGGCTTCTGTCTGTCTCTGACCTGCACCACACACAGGGCCTGGCTCACAGAGGATTTTAGGAAATTCTTGCTAAATTGAATGAAAACTCTCCACTTTGACAGAGTCACATTCTCATAGACTTTCTCTGCCTCTTTTCTCACTCAAACCACTGACCAAAGCCATCCCCACTCCCTGCCTTCACTTCTCCCATCCCTAAATCACTACCTGGAAGCCCCCTCCAGGAAGCCCCCTTGGATCACCCTCACCCAGGCATGGATTTTCTCTTTTCTGCATTGAGAAACAACAACGCTGTCCATGATAAACCTGATGTTTGTACAGTCTTAAAGCTTACAATTGGTTCCTCACAAAACCCCAGGGAGGTCGGCACTACTGTTATTCCCATTTATAGAGGGGAAACTGAGGTTGGAAGTGTTTTGGACAGAGTCAAAAAGCCCATAAGTGTCTGAGGCAGAATTTGAACTCAGGTCTACCTCTCCTATGTCTTCTTTCTCTCTCTCTCTTTCTCTTTCTTTCTTTCTTTCTTTCTTTCTTTCTTTCTTTCTTTCTTTCTTTCTTTCTTTCTTTCTTTCTTTCTTTCTTTTAGAGTTTTGCAAGGCAAATGAGGTTAAGTGGCTTTCCCAAGGCCACACAGCTAGGTAATTATTAAGTGTCTGAGGTGGGATTTGAACCCAGGTACTCCTGACTCTAGGGCTGGTGCTCTATCCACTGTGCCACCTAGCTGCCCCAATTGAAGAGTTTTTATTTGATCCTGGAGGCAAGAGGGAGCCACTGGAGTTTACTGAGTAGTGGAGTGACTGTTCAGATGGGCCAAGCTGCAGAGCTCCTGGGTCACTGGAGGGAGCAGGGGCTCAAGGAAGGGGGGCACTGGCAGTGACATGAAGACAGGGACTGATTTATCTTGGCAGACCCCATCCCAAGGACCCCATGTCCAGCCTGCTGAACTGACCAAGAGACAACAGAGTTCAGGGAGTGGCCACTGAACTCGGTGCCCCTTGATGTGTCTGTCTATAAAATGGGGTAACAGCATGTGCATAACTCTGACACTCCCAAATTTGGCCTCCCAACTCTAACCATAACCTAAATCTCTTGTTTTCTCACAATGCCAGATGGCCAGGAACCTTAGAACACCCCAGTCTCCAAAGAATGAAAGTCATATGTGTCCCAAACTGAGACAGGAGTTGGGGGGTGAGAAGGTTCTAGCTTATTCCTGAGAATGGCAAGGAATGTGACCCCAGAAATGGAAGGGCAAGGAGGGGGAAAGGAAAGGATCCAGAGGTATCCAGGTCCTCAGTCTTGGAGGAGATAATCTGGGGAGGTTCTAGTGGGGGATGAAAGGTTGGGGAGGACTGGAGGTGGCACTGATGAAAGGAAAGCACAGGAGCCAGGATGTGCTCCCCAGAACTTCCCTCATAGTCACACCAAGAGGGAGAAAGGGGAGGAGGGGGCAAAGGATGGAAGCCAGACCTAGAGAGGGAAGGGTCTTCCCCAGGGCCACAAAAACCAAGGTGTATCAGAGGAAAACCCAAAGTCAGGACCTTTAACTCCAAAGTCACCACCCAGTCCACTGAACTACATTGGCTCCTGATAATTATAGCACCAACCGACAGCTGGCTCTTGGGAACCCTCCCCTTCGTGTCCTTCTCCATTTTGAAACCTGCCATCTCTCCTTTTCCTCCAGTCTCCAACAGTGAGTAGCCATTCCTTCTTGTGGCCATGGCCAAACTCCTTACGCCCTTGGCCCCCTCCCTTCTCCCCTCTCCAGTTTCCAGCCTCTCCCTCTCTCCTGGCTCCTGGCCCCCTCCCTGCTCACAGTCACATGTCTCTCCTCACCATAGCCCACCCTCTCATCCAGGTATTGTCAACGCTCTCCTCTCTGTCTCAGAAGAGACCCAATCACTCTAGACTCATTGCCTCTGCCCTCACAATCTGACTGCCCACCTCATCCATCAGCTGAAACGGCTCTCCAAGTGACCAATGATCTTTTTTTTTTTTTTTTGCAAGGCAAACAGGTTAAGTGGCTTGCCCAAGGCCACACAGCTAGGTCATTATTAAGTGTCTGAGACCAGATTTGAACCCAGGTCCTCCTGACTCCAGGGCCGGTGCTTTATCCACTGCGCCACCTAGCCGCCCCTATACCAATGATCTCTTAATGGCCCCTGCCTATGGTCTTCTCTCTGTCCTGCTCCTTCTCAAACTGACATGGTGACCACCCTCTACTCCCAGATAATCTCCCCTGTCTGGGCTTGTGTGAGGCTGCTCGATCTCAGCTCCCTTTCTACCTTTTGGACTGAGTTTTGTCCCTTCCATCATGCTCCCTCATCAGGGGTCCCCCAAGGCTCTGCCCTCGGCCCCCTGCTCCCCTCTCTGGATTCCCACCAAATGCCCCATTTCTTCACCCTCTTTAAGGCTCATGCCCTCCTCTCCACCAGAGAGATGGTCCCACACTAGATCATAACATAACCCCCACACTCCGCTTTCCCAGTTGGGAACTCTGAGATTCCTTCCATCTGACAATCACTCTCCAGACATCACCACACTCTGAACTTTCTCCCTCATCAGGACCTCCACTCTCCCACCCCTCAGCACTCTCTTGGCTATTATCCAGGATCTGACTTCATTTTCTTCACTCCTAACCAATAGTTAGGCATTCCAATGCTACGCTGTCCTCTCTTCTTGAACCCCGATCCCCAACATTCACCTCCTCTCTTACTCATGAACTGAAGCCAGGTGGGCATTTTGTTCTTGCTTTTATCCCTTTGCCCTTAGATGCTATTTCACATTTTTCTTCTCAAGTTTCCCACATTGCCCTTTTCCATTCCCTCTCAGCTGACTTGATTGAGAAAATGAAGAGCATTTGACACAAGCTCCTTCCTTGCTCTTTCTGATCATCTCAATCCCCGTGACATTATCTCCTACACTCTCCTCCTTTCTCTGTTTTCTAGCAGATGTCCCTCCAAGAACCTTGTAAGGTCAACTCCTCTAGATGTAGGCTCCATCCCCTCTACTTGTCTTCGGCAAGCAACTGCCTCCTCTCTCCCAGCCTACCACCATCTTCTATGTCTCTTTTATTGACTGGTTCCTTCCCTATAGCCCAAGTGCCCCTCTCCCTGTGACACATCCTTCAATACCCTCAAGCTATGATCCTCTCCCCTTTTGAAAATATCATCTATATAATCTGAGAATTTTGTTTGCTTGACTACATACATATACATATTTACATAATAAAGATATATATTTCCTTAACGAGAAAATGAAATCTAGTTTAATATTCCTCACTATTTAACCCTTTAATAGTCTGACTTCCAACCTCAATTCCTCAATTCCTCCTTTCTGAAGTTACCAATGATCTCCTTTGCCAAATCTGATGGCTTTTCCTCAGGGAACATCTCTGCTGCATTTGACACTACTGACCATCCTTTCTGGTTGGTCTCTCCCTTCTGGATGTTGGTGAGACTACTCTCTCTTGCTTTTCTTTCCATCTATCTGTCTGCTCCTTTGCTATCTAGTCTTCCATATCACTCCCCTTAAGTATTCTCCCTCTTCTCTTCTCTTGTCTTTCTTCTCCCTTCCTCTTCTCCCTCTACATTAGGCAATCTCATTGAGTCCCATGAAAATGATGTTAATCCATGTCTCTTGTCCCAGTCTGTGCACCATCTTGCTTACTGGACTTTCACATTGCATTTCCCGGAGACATCTTAAAAATACATCTCAAACATAAAATTATCTTACCCCCATATTTCCTGTCTATCAAAGGCACCACCATCTTTCCAACATCTCAGGTTGTGACCTAGGCACTATCCTAGATAACCTCATTTTCCCTTTTCCCACATATCCAATCAGCTGTCAAATCTTGCCATCTCTACCGTTTCTCAAATCCAACATCTTTTCTCCACTCACACATTTACCACCTGAGTTAAGGTCCTCATCACCTCTCTCTTAGATTAAATCAACAGCCTCTTGATTGGTTTTATATTACTTATCTCTCCATCCCCATTTACCTTACATACAGGTGCCAAAGTAATATGTTTTAAGTGTAAATCTGAAAAAAATGGCCAAGAAAATCAAGGGAATTAATGAAAACAGATGTGAAGAAGATGACTAGCTAGATCAGATCTCGAACTATATTATAAAGTGGTAATTATCAAAATAATCTGATATAGGCTAAGAAACAGAGGATGGAGAATAGATTAGATATACAAGGCATACTAATAAACAACAATCATAGCAATCCGATATTTCATGAAGCAAAAAATCCAAGCTTTTGGGACAGAAACTCACTATCTGATGAAAACTGCTGGGACACTGGAAAACAATTTGGCAAAAACTAGGTTATACATCAACTTCTCACATCACCAAGATAAGGTCAAAATGGGCACATGATTTTGACACAAAGGATGATACTATATACAAGTTAGGACAGCATGGAGTAGTTTACCTGTCAGATCAAGGCAGAATTCATGACCAACTGAGAGAGAGAGAGCATTATGAGATATAAAAATGGATAGTTTTGATTATATTATGTTTTTGTACGAACAAAACCATGTAACCAAGATTAGAAGGAAAACAGAAAGCTGGCAAGTTTTTTTTAAACAGAAAATGTCGTCATTTCTCATGTATGTGTATAAAACTGAATCAATTTTATAAGAATACAAGTTATTCCCCAATTGATTAAATGATCAAAATATATGAACAGGTAGTTTTCAGACCAAGAAATCAAAGCTATCTATAATCACATGAAAAAATGTTTTTAAATCACTATTGACTAGAGAAATGTCAATTAAAATACCCACATGCCTATCAGAGGAGCCAACATGAAAGAGAAGGGAAATGATCAATGTTGCAGGGGATGTGGGAAACTTGGGACACTAAAGCACTGTCAGTGGAGCTGTGAACTGATCCAACCATTCTAGAACTATGCTCAAAAGGCAAGGAACCCGTACAAACCCTTTGACCCAGCAATACCACCACTATGTTGGTATCTGAAAGGAATAAAAAACAAGCAAACAGGAAAAGGACCTAGATATTCAAAATGTTTATAGTAGCTCTTTTTGTGGTGACAAAGAATTGAAAATTGAGGGGATGCCCATCTGTTGAGGAATGACTGAAAGCTGCAAACACTGTTGTGCTATGAGAAATGACAAGCAGGAGGATTTCAGAAAAATGTGGAAAGACTTACAAAAACTGATGCAAAGTCAAGTGAGTAGAACTGAGAGACATTGTACACAAGTAGCACTAATGTTATATGATGACCAACCGTGACTGACTTAGCTATTCTCAGTCATATAGTGATCCAAGAGAATGCCAAAGGACTCACAAAACAGGCTATCTACCTCCAGAGAAAGTGATAATAAAATATGGAGATCCAAACATATTTTTCACTTTCTTAATTTCTTTCATGTTTTTTTGGGGGAGGAATCTGTTTTCTTTTACTACATGACTAATATAGAAATGTTGGTTTGCATGATTACATATATAAATATATATAAAACCTATACTAAATTGCTTACCATCTCAGGGAAGGGAAAGAAGGAAGGAGGGAAAGAATTTGGAACTCAAAATTTTTAAAAAGAAATGTTAAAAATTGTTTTCATATGCAATTGGAAAAAAATACAATTTTACAATTAAGTAGACTTGACTGTCACTTCCCTTCCCCCTCCCCTCAGTACACTGCAAGAGCTCTCTAGTTCCTCTAGAATGACACACCTGCCTATCTTTTAAAACTGACCTCATTCTCTTTTTCAGACCTTCCTTTTACTCCAGAACCTTGGGATCCAGTGACACCAGTCCTGTTTCTAATATATATATATATATCTATATATATATAGATAGATATAGATATAGGTAGATAGATATAGATATAGATATAGGTAGATAGATATAGATATAGATATAGGTAGATAGATATAGATATAGATATATAGATATATAGAGATATAGAGATATCTCTCTCTCTCTCTCTCTCTCTCTCTATATATATATATATATATAGATAGATATTCTATCTTCCCCACCTGCACTGCTTGCTCTTTACCTCCACCTCATGAATTCCTCCAGTATAAGCCCCCCCCCCCCAATTCTGTTTTAATTCCTGAAAATGCTTGTGCCTTGGCCTTCTTAAATGACTTTGCATTTAGTCTTGGGTAGCTGGGTGGTGTAATGGCTAAAGTGCTGAATCTGGAGTCAGACAGACCTGAGTTCAAATCCAGCCCCAGACACATACTCTCTGGGTTTCTCTTGGCAAGTCATTTAACCCTGTTTGCCTTAATTTCCTTAACCATAAAATAGAGTCAGGGTGGAAGTGACCATCTGATGAGATCCTGCTTGAAAGGTAGACTTCCTATATTACTTGATATCTGTTTGCATTTGCTCACTTTATATTTATTCTTTTGGTATTGACGTGCTGTTTCCTTTAGAATGGAAGCCTTTTGGGGAGTAGGCCTATTCTATTCATCTTTGGAACCCCAAGACCTAACACATAGTGGGTCCTTAATAAATGCTGACTGGTTAGGTGATCACCTCCCTCAAGGTTACTTCTGAGGTCCCTGCAGAGGACCCCCAGACTGAGTCATCCTGTCCACCTCTCTCCAGGGCCTCAGCTCTACATCACCAAACACCTACTGGACCTTCACAACTGATCATCCCAGATATACCTTAGACTGGTTCCCAGGGACCAGAATGGAACACATGACCTTCTCACCAAACTCAACTGTCTTCCCAAGTTCTGGCACTGCCATCTGCCTAGTCACTCAGACTTGTGACCTTGGCATTATCTGGGTCTCCCAAGTCTCCCTCACACCCCCTTTCTAACCACAGACAAAGCCTGCTGTTTCTACCTCCACAGCTTGACCCTTTCTCTCTAATCACATAGCCTCCACTCAAGTCCTCAAGACCTCTTACCTAGACTATTCGAAGGTCTCTTAGGGGTCTCCCTTCCTCAGGTCTCTCCCCACTTGAACCCATCATCTGCCTGGCTGCTCAAGGGACTTTCCTGGAGATCAAGTGGGACCATGTCCTGCCCTCACTCCATTAACCCCAGGGGCTCCTTACTAATTTTAGAATGAAAGAGACTATTCTGGTTATTTTCAAAGTCCTTTTCTTTGCAGCCCTATTATACACGATTTCCCACATTCATTTTACAGTTCAGTCACATTGGCTTTCTCTGTTCCTTTCACATGATTCTCCATCTCCCATCTCCAGCCTTTGCCTGGACTGTCCCCCAGGCATGGAATGCACCCCCTCCTCACCTCCATCTTAGAGAATCCCTATCTTCCTTCTCCACAAAGTCTTTCTTGACCCCTCCCCAATTGGCTGGTCATTTTTCTGGATATACCTCTACACTTAGGTCTTATCTTCCCATCCTCATTCATTGTCTGTGTCCCTGGTTTACTTAGCAAATGTTGATTCTTCAAGAATTTTAGGGTTTTCAGAGAGTGTTACCGACATGAACTCACTGTATTCTCATAACCACCCTGTGAGGTGGGAGCTATCACAGAAAGAGAGGTGGACCACACAGTGGCCACAGGCGCAGCGTCCCCTTCCCCAAGTGACAC
The DNA here is from genome assembly GCF_037893015.1 of Macrotis lagotis. NCBI lineage: Eukaryota > Metazoa > Chordata > Mammalia > Peramelemorphia > Peramelidae > Macrotis > Macrotis lagotis. Next base: position 29,213,552 of record NC_133659.1, on the reverse strand, counting down.
AAGGACCTAAAACGTGAGCCCTGGGTCAGCCTATCTGGCGCGTGGTACACACAAGCTGCCCTTCAACACAGGCCAAGGCAGGGTGAGAGATATCATAGGCGTGGACCAAAAAGAAGAAACAGAAAGACGGGTCCAGGTCCTGCTAGGGAGTCACGCATGAACTGGATGGGGACTCTTCAAAGAAATCATGAGGCTTTATTATACAACAAAACATACGAACAGAGATAAAAACAGAGGTCCTGGAAGGAGTGAGACGGTCAAGCACTTTACACCACCCAGCCCTCCCCCCTCAGACTCACTTCCCCCTCCCCCTCGGAAAGCAGAACACAACTGTGGGCGGCGGGTGGCGGACGCATCACCAGAGCTCCCATTTCTAGAGCGCTTCCGAGTCTCCAAAGCGCTTTCCTCACAACAGCCCTGTGAGGTAGGTAGTGCAAGGATTTTTATCCCCATTTGACAGATGGGGAAACCGAGGCCTGGAGAGTTGAAGCAACTTGCCCGAGGTTCCAGGTCTCGTTAAGTGCTAGCACTGGGTTTTGAACCCAGGTCTTCGGCCTCCAAGATCAAGGCTCTTTGCCGTGTGTGGCTAATATCTGGATGAATCACGGGCTGGTGGTGGGCTGACTTGGAAAGGCCCCCCACAAATGTGGGTCCGAGTCCCCTCCAAATGCCACCCGCGCCCACCCTTCCCCACCAGCTTGGGTGTCGGCCGCAGCAGCCCCAAGCCAGGCGCCACATGAGGCCCAGGCTGCGGCGCATTGATGGAAAACCCAGTTTACTGCAGATTGTACTTGGCCTCTCTTCGCTCCTCGTTCTTACAAGACTTGTTGATATCCATGATCTTCTCACAGATGTATTTGTTGACTTTGGACAGTCTCTGGGCAATCTCCGTCTCATCCACGGTTTCTTGTGCTATTCGGTCATAGAGACACTCTGTGGAGGCAAGGAGAGAAGAATGTGTGGATGAGAAGCCAGTGGGAGGGGTCTGACCTTGCCACTGCCCACCTCTGGCCTCCAGGCCTGCGGATGCACCTTGCCCTGGGCGGCCTGGCCTCCCCAGCTGCCCTTCCGCCTCCAGGGAGCAGCCAGATTTTCTCTGTCCCTCCATGACTCCCATCTCCCACCTCTGGGCCTTTGCATGGCTTGTTCCCTGGGTCTCCCCCTCCCGCCTTCCAGAAAGTTGCAGCTCATGCCTGGGGCCACCTTGGAGCTCCCTCCCAAACTAATGTGTATTTCCTCACTTTGTACAACTAGAGCTTCTCATCTGTGAAACAAGAGGAAAGGGCGAACGACCCCCTCACCTACAGTCTAAGGACTGAGAATCAACCTGAAGGGGCCAGGGGCTCCCAGAAAGCCAAGACAGAGGAAAAGATGATGGGAAAGTGTGATGTGTGTGTGTATCTGTGCGTGTGCGTGTCTGTATGTTGTGTGTGTGTGTGTGTGTGTGTGTGTGTGTGTGTGTGTGAAGGACCCAAATGCCCAGCCAGGGGTCTCCTGTGTGGGAAGGGCTGGGGGCCAGCTCCAGGCCTACAGCAAGGTTTCTGTTTCTCTTTTGAGGACACCACAGAGGAGTCTACATTTGGGCTGACCGCAGGCCACCAGCCACCAATGCTGGGCTGTGTGACTCCTAAATCAGGGGGACTGGGGGTTTAATGTGGGTTTTTCACAAAGTGATGAAGGGTCCTCAGAGTCTGGGCCTGTCCCTGATCCCCCTGAAATTCAGCAGATGTTTATGCTGTTCCCTCCTCCCTTCTCTGGTTACTCTACCTGGAGCCCGACAGGCCTGGGAAGGGTCTGCAGTGTGTGTTGGGGTGGGGTCCCTTTTTCCTTCAGGATGACTCATGTCCCCCCATCCTCCCCCAGCCTCTGGGGGCTCCAGCTCACTGACCATAGGCAATAGGATGGTAAGAAGCTAAGAGTGAGCTCTATCTGCCCACCCAAAGAGTGGGGAGAAAAGGGGTCTGAGGAGAAAGCGCAGTCAAGTTCACGCAGTGTAGGGACCAGGGGCCCGGGCTCCAGCCTCTCCCCAGGAGCTCCCAGGGCTATCCCTCTGCATTTCCTCTGGGCTCCAACATTTCTCATTCTATGTTCAAAGGGAGCTCAGACCTCTGACACCCCCTGTCCTAAGACCCCTCCCAGGCTTGACCTTCTCTGTTTCACCACATGCCAGCCCAGAGTGGAAGGGCAAAGACAAAGGTCCTAGAAAAGGACATGGGCTTTGGGGCAGAGGAGCTGGGTTTAAATCCCACTTCTATGAGACCCTGAGTCAGTCAGCTGACCTCTGCACCTCTCATCCCACAGTAATCACTGTCCATGTCACATTCCCTTTCTGGGCTATGGGCTTCTCTACTGGCCCAGTTCCACTGGAGCCAGTGGCTGCATCCATCTTCCCCAACCATGGTGACAACTTCCGGTTCCCTCGGTCTCCCCGGGGATCCCCAGGACCCTACCCTTAGCCCAGGGCAGCCCAGTTTCCAGGCTGATGCCCCATGATGCATCCTAGGAAGGTCACCCACTCCGCCCAGAGCTCCCTTCTCTGCCCATGTCCATCCAGCTCTCCCAGGTCAGCCTCGCTCTGGGCTCACTTTCCTGCCTTGGCTATCTCCAGTCCTGGGTCTAAAGTTGGACTTTAGACATGAGAATGATGGCATGTCTGGAAGGGGTGGAAGAGCTGGAGAGACAATGCCCCAGGTCCCATTCCTGCCAGAGGAGGAGAGGAAACTGGGCACTTCCTCCTATGACAGAGAGAGTCAAAGACTGAGGGAGGAAAGTGAAGCAGGAACACAGAATGATGCCCCATCTGAAAAGGACCAGAGAGCCTCCCTATGGTCAGTGCCTGAGATTAGAGAACACAGAATGCCAAGCTGTGAGAGACGGGCCAACCTGGAGCAAGGGGAGCCTCAGGTCCCCTAGTCTAGACCCTCCACAGCCCAGTCAGGATCACAGGAGCAAGAACCTCAGGTCTCTGGCAGAGCCAAGACAGAAGCGAGAGTCTGGAGGTCTGAGACTATGCCTATCCCTCTGCCCACCTCGCCCTTCCTGGCTGGCCCTCAGAAATGAGGCAAGGGCCTAAGGGGCCTGAAGGGAGGGACCCACCTCTGACGATGCTGAGTTTGTGAGGTGAGAGGGGCGGCTTGGGGATGGCATCCTTCTTCTTCTTGGTGGCGACCCCAGTGACGCTGCGGTTCTTCAGCACGTCTGTCCCCCAGATCATGACGGCCAGGTTCTTGGTGTATTTAGAGTCTCCTTGGGTGACCTGCAGTTGATGCCACCTTTCCTCATCAACCCAGATACCGCTTCCAAGATGGACCTAGAAGGGCAAGAATCGGGAGTGATTGGTTACCTGGGGGAGGGAAGGAAGGGGCCTGGCAGAGGATGGAGGAGAACCCCTAGCCCCAACATTTCTTGGCTGCCTCCCCTAGGTCTATGCTGGGTCACCCACCCTCACTTGTGTGCAGGGCCTCCTGCTTGGACTAGAAATGGCCAAGAACTACCAGCCCAGAAGGGCATCAAGCCTGGTCAAGAAGTCTAACCTGCACAGTATCTAAGATAGTGCCCTGTGTCTAAGCCCAGCTGAAACGCCAGGAGGTGCCCAGGGCCCGAAGATCATTCAGGCCAATCCTTCCAAATGGAAGCTCAAAAAAGAGGGAAGGACTGCCCCAAGGCCACACAGTTCAGAGTCCCTCCCCCAGATCTGCAGTCTCCCTGGCTGAAGTTCTCTGTGCCCACACCCCCCCATTTCATACACATCCAGGGGTCTGTGAACTCATTATTAAAAGTCTGGCATCTTTGTTTCCACATCACTGATGTCCATTGCAACTCTACAATCTTACACCTTTTAAAGCCTTATTCTGGGAAGGGGTCTCTCCAAGATGGAGGGCCAAGAAGGGTCCATTGCCACAAACAGGGCTAAGATCCCTCTTTAGGGAAGCAGCTCAGACCCAGGGAAGGGGGCTGAGATCACACAAGGAAGGGGAGCTCCCTGCTGCTCAGCTGTGGACCTGGGGTCTTCTGAGGCTGGCCCTCCAACTGCAAGGCCTACCGAACTACACCACTGGCAGCTCCTGGCTGGCAACCCAGGCCCCTCTCACCTGGCTCCCAGTCTTATTCTCACTACTCCCCCAGCAGAGAAGCCACCCCACTCATGTATCTTCAGTTCCTTTTCTACGTTCTCTGCTCAAAGGCCCCTCCCAGCTCTGACATCCCCCCTTCTCTACTCTAAGGACCCTGACGGGGGGCTTCCTGGCTCTTCCTGGACCACAACACTGGCTTCTTGACTCTGGCCACTCTGGGCCCCCTCCCCTCCCCCTCCTTGCCTGGACCTCTCCCTCCTCATCTCCTCTTCCACTTCCTTCATGTCATGACTGCCATGCTGCCCCATACAAGAAGCCCCTCCTGTCCTTCCCCCCATTTTCTTTGTCTCTAGCTTGTTCATACCCAGTTGTGGCATATTGACTCCATGAGGGCAGGGTCTGGCATATAGTAGGAGCTTCATAAATAACTGATACAAATGTGATACTGTTTTCTGTGGGTCAAAAAGGCTGGTTTGGGAGGAATGTCCTCTTCTCATTTGCCTAAAATGTCCTCCAAGTGGCCCATCCTAACCCTGACTGGCTGTGAATCTGGCTCGTCTTGAGGCTCCAGTCCCAGAATCTCTCTAAAAACTTTTCTAGAGCCAATCGTGTCCCCTACAAGTCCCCCAAGCCCCTTCCTGAGGCCCCTTCCACAGCTTCTGCCTGCTTGGGGGGGGGATGATGGGAGCAGATAGATATGTCAAAGTTGAACCATCTATAGTCCTGAAGACTCCTCTCTAAAGTGTAGACACTGGGCCAGATGGCAGAAGGACCACTTTCCCCTCTCCAGCCTGACAGTGCCACAGATCCTAAGGACCTGGGGAGGGGTGGGGAGGGCACAAAAGCAGCTTCTGGGGGGACCCTTCCATGGCCTTTCACCTACAAAAATAAGGTGACCATTTACGGCCACAGAGGAAAAAGGAAGCCCTTGAGTCCCGGAGAGTCAGGGCCCAGGAAAAAGGGGCTGATGTGTTAACTGGGAACAACTGAACTCTTTGGTCAAGCAGGAAGAGAAGAGAGGATTGGCCTCAAACCCCAGAGGGGGCAGCTACTGCCAGGATACCCCTGGGGATGGCATTTCTCCTCAGGCCTCAGTTTCTCCCTCTGTAAAATGGGGACTGGTCTCCATGGCCTCCAAGGTCCCTTCCAGTTCTAGATTCTAGAGTGTTCCTCCCTCCTGTTGGCTCTGGGGGGCCTCACTGGTGTTCCGAGTTTGCCTGCTTTTCATCCCCACATCATATAGCATCTCACTTGTCCTGGCACCAAGGGACCCCTGGGGCAAGGGGGTTGCAGAGAGGACATGGCTCTGATAGTCTGGGTGTGAAGGGTGGTGAGCGAGGGCCCCGACTTTCTCTTTGACCTTGGGGAGTTGCCATCTTGGTGAGCCTCAGTTTCCTCATCTGTAAAATGTGGCTGTCGAGCCTTTCTGTGTGAGAACAGGAAGGATAAAGAGATCCTGGTGACAGCCCACAGGACCCTGGCTCCGAGCTCCCTCCCCGGGCGCCCCCACAGTGCTCCCTGGGGGCCCTTGGCCCTGTCGGCCCCCAGCTGACGGTCACGCGGAGGGGGTTGCAGATAATACCTTGCCATTCTCCAGAATATACTTGTCCATGACGGGAGCAGGGCCAGGATAATAGGACGACGTATTTGCCTCCTCACTGAAGGTCTTGTGTAACTCCGGCTCAGGCTCAAGGGATTCTGACTTGACTTTTTCCAGCTCAATAGCGGGACCTAGGCAGTTGAGAAAAGAGAGCCGTCTGCCCTCCAAAGACGACAGAAAGCATTCTCCCTGACCCGCAGCACCACAGATGCCATGGCATCCCCGAGGATGCCTCATGCAACCCTTTCATCTTACAGAATAGGAGACTGAGGGGCAGAGGAACAGGGACTGTGGCCCGGCGGGGGCTCAAACCCAGAGCTCCTGCTTCCGCTGCACTTGGGCAGCGGGGACACCGGTGGGGACTGTCCCTCTGTTTCTCAACAGGCCCCTGACTATCCCCGCATTTTCCCCTCAAATAAACTGTCTGGCAAGGGCTTAGCACAGGGTCTCGTAAACAGTAGGTACTTAATCGCGGTTTGATTCCTCCCTTCTTCCCTTCATCCCAGGTGGACCTCAGGGATCAAGGCCCAGCTGCAATCACCGGGCACGGCCAGAGCCCCTTGGAGCTTCCCCAGTGTGGTGTTGGCATCAGCTGGTGAGATGAGGGGCCCCTCTCCCAGAGAGGGAAGGCACCCGGTCCAAGGTCACACAGTGATCCCGGGGACAAGCTGAGAAGTGGGGTCCGAGATCTGGGCTTGGAAAGTCCCTCATTTTAGAGATGAAGAAACTGGGGCTGAGGAGTTGAAGGGGTTTGCAGTAAAAACTAGTTAACTGAATGACTGCCTTGCCTGGCACCCTCCCTCCGGAGCCTGGTGACCCTTCCTCTCCATCACGCTGGCAGGCCCCTCCAGGGCCTTGGCCCTGTAGCCCTGTGTCCTGGACAGTGTGCTCTGACGGGGCAGGGATCAGGTCCCAAGTTCAGAGCAGATGCCCCCCCTCAGGTGGGCCTGCTTTTCACCCTCATCTCCCAGTGGGCTTTCCTCACCATGAATGACCCACTGGCTGTGGCCATTCAGCTCCAGCCCCTGTGTCTGCGTGGGTCAGAGACCCTGGGGGTCCCCCCCACCCTGGACTGAATAGGGGGCTTGCCCCTGACTTTCTCTGTGGCCTTGGGGAGTCAAATGGGTGCTGCAGCAGACACACAGAGACCTGGCAAAGACTGTGACCCCCCCCCCCCCTTTTCCCAATCCCTATCTGGACACAGATGGCTCTGGAAGAGACAGTGAGGTTGGGGGCTTAAGCCAGTGCCCCTCCCCAATCCTATCCCCCGCTGGTCAGGACCTCATCTCCTGAAGCCACAACAGTCATTTTCCTATCGAGGGTCTGGTCGTGTGACTGTCCTAGGGCAGAGATCCCGAGGACCACCAAGGTTCAGCACAAGCTCCCAGGCCCCTCTCTGCTCTTTACACCCACCCATTCCCAGGCTGTTCTGCGCACACCCAGTCTCTACACTTTTGCCCAGGCTGTTCCCTCTGCCAGGCATGCACCCTCTCTGAGGATCCCTGGTGACCTTCCAGCCTCGGCTCAAAAGGTTCAAGGACAGCCCCCTGCCAAAGTTGCCTCCAATGAAGTCTGCATTTCTTCTGTTTATTATCGAGTGGACAGCTTCTCCTCTGAGAATGGAAGCTCTCTGCGGGCAGGGACTGTTCCCTTGAGTTTTGATAACGCATCCAAAGGGCAGCGGTGTTCTAATAAAGACTTGTAACCCCAGGGGCTGCCTCTGCCTCCATGTGGCAATCTCACTCTCCCTTTCTGGCTACCACTCTTCTCCACAGGTGACCCTCCATCTCCCACCTGTGCATCTTGGCCTCTCTCTTCCCTCTGCCTGATTTCAAGGTGTAACGGAGGAGGCTGGATGATGAGCCACTGCTGGGTCCCCACCCAGTTCGATGTCTGTCCTCCCTAGCTCCAAAGAGCAGCCTGCATCAGGTGGGGAGTCCTGGGCCCTCCTCGGAGGCCCCCCCCCCTCATGGGGCTCTCAGCTTCCTCGACCCCCTTGACCACGAGGTCTCCTTGGAGATCACTCCCACATTGGGAGCATTTGCTTGTCCAGGAGCCAGTCCTGTTGTTGTCTCTGAGCTCCAGGCCAAGGTTGGCTTCCTTACTGTCTGGATCCTTCTGGCACATGCCTCACACAGAAGAGCGGCATCAGCTCCCCTTATGGGCATGTCTCCATCTCAGATTTGGGAGTTCTCCCTCTGACTCTGCAGGTCAGAGCCAGAGGGGCCACAGGGGCCACAGGAGGCCCCCAGCCTCTAATGACACTCAGACAACAATGAGCCACGCTGCTAAGAGGTCTGACACCTGGGGGGCAGTGATCGGCCCAGGCTCCTAGCCTAGTGAAGGCAGGATCTGAACTCAGCCCCGAGGAAGGCTCACACTCAAGGGCTGTGGCTGGGAGACTTAGCTGAGGTGACCCTGGCAGGGCCTCTCTTTTCCTTGTCTGTAAAATGGGGGCAACCATATTGCACTGCCCATTCCACTGACCTCTGGGAGGAGAGGACTCAGTAATTTCTAAAGGGTCACAGGGTGATGACTACAGTGAACCAGCAAGCACCAGTGGTCTAGTCAATGAGGCTTCGGCAGAGCAGGACAGCTCCCGCCGGCCAAGCCCTCTCGGCAAGATTCCTGCCTCAGTCTACCCTGAATGTACCCGTGGTAGCCACCCCCCCAAAGCCTCACTGGAGATCACTTGACACTGGTGGGTCCCAATGGAGCGCAGGCACCCTCTGGGTGTCAGCCAGGGACAGTCACATGTACAGGTCAACCTGCCACTGACCCCCCAGATGTCTCCCCACCTGAATTCTCAGGCGTGTGCTATTCCAAGACTCCCAAGCATGCAGCCTCACCTAAAGAACCCAGGTTCAGCTATTTTTGAGTCCTGACATTTCCCCAAGGTGAAGCTGACCATTTCCTTTCTCCTGGCCAGCTTGAGGCCTGGCTCACTGTCCATGGGAGGCATCTGCCCGGTCACAGGCTCACCTTCCATGGCACAGCCTAGTCTGAATCGCATCATCGGCTCGGTATGGAACGTCAGCACCGAGCCTTGGGGTGATGCTGGCTCCTGGGGGATTCAGCAGTGCTGTCTGAAGCAGGAGCCCCCAGACAATAGAGGCTCTTTGCCATGAGGGTCCTTCTATCTCCAGTGCTGGCACCACATCCACGTGACCTCATCATGAGAGGGATGCCCTTCTCCTTTGGGACCCTGCTTTGGTCAACCTCAACAATCACCATGATGGCGATGGCAGAGTGGCAGAGCTCCATCCTGAGGCCCCTTCCAGCCTCATCCGGGCCTGGTGGTAACTACTTGGCCTGAGGGCTGGAGCTGGGCTGGGACCCTGGTGCTCCTGACCCTACCCTGTCAACTACACCACACCAACCCCCGGAGTTAGAGGGGAGGCCTTGTCTGCTTCACGCTGGGAGTAGATGGAGGAAGCCCATTACCTGGGGTTCAGAGTGGAGGATGGGGTCTTCATGGAGACAGGCCTTCTCAGAGAAGTGGGTGGGACTGTGGTAAATGAGAGAATACACGGCTGTCTGCAAAGCCTCCCACCTCGGGCCATATAAATATTGGGATCATCACTTGTGTTAAAGCATCACAGAGCAAGGGGAGGCAGAGCTAGGAGAAGCTCCGAGATCCTCTGGCCCAACTCTCCATTTACTGGTGACCCCAAGGTCCAGGATGGGGACAGTCACAGGGGAGCGATGGGTGTGTCAGCACCATCCATGCAAGGGTTCATAACTTGGGGCTTTTAAAACAAAAATGTGTTTTCTATTCGACGAGAATCCCTGGCCCAGCTCCTCTGACCTTCTCTACCTGACCCCTCACTATAACGGCTGTGACAGGACACCCCTCCCTCCAGGGCCCACCACCATTTCTCATGTCTTTCCAGATTGACAATTGTCTGTAAAGGAAGGCACGCCAGGTAAACTGAGGCTCATAAAACAAATGGAGGGGCCATGTGGTCCAGTGTGCTGGGTCTGGGTTCAAGACCTGGGTCTGTCCCTTGCCAGTTGTGCGACTGTGGGCAGGTCCATTCTCTTCCCTGGCCTCAGTCTCCTCCTCTGTGAGATGGGAGGTTGGATTAGCTCAGAATTCCCTTCGGGCACCAGGTCATTGCTTCCTCTTCACTCTCCTGCCCCCCGATCCCTGCACAGCCCCCAGGGAACCCATTGGCATTCTGGCCACAAGCTGGGCCTGGACCTCTGCACTCCCTCCCATAGAGTCAGACTGGGTCCTGTGGTCTCACAGTTGAGTGGGGGTCTGGCCGCCCCGGTGGCCAGCACCGCTGCCTGGCCTCTCCCACTCTGCTCAGGGCCCCTAGGACCTGCCAGGGCAATCTGCAGTCTGGAGCAGCTGGCCCCTCGCCACCTGCCCTTCCCAGGTATGCTGCCAGGCCAGGGACCCTATGGTCTCTGAGCATTTCCTGTAGCCCAGAGGCCACCAGCAAAGCTTGTGAAATATCAGAAAATCTCTTCCAGGGAGGAAGATGGGGGGGCCTTGGCATGGGCCTCTGACCTTTGCAGATCCATTTCCAGCCACTGATGTCCACCCAGCCCAGGATCTAGGCAACTTCTTTCTTGCTGCCAAATCCCCCCTCCAGGCCCATGGGTTCAACTCCACTCTCCACTCCCTTCTTACCCCCACATCCAATTGGCTGCCCCTCCTCTGCATTGTGTCACCCCCCCATCACAGCAAGAACCTGTGGGGTCCACCTGCCTCCAGGCAATCCCACTGCCACGCACCCTCCACTCAGCTGCCAAAGTGAGGAGGTGTGACCATGGCTCAGCACACCCCTGCCCCGGACTCCCCTCCTTAATAAACTCTAGCCTCCTGATTCTGTGTTCATTGAGGAGCAGCCCACCGCAGCCTTCCCTGGGCACATCGCTATGGCCCACAATCTCACTGTGAGGTGAGCTGGAGAGGGCGACTGGGGAAGCCCGGGAGAGGTTGATGGGCCCACCGACCCTTCCCCTCCCCTCCCCAAACTACAGCTGGAGTGTGTCCATCAAGGGCTCAGGACATAAGGGGAGAGATGATGTCATGTCCTGGTCATGTGGAAGAAGGGACAGAATGGGGTGGGCTGTCTCTGAAGGTTATCCCCTCCTCATGGATGCTGGGGGAGGTTCTCAATCTGGGAGGGGATACCCACCAGAGGCAGCTTCCTGACATTCTTAGAGTCGGGGACCCTTGCTTGGGATGGGTGGGGCAGCTTCCTCCACCTTAGGGTCTCTGAAGGGAGAAGCCCTCAGGAGGGGAAGAGCGGGGTCTGGGGTTGGAGGGGAGACTCAGCTCCTGTGGGTTAATTGGATCTAAATCAGCCGTGAAGACTCTGGGTCCTAAGGGACACCCGGCCTTCTAGGGTCTCCTCTGTGCCCAGGGGCTCCACAATGAATGGCGATCAACCAGGCCCTCAGGCTGCCTCCTGGGCCCCTGTGGGGCAGGGCAGGCCAGCAGTGGACCCCAGTGCGTCAGACACATGAGCACAGAACACTGACTGTCTGGGCTGAGGGATGTCCGTGGTACAGAACACGGACGGCCAGAGAGGGGAGGGTCTTCCAAGGTCATCTGGAAGGATGGAATAAAGTTCAAGGGGCCAGCCCATCCCTGACACACAGGCAGGGAGCTGTAGGACTGGAAGCTGGGGCTGTGGCCCCTCTCAGACCTCCCTGCAGACTGCGCTCTCTTAGGCCCTCACCTAACAGATGGAAGACACCTTGAGCCCATCCGCTGGACCATCTGCCTTCCCTGACGATGGGAGCCCCAATACCAGGCTACGTCCTCCAGGACATCTTTCTGGTCCTCTCTTCCCTTCTCTCCAGCATGTCAACCATCTCTAGAGGGGGAAACCTTGGTTGGGCCAGCCTTTCCACAGGGATCGGACCCTCCTTGACTGTGATCTCCACCCCTACCCCTGTGACCACCCCTCTTTAAGTCCTTACAACCAGGACTTGATGCGTCTCCTGCTTCAGGAGGTCCTCACAAGCATGGAGGGACCTCACAGTGGGCACCTCCCAACATCTTGGCTGCCCTCCAGGCGGGCCCTCCAGCCCTGGATTTCTTAGCCTTTCCTCCTCCCTGTCTGCCCCCACCCCATCTCACTCCAAACGGTCAGCTTCCTGAGGGCAGAGACTGGCCTGGAGCTGAAGGCTCTAGGGGAGGGACGCCAGGGGAATGGACTTCTCATGTCAGACCGAAGAACCAAATTTCACCTTTTCTGAAGAACTCAGGGTTTAGTCAATGAGCAGGGCTGACCTGGCTTTGCGTACCTGCCAGCCAGGGTGGGCTCCTCAGACCTGGGGCTGGCTTGTCCCTTTGGGGTCTCCTGGGGGGCCCTGGCCCTGCCCCTGATTCACTGGTTGCTTTGGTCTGCTGAGGACCTGCTCACACAACAACCAGGGTGGGATCTTGAGCAACCAGACCCTGGAAGGGGGCTCAAGCCCCCTCCTTTAGGAATGGCACCTACTTCCTACCTTCTCTATGGTGGCTGGGGTGACCCACAATTCTGAGCGCATCAGCCTGGGGTTCCTGCTGAGGTCTCAGGGCCAGAAGGCTGAGAGGCTGACCGGGATTCTGGAGGCGGGGGCAGGTGCTTCATGAGCTGGGCCATGCAAGGACCACCGAGTGGCTCTAGAGAGCAGGGGCCCCAGGGCAGTCTCTCCTGCTTCCCCTGCCACCCACCACACCAGGCTGGGGTCTGAGTCCTGGAGCACAGCTCCGGTGGCTTGGGGAAACCAAGAGATCTCTTTGCAATGGCTTTACATGTATGCAACAAAACAGCTGGGGTAAAAGAGAAATAAGAACACGCAGTTATGGGGAGTTTAGAAAAAGGTGCACTGGTGGCAGGCCAAGAAGCCGCCCCACTCTCTCCCTGGGTGGAGGCTCTGTCTCTAGTCTACGATAGGCTGTATCTCCACTGTCCATTCAACACAGAGCTCCCAGAGGCAGGAGGGCTCTGGGCCTTTTGTTGCCACCCCCCCCAAGAGCTGGTGGAGTGACTGGTAACACTGGCACAGCCTAAGGGCTTCCTAAAGAAATAGCTAGGGGCAGTGAGGTGGTGCAGTGGATAGAGCACTGGCCCTGGAGTCAGGAGGACCTGAGTTCAAATTTGGCTTCAGGCACTTAATGATTACCTAGCTGTGTGCCCTTGGGGCAAGCCACTTAATCCCATTGCTTTAAATAAATAAAAAATAGTTTTCTGGCTAACTGGCTTTCCTGCCACCTCCCAGTGTTGGGATGAAGCCCAAGAGGCCAGACTAGAAGGGTTTTGCAGATGTGCCTGCTACTGCTGCTGGGCAAGGGGGCAGGCCTCCCATTCCTTAGCCCTGGGCATGGGGAGGGGCTATCAGGAAGAGAACTGAGGCTGGGTGATGGTAGGCAGGTCCAGGTTGACGCTTCCCTGGGGAGGAGGGCCCAGCTCCAGGCTGGAAGGGACTCGAGCTCAGGGACTCCAAACCTCTTGTCTTATAGAGAACACTGAGGCCTGGAGAGAGGGAGGTGGGTCCTGCCCAAGGTTGGGGGGCCCCCCAAGCTTTGGCCTTGGGCTTAGAGGAACACAGAGCTGGGGGGGGCAAGCGGTGAGAGATATCACATCCGAGCTTCCCATTATATTGATGACTAAACCGAAGCCAGAGTGGGGAAAATGGGTCTGAGGTCACAAGGGAGGAAAGCCTAGGATCGTAACCCAGCCCTGGTGCCCCCAGTCTGAGGATGGGGAGACAGACGGCCCAGCTCCTCAAGGTGGCTCCTGCCCCCCTCCCCAAAGACACTGCCCCATGCACATGCATTCTGTCTCTCTCACATGCACATACACTCATACACACACACACCCACACACACATGCGATCTATTTCTCACACACGCACACACTCATGGACACACACACTCACGCACATACAGACACACCCCTTCCCTCTCTGCCTCTACATCTCCTGCCCCCCACTAGGAGCTCGCTCCCTGGCTCCAGCTGCCCCCGGCCTCTTTCGCTGTACCCTGGACGTCCTCCAGGAACCCTGCTGTCTCCCCAGGGTTCAGGGCACCCCCATTCATCCCCGAAAGCTACTGCCTGGAATAGTCGACTATTCCTGGCCTGAGGACACACACCCAGCCAAAGTGGAAGCCCCCCACAGGGTCTCTGGGTCTGCTGACCAGTAGAGAGAGGGAACTTGGGGAAGGTCATTGTCTTGTCCAATGCTCTGTCCACCTCACCTGAAATGGCCCTGGGCCCCCACCACAGGCCTCCTCTCCCATCCAGAGAGGCTGCTTCTCTGGATCCTCCTAGCTCTGGGAACCCAAATTCACATAGGTTGTGGGGACTCCCAGAGACTGGCACTGCCAAGGGGGCACTCCCCCAGTCCAGCTCTCCTCCCCTCCAGGGCCCAGGCACTGTCATGCCATCAGCTTTGAGTCCAGCCACCCCCCGAGGGGGCTCCTAGGCTTCAGCAGACCTCTTGCAGGGTGGTAGGGGTGGATCTAAGACACAAAAGGATCTCCAAGAGTGCTTAAAATTCAAAACCCTGAGGTGCCCACCCAGCAGGAGAAGAGTCTCTTGGTAGTGAATCCTGCCCCATCTGTGGGTACTTGCCCCACTGAGCATATCAGTGTTAACAGTGATGCCCCGTGTCTTGGTGGCACCTCCTGGACAGCCAGCTCCAGAAGGAGTCCTGACACTTCATCACCACTATATTACAGGTGAGGAGATGGAGACCCAGGCCACATGATGACCTCAAATTAGCCGCAGGCCAGACAGGTCCAAGCCCACATGCAACACGCTGGATTAATGTATAATGACTAAGGCACGTCCTAGTCAATGGGCCAGACACACTGGCTGCTCTCCACAGCCTCTTCCACTCCAGGTCAGACGGGGATTCGGGGTCTGATCTAAGCCTCACTGGCCTGGAGGAGAAGCACGTCCCCAAGGGCTTTCCAAACATGACGACTGCTGGATCTGGGTAAGCAGTGCCATGACAAGAGAGGAGGAGACTGAGGTCCAGAGAGGGAAGCCACTCAGCCCTGGTTACATGGGGATTGAGAGCCAGACAGAGTGGGGGCTCTGTACAGAGCAGAATAGGGCTCCAAAGACCCCCAGGAGGCTCCCGGGGGAGATCCTCCATCAGGCACCTGATCTTATAACCCATAACCCTCCTGGTCATACTCCTCTGGCCACCCCTTCCCAAATGGGGGTCCTCAAGCTGGGAAATCCCAGTCCCCTGACAGGGTCTGACTAGGGTGGAGGACAAGGACCAGAAGGGTCTGTGTGAAAGCCCCAGTCCTGGAAGCGACAAACAAACCACGTGGTTGGCGAGTCCTAAGTCCACCCCCACTAAAGACCCCTCTCAAATGGTTTTCAGCCAGACTGCTGCCTAGCCAAGGCCCTCCCCAGCCTCATTCACCATCGTGGCACCAAGGCCTTTCTGGAGGTCCATTCTGTCACCAGGATAGAGGGTCTCTGGCCAGGTTGGGCCAGTGTGGCCTCTATGGATTCTGGATGAAGCCACCAGTGAACACGGAGGTGGTCAAGAGTCTAGCCCGGAGGCCTGAGCCCTCCCTGGTCAGACACCGCTGGGGCTCTCACCCTCCCAACCCCCATGGCCTCCTGCCCCAGCACTCACCGCTGCCCAGGCGCAGCAGCAGCACGTCCTGGAGTCGGCGGTTCAGGTCGCGCAG
Source organism: Macrotis lagotis (assembly GCF_037893015.1). Lineage (NCBI taxonomy): Eukaryota > Metazoa > Chordata > Mammalia > Peramelemorphia > Peramelidae > Macrotis > Macrotis lagotis. Next base: position 29,198,212 of record NC_133659.1, on the reverse strand, counting down.
CTCCTTCATCTCAGCCACCAGCGTGCCACACTCCTTAAGCTTCTTGGCCTGCTGCACCAGCTGCCTGCGAGTCCGCTCCAGCTCCTGTTGGAGGTGACGCATCTCCTCCTGCTGCTGCTGGTAGCCACGCAGCAGCTCCTCATAGAGGGCACGGGGCACTGCCGCGGCATCCAGGCCGTCTGTGCCCTCCACACCCTCGGAGGGGTCCACAAATAGGTCCTCGGGGCTGGCGCTGCCTGCCAGGCTCAGCCCGTTCTGCTTCTCCAGGCGGGCCACCACGGCCTCAATGCTCTTGTGGGCACTGGCCTCACCCGACTTCCGCCCCTCTTGTCTCTGGGGGGGCAACAGAGGGTCAGAGGTCAATGACAATGCTGGCAGCTGAACTCAAAAAGCCAACTGTGCAAGGAGAGAAGAGGGAGAAAGAGGTTGGGGGGAAGGGTCCTGAGATCACATTCAGGGCTACTAAATATGGAGAGGGAGCCCATAATCTTGGACAGGGGGCTGGGCACCACTATCTCAACACTCATGGCATCAGAGGACCCCCAGGTGAACAGGGAGGCACCTGCCTCTCTGGGATCAGAGAGAGGGAGGTGACTGGCCTGCTCCCCCCAGCCCTGCCCCCCCGGACCCAGGGACATGGTGGAGAGCAGTTGGAGAAGGGGTGCATGGGCAGAGCCCTGGGGGAGGACCTTGGAGGATCCCTCTGAACAGGCTCTGGGCGCACACCCTGTCATCAAGCACGCCAAGGCAGGGCCACTAGATGGTTGCCCAGTTCCAGAGGAGAAAGGGGGGGCAGCATGGGCCAGTTGTATAGAGGAGACCCCTGCCCACTCCCCACAGGCAGGATGCTCCAGACGATTAGGAGGATCCAACCATGGGCAGAGAATAGTAAGTATGGCACAGGGGACACAAAGGAAGGGTGCCCCTCCCCCCAAAACCCAACCCAACCAAGACAGCCCCGATCTGCTGAGACTCAAGGGCTCTACAGGAGCAGTCCTGCAGCTGCCTGGCCCCAAGCTTTCCCAAGCCCACTCAGAGACTTTTGCTCTGTACACCCCAAGGTAGGCTCAGAACAGAAGAATGCCAGGGCTGGGAGGGAGTTGGAGAGCAGAGGAAGTCAGGGCTGGGAGGGTGTCTGAGAGAGGGGATGCCAGGGATGGGAGGGCCCTTAGAACAGGGGATGTCAGAGCTCCCACCTCTGACATTCTGTTTTGAAGGTCTTAGTTAGGGGATCTTTGAAGATGACCCCAGGATCAGAGTGGACCCCATGGCTGAGCTCCCCAGCCCCTGCACCTGCACTTTCCAGACGGGTCAATCCCTCCCCAACTGGCCAGACAGGAAGTGCCCACAGGCTCCAGGCCCAGGCTGGCCTCTGCTTTGGGCTCCCTCCTTTCTATGAGCCCAGGGCTTGTTGAACAAGCTCATGAAGTAGTTCACAGAGGGAAGGCAGAGAGGCAGCTGGCGAACACCCAGCCCAGTCCTTCTGGGCCATCATTCGGCTCCTGTCCAGGACCTGAGGGCTTGGGTTCGAATCCTAGTTTGACTGCTTCTGAGCTATATGAACTCTGGAGGGTGAGCCCATTTCCCTGCCTCAGCTACAGCAGATTCTTCCACTATAAGAGGAGGCCACAGATGAGACGGCTCCTAGGACCCCAGCCACCTGTCGCCTCTGAACCTGTTTCCTCACCTCTAACTTGGGGGGCCCCATGCTCCAATGTCCTGCCTCAAGGCCTGTCATGAGAAAGCATTGAGAATCCTGAATGAGGGAGGGGCCCATGGATCCAAAAGAGACACTAGAGGTCAAGGCGTGGAAGCCAGAGGTGGGCAGGGGCTTCTGGTCCAAACCATGGCCAGGTCCCTGACAGCGGTCCTCCATTGTCTGCTTGAAGACCCTGCTCTCTCTGGGGGTGGTTGCAAGGCCTTGGGAGGAGCCCACTCCACTGTGGGAGGGGGATAAAAGTCCTCCCTCCAGTTGGGTCTGTCTCCCAGCCCTCCTACTTCTCCCACTGGGGGCAAAGCAGAACAAGTTAATCCTTCCAGAACTGGTGTAAGCTAAACCTGCCCAGTGCCTCCCACTGTCTCTCCAACAAACAGACGCCGTCCTAGTCGCTGCCCGGCTCTTCAATGCCCTTCTTAAGGCTGCGGCACACAGAACTGAGCCAGGTGAGTGCAGGGGGGACCTAGGAGGGAGTGGGACCCCCAGCCTGCCCTCTGGACATCATCCCCTCCTAACACTCTGTGCTGTGGTTACTATACTGGACTGGGGCCCCCCCAGGGCCTGCCAGCCACTCCCTGAGCCCCACCCAGGGAGGACTTTACATTTATCTTTATTTTCATACAAGTTGACGGGGAATTTCTAAACTCTGGCTCCTCCCCAAAGGCCTCAAGCCCTTCCCAAGACAGGAGAGAAGGCGATACCTTACTGTGTCTAAACTCCCCGTCGTCATCGCCATAGTCTCGGACCTCCTCCTCATCTTCTATGTGACTGAGGGAGAGTTTGGGGATTTTGATTTTCTTCTGCATGACACTGTTTTCAAGGTCAGTTTTATCCTCTGCAAATGTGGATGGAAAGAACAAGGTGAGTTACGCAAGTAGAGCCCCCAGCAGTTCAAGCATCCCAGGGTGGCTCATGCTCTTGACAAGAGCAGTTAAAGATGAGAACCTTCCCTGGGGAGCTCTGGGACCATCAGGAGGGAGGGAGGGCCAGGAGCCTGTGCCAAGACCCCCTGTGAGTCAGTAGCCCCCCAAGATATTCAGGCCATGACTCTATCCATGTCAGTGATGGGATCTGGGCCCTGACTGGGGCTTCTGGAAGGATCTTAAAATGAGGTTATAAGAAGCAGACACCTCTTCTTCCTCAAGGGATTCCCCACTGATGCATTTCAAATGCATTTCTCAATGTGACCCAGAAGGGAGCATCCAGCCCTCAACCAGCTCAAAGGCAAAACAAAGGCTGTGCTGGGGGAAGGGCATCATGTTTTGGGGGCATGCGGTGCTTGGGGTATGTGATTTTTGGGGGGTCTCTTCTGAGACACAACTTTGGATGAATTTCTGCTCTCCTGAATGGGTCCACAACCCCTTAAGAGAAGGAAGATCATGGGGAGAGGAGGGAAGAAACCAAAGGCCAAAACTTGCAAAGTTCAGCTCCAGGATGGACCACACTCTGTGTGACCGGATGACCTGAAGCAGCCTGGGGAATGGAGGGGAAGCTCCCTGGACCCTAGGCTTTTATACTGGGGATAATCATCTCTGAGGTGAGGACATGCGGAGGAGACAAGTGGGTCTTCCACACTGGATGTCAGAGGTACTAAAGGGAGGTGAGGAGTGGATGACAGAAAGAAGGGGAAAGGGAGCAAGGAAGTAGAATGAACTCTGGGGTGCGGGAGAGCCAGGATCTGTGACCACATTAGTAGGCTGGGTATGAACGGAACCCTGGAGACTCAGAGGCAGAGGGGAGAGGCTAAGACAACAGGTCGCACGTTGGGGAGGGGGCTTTAGTGTTTACACAGCTCTCTCTTCCTAATGGCCCTGGCTTATTACTCTCATTTTAGAGAAGAAAACACTGAGGCTGGAAGATGAAAGAGCTTTGCCCAGGGTTCCCCATGATATGAATGTTAGAGCGGTGATTTGAACCCAGGTCTCTAGGCTTGGTCATAAGTATTCCAGGAAGCTGTACTGGGACTTGTAGTACGTAAGACATGCCCAAGCTGCTGGGTCCTCCCTGACCCTAAGACCAGCTCTGAAAACTGCAGAAGAAAAGTCTCAGGTTTTTTAGTCCTCAACATCTACGTATGGGGCCCCTCTTAGGAGCCCCAGCAGAATCAGTCAGGGATGGTCCCCAAGTCGGGGGGATGCATAGTCATAGATCTGGACTCATTCTCCCCAAGAGCTCCCTGGCTCCTGGTGACTGGCATGGCAGAAATGGGCAGAGAAGTTTGGCAGATTTTACTAAGGAGTGAAGAATAGTGAAGGGTTCTGCAGCTCCCTGCCCCTTGGAGGGGAAGGAGGTCATGGGTGAACTCAAGGGGGGGGGGGTCACACATATTGAGGACATCATCATGAGCCGAACTAGACCAACCAGTTCATCATCAGGCTGTGAATCTAGATCAGAAAGCCCTCCAAGGTCCCCTGGCCCAAACCCTCAAATTTATGAGGAAACTAAGGCTGGGGGGGGGGGAGGCTTGGGGGACAGAATTTACCCAAAGTCACATATCAATAATGGCAGAGCTGAGATAACAGTAGCAGCTCCTAGGAACCCTTCATGCGTGTCATTGGTGCTCTGCATACAGTAAGAACTTTATAAATGTTGGCCAAATAGAAATGGAACTCATTTTACCTCCTAGGAACCTCAGAGCGAGCGCTTGGACACAGAAGCCACACATGTACTAGGGACCCCATTTGTGGTGACTGGGACCAGGGAATGAGGCAGAGAAGCCTGGATTTGGTCACTAGGGTCAGGGTCTCGTCTCAGCTACACTGATTCCCAGCCTTTGCACTTCCCACCTCCATTTCCTCCTTTGAGGATAGGCTGAGGCTGAGGATAGGTGGGGGCAAGGTCAAGATCAGAAGGGACAGTGAGGGTTTCTCAGCATGACCAGAGAGGGCAGAACCGAGGCTGGGGGGGGGGTGAGGAAGGAGAGGTTTCCAAGGAAGATGACCTGGGCACAGTCCAAAGAAGATGGCCCTACTGACTTGGCCCCAGCTTGCTCTGGGGAGGTGCTAAGGTTTCTGTCCCAGAGGCAGGATAATTACCCACCTGCCTGGGAGACTGGAGATGGAGATAAAGATGGGCCAAGAAGACCCCTCTAGGCCTGGCATGTTCTGGGGGGAGGTGGGATCCTTGCATTCCCTTAGGAATTTCTGGAAAAAGAGTTGGAGGAAAAGACATGAAACATCCCCCTCCACCCACCCAAAGATCCAAGCTTGGGGCATCAGGCATTATGCCCATCAACATCTGGAAGTAGCTTTGGGTATCTACAAGGGCAGGGGGAGGCGCCAACATTTTAGGCCTCCATCAAGGGAAAGTTTTGAGACTTTCTCTAAAAACAAAAAAAACATGTTTAAAGCTGTTCCAATTTTTTTTTCCTCTCTGCCTTTTCTAGACCTAAAAATAAACAAACAAAAGAGTCATGCAAAAGTTGTAAATTTATAGACATTGGAGCAAGAGCTGAGGGTTGGCAGGGAAAGGTTTGGCACCCGAGGTTCCAGGTTCAAATGGCAGCCCTTTCATTAGAAGGTCATTTAGAGATCAGTAAGCCGGGCAAACTACTTCATTTAGCTCATGGAGAAACTGAGGCAGAGGCAGAAGCAGTAGTGGATGGAGCCTAGCCTCAGAGGCAAGAAGATTGTGCTGTAGAGACCACTTTGGCTGTGTTACCATGGACCAGTCACCTAATATCTCTGAGCCTCAGGCTCTTCCTCTAAAAGGGGTTGATGATCCCCATGGAGGGGTGTTAGGAGAAGTAAACAAGGTGTTTGTGAAGTATTTCGTGACCCTTGAAGCAGCCTACAGAAGATGGCAACCACTGTAACCATTCCTGTTGCCAGAGAACCAACAAACACCAGTTGGAAAGGGTGGGGCAGGAGGAGGGCACTCCCAACAGCATCGTAAGACTTGAATCCTGGCCATAGACACCTGGGTACCTCTGTCCTTGCAGGTGTCACTTCACTTCGTCTTCTGACCATCACTACTCCCCCATGGTCTCACGCTCCTGCTGCACTTCTTCCCAGCCCATCATGAGGTGCCAATCAATGGGGGCTGTTTCTCCCATTAGCCCAAAGCTCCTTCATCTGGAAGATGTGAACTTGTTTTTTTACAATATCTTTTAAGAACTGTGGTTCAGTATTATTGGTTTCCTTTGCAGTCCTGTTCACTTTATTTCATGCACTTGAAAACATGCCTACAAAAGGCCCAGGGCTTTCCCAAGCTGACCGCCCAAGGATCCTGGACCCCACAAAAGTGAAGTCCTGTGTTGGGATGGAAGTTCCTTGAGGGCAGGGACTAACTTTGCTCTTGTGTCCCTCACATTCGTGTAGGAAGAGCTAAATAGATGCTTTCTATTTTCCTTCCTTCCTTCTCCAGGGCAACGGCTCCTCATGTGTAGGATGAGAGGACTGGAGAACCTCGAAGGCCCCTTCTGGGTCTCTAGTCCAGAAAGGCGGCAGTTCCTGGGTCTTCTGGTCCAGGGCCTGGCAGTCTTGGCTTGAGGCTTCCTGCCTCTTCCTGAGGATGGCCCCATGAGACAAGGGGATAGCCAATATAAGTTTACTGCATCGCCTTCAGGTCAGTTCAGTGGCATCGGGGTACTGGCCCTTGGGAGTCACTTTCTGTCTCTCAGGCTCTGTTTGGTCAACTGTGAAATGGGGCTAAAGCTTCTGCTCTGAAGAAGGCTCTAGAGAGAAAAGCCCATCTAGGGACCAATCCTCAGCTGGGAGGTCGCCAGTCTCTGACAGACCATGGCTTCCCGGACTTCTTCGTGCAGGGCAGAGGAGGGGTCAAGTGTAAGGATACCCAAGGCTGCTATCCCCAGCTCCTGCTGGCAGAGTGAACATTGCCTCTCGGTGAAAACACCAATGGTCTTAGCAGAGTGAACAGGGCGATGATGTTACCAAGGCAGATCAGACTGGAAGCCTCGAATCCCCCTGAAGAGAATACAAGGTAGAGAAGCAGCCACTTTTGAGTGTGTCTGAGAGTAGGATGGATGCCCCTCTGGTGCCCTTGGTGAGGTCAGCCTTCCTGGCCATCAAGTGTCTGCTGTCTTCACTCATCCCGACTCGGAGCACCATGGTGGGAGGCCCCTGGTCTGAATCTGGGGCAAAGCCCTTCCATTCTCTGGGAAAGAATGAGGGGCAGGAACTTGGGAGGCTCCAAAGTATCTCTAAGTGGTGCACAGGGACAGGGTGAGGGGAGGGGGTCAGCACAATTTTGACCTTGGGCCTGAGCAATTCTGCCAAAGGACAGGGTTTTCCCTGAGAGGGAGTTGGGGTAGCTGGGGATGGAAACCCTCCAAGCCTGGTTGTTTGAAGGAACAAATCCAAACCTAAGTGGACCATGGAAGTGTGATGGACTGTAGCCCAGGAAGCTGCTACTGACAGAAGCACAGCCTCCATGGGGAAGGACTTTCCAGTGTCTTCTGATCCATCCCAAACTGAGGCGGGAATGCCTAACCCCAAATACTCTCCACCCCAGGGGTCATCCAGCCTCTGCTTGAAGACCTCCACGGAGGAAGGTCACACCCTCAATGCAGAACAGTGCTGATGTGGCAGAACTTACAGGGCAAGACCTGAGGTTCCGCTCCGACTCGAGTACTACTGTAGGAACTTTGTGAGTCTCCATTTCTCCATCTGTGAAATGGGGATAAAGTGATCACCAAGTGACTTCTTGAGAGGACTGGAGATCAGGTCATGAAGAATGTGGAAGGGAGGTGAAGAGAGGAGGGAAGGGAATCTGACGCCTGTCATCTGGAGCCTTAAGGACTGTCATGAAGAAGAGAGGTGGCGCCAGACATGTTGTGGAGTGATGGGGGGAGGGAGACTGGGAGAGAGGGAGATGTCATTTTATCTAAGGAGAAATCTTGAAAGGCAGAGAGTTCCTCATTCCTAGAACTCTTCAAGAAGATGACCTCTTGTCAGGGAGGGGATGTTGCAGGGAGAAATCCTATTCAAGTAAAGGTTGAGTCACATACCCCAAGGGGTACCTCAAAACTCTGGATTTTCCACAACACATTCACTTTCCTTCTCTGGGACTTGGTTTCCCCATTTATAAAAGATGGAGTCAGGATGAGAAGATCACTAAAGTCTCCCCCAACTATGATATGCCCTGTTTGAAGGCCCTTCTTAGCTCTGGCATCCCATTCTAAGGGCCATCCCAGACCTGCCATCCTCTGTTCTGAGCTCCCTCCCAGCTCTGACATCCCGTTCTAAGCTTCTTCCCAGCTCTGACGTTCCCTGTTCTAAGCTCCCTCCCAGCTCTGACATCCCCTGTTCTAAGCTCCCTCCCAGCTCTGACATCCCCTGTTCTAAGCTCCCTCCCAGCTCTGACGTCCCCTGTTCTAAGCTCCCTCCCAGCTCTGACGGTCCCTGTTCTAAGCTTCCTCCCAGCTCTGACGGTCCCTGTTCTAAGCTTCCTCCCAGCTCTGACGTTCCCTGTTCTAAGCTTCCTCCCAGCTCTGACATTCCCTGTTCTAAGCTCCCTCCCAGCTCTGACATTCCCTGTTCTAAGCTCCCTCCCAGCTCTGACATTCCCTGTTCTAAGCTCCCTCCCAGCTCTGACGGTCCCTGTTCTAAGCTCCCTCCCAGCTCTGACGGTCCCTGTTCTAAGCTCCCTCCCAGCTCTGACGGTCCCTGTTCTAAGCTTCCTCCCAGCTCTGACGTTCCCTGTTCTAAGCTCCCTCCCAGCTCTGACGTTCCCTGTTCTAAGCTTCCTCCCAGCTCTGACATTCCCTGTTCTAAGCTTTCTCCCAGACCTGACATCCTCTGTCCTAAGACCCCTCCCAGCTCTGGCATTCTTTGTTCTAAGACCCTTTCCAACTCTGAATTCCATGTTCTAAAGTCCCTCCCAGGAGAGACAGCCTCTGTTCTAAGGTTCCTTACACTCTCTGTTCTCCAACATCTAGGATTCTCTCATTGACTGGGAAGATGAATTTACCCAGTGGCCCCTGGAAGGCTCCTTAGTAGAGCCCCTGTGTCTTTTGGGAGTCAAGGACTTCTGCTCCAGGCCTGCTAGCCACCAGATAAGATTCTATCTCTCTGGACTCCAAGGCCTAACTAAGCTCTGTGTGAAGAGGGCCCAAGAGGGACGACTGGCAGACACCCAACTGCCAGGTCACCCAAGTCCACCAAGAGTTCAAAATAGCCCAGCAGGGCAGCCTCTGGCCCACTGGGCAGAGAGGGCAGAACTCTGGCCCGAGTGGAGCTGAGGCAAGATCCTACCACCTGGGGTGGGGAGGGGGAGAAGCGGGCCTTGAGGTGAGCCCAGTCTATCAAGTTTAGGCTTGGAAACTCCACAAGCTTCTGCTAGGGAGAGAGCAGAGAGGTACTTACCCAAAGAGATTTGCTCTAAAAGCCAAGCCTGGCTAAGTAAGGTGACCCAGCATGATGGGTGGGGGGCAAAAAAACCCAAATGCTCCGGGGTCCTCTGAGCCCACCAGCATTGGGCTACTTCTCAACATGTGGTTGTGTTTCTTTTCAAAAATAACCCTTTCCTCATGGACAGCATTAAGCCAGTAGTGTTAGGAGGCTTGCTAGCCCCATTTTTCAGGTAAGTAAACTGAGCCTCAGAGAAGTTCAATGACTCATCCAGGGTCACACTAAGGTGCCCAAGCAGCTCACATGAATGAGGAAACAGGGTCAGAGGAGTCACAAGACTCACCCAGACCACACAAGTTTGGTCTTCAAGTTCCAGGCAGACTGTTGGTCTCAACTGTACCAGAAGAATCTGACAATGCAGTGATGCCGTATTTCAATGCGAAGGATCCTCAAGGGCTCAGAGAAGGTTGAAGTTGAAGAGCTGGAGGCCACTGACAGCTAAAGTCAGTCAATTGACAAACATTTGTGGGCAATCACAACAGAAAAGCCCTCCTTGTCTTTAAAGGGGAAACATGTTTGGTGGAGACATAAATGGAGGAGAGGTGCCCCCTGGAAGTGGGAGGACACTGCTAGGACAATTTGGGAGGCTTCCTGAAGGAGACGGGATGTGAGCCAAGCCTCGATGGGAGCTGGGCGTCTCCAGGGGCAGGAGAAGCATTCCTGGGATGGGAAGGGGGCCCACCTGTGTAGAAGCACCCCATCTGCTCCTGTGGAGTGGGAGGGAAAGGGAGGGAGGCATTATGAGCCTGAAGAAGTCTGAGGCTGTGGGTCAGACTGGGAAGGACTTTCAATGCCTCACACACAAATGTGTGTTTAATTCTCAGGAAGCTTCTTGAGGAGTGCCACTGTCAAACTGGTAGCTATGAGGAGGAGGAGGATGGGCTTAAGAGAGGGGAGAGTGGAAACAAGAAGGCTGGAAGGGAGAATGATGGCAATAGTGTAGGCAAGAGATGAGAAAGAGAACAAGGGAGAACTTGGGGGTGTTGTAGAGGAAGAAATAACCAGACTGTTGGCAAACCAAGGAGATGCAGTGATGAGCCCTCAAGACTGGACTTGGCAGAAGAACAGGGGCTCTCAGAGGAAAGGGATGATCTGAAGGAGGGAGAAAGATGAGCAGGTCTCGGAGTGTGTGGCATCCTAGATGGTTCCAGACCAGGCAGGTGAAGATGTTGAGCAGCCAGTCTGGGGGGGGTGGTGGAGCTCAAGACAGAGGTAAGGGCTGGATATAGAGGTTTAAGAATCATCTGCAGAGAGATGAGAACTGAAACCATGGGAGCTTGTGAGACCCCAAGAGAAAAAGAGGAGAGAGCAGTATATAAGAGCCTGCATGAGAAAATTGAAATGGGGGGGAAGGAAGAGAGAGAGAGAGAGAGAGAGAGAGAGAGAGAGAGAGAGAGAGAGAGAGAGAGAGAGAGGAAGACAAAAACAGTCCATCTCTACCAAACCCCAAAGTGTTAAAGCTGGGAGGGGCCTTAGGACAGAGAAATGAACAATGTCCACATTGGAAAAGTCCTTAGAAGACAGAATACAGAATGTTCGAGCCGTATCCAGCCTGGGATGACCCAGAGGATAGAGAGGGTCAGAGCTGGGAGAGGTAATCTTAGGACATGGAAGGACAGAGATGGGAGGGATCTGAGAATAAGGAGGGATAGTGTGGAGAGAAGTCACGGAGTGAAGAACATCAGAACCATCTGAAGGCCAAGCTGGTTTCTCCTGTGACACTGCCTTGTGAGCTGACCTTTGGGGGTGTCCACTCCCTGCTCTGGAGCCCAGTTCCTTTCTCTGGATCCTCTATCCACAGGGACATCTCCATGTGCGTGGCTGCGATTGGTTCCAAGTGGGTGGAGGGCCTCTGCCTGGGCCTGGCCTGCAGTCTCAGTGTGCGCCTCATGGTTGGGACCATCAATGGTTAATGTTCTCTTGGGTTTTGGGATGGGGGGCAGCCAGCAAGCTCCTCTCTCTGCTCCAACGTCTATCAGCTAAAACATGTCAAAACTGAAACTCTAAGCTTTGCCGCCTCCTCTCCCCCCACCCCTTGGCAGGCTCACTCCCCGATGACATCTAGCAATCCTGGCCAGCCCTCTGCCTCCCCACTAATCCTGGGTGCTCGCCAAAGCATTTCTCTTGCCATCGCTCTGTTTGGACCAAAGATGCCAAGATGGGCCGAGAACACGGAACAAACCAAAGTTATCCAAGAAAGAAGAATGGGGGCTTGGAAAGAAATCTCCTCCCAAGTTCTGAGCTTTTTCAGCTGAAGGACCGACAAAGGAGGCTGCTGGCTTGGGGGGGGGGGTGCTTTTAAATGGAAGAAAGTCAGGGGATAACTGTGGAGGGAGGCTTTTTGGTCTGCGCTAGTACTGGTGGATAGGGGTGAGGGACGTGCCTGGCCCTCCCCAGGAAGGAGCCCTGACCCTGGCCTCAGGGGCCCTGACCCCACCAGGGACCTGAAGAGAATCACTGCAGAGCTTCAAAAAGGGGGTTGGCCTGGATGCCACCAGGGGCCTTTCCATCTCTGCCACTCAGACTAGCTCACAGGAGGAGGAAGGACCCTGTATGCCCCACTCTGTCCAAAAGAAGGGCCCGAACCTCAGCCCAGCCAGAGCAAGCACTGCTTGCTAACAAAATCCAATTGAGCCAGGAAAGTTTACCCAAGAAAATGGGGCCTGGAAGGGAGAGGACAGAGGTCGGAAAAGGGTCCACAAAGAGAGGCTGCCTGCCCCTCCCTCAACTCTGCCCAGGGCTCCATGCCCTCCTGATTGCCCAAGGCTCAGCTGGGTGAAGGGCCTCATGACTCACTCGCCACAGACTCTCTGGGTCACAGTGCACCCAGGAGTGGCAGCCCCCTGGCCGATGAGCTGCTGGGGCTGCCGGGAAGCACGATACTCCACAGAGATGCCACGAAGCGACTCTGAACCTTTGGGTGTCAGGAGGCTGATTCAGCCACAAGGAAGCCAGACCTCATCTCCCCATGGAAGAGGAAGAAACTGCCCTGCCCCAATGGAGGAGAAGACAGTCCAGAGTGGGGGAGGAGGGGCAGTAAGACAGTGCCCCTATATCACAGAACTGCAGAGGGTCCAAGGGACGGCAGAACAGAGATTGGCTCAATGACACTGAGTCAAACAAAGCCCCTCCTGGACCCGGGAGAAGAGACCTGTGCTCAAATTAATGTAACACCGTCCAGGGCAGCAGCCCCACCTGAACAGCACTGATGCTCGGGCTTTCCAAATAGTAAATGGAGTGACACCACGAGGAAGAACCAATCCTTGAGTCTTTTAGGGGGGTTTCAAGCTGGAAAAACGAACCAGTTCAGTAGAATTGAACACGGATGAAATAGGTAGAGACCCAAGGTTCGTGCCCTAAAAATGATGGGCACCCTGGCCCCCATCTCCTGCTTCTTCCAAAAAGTGGGGCAGGAGATAAAAGGGCTCACTTTGAGTTGGGTGATGGTGACAGCAAATCTTGTGAGAAATATGACTATTGCCAAGTCTCTCCACACACACACACTCCCCCCCTCCAAGAGTTGCATGGAAGCACAGAGAGCACCCAGGATTTGGAGCTGATGCTCTTCTGGTCTGACATGAGCCCCCCACTTGTCCCTGCTTCTGCATGTTACAAATCTGGTTCCTGTGGGATGCTTGGAGTGCCTCTCCATTATTTTCACTTCACCACTCTCTCACTTTTTGGGGTGCACCTTACACCTAAGGAAGGTAGCCACTCAAAATAATATGGTGGCCCTGGATGGTAGGTGGGACCAGGCTAAGAACAACTGGGGAGGAGAGAGAAAAGCGCAAGCCAGGAGTGCTATGGGAAGACACAGGGATGAGAAGAAATGCTTGGGTCTGTCTTGCATGGCCTCCATCACCTGTGGGCCCTTTATTAGCCTCAGTTTCCCCTCAACTCTGGCCCTTGTCCTGGGCTGCTTATGGAATGCTAAAGCCTCCTGAAGGAATGCTCTGGGGACCAGGGTCCAAGCTCTCAGGCCTTGGGTTATTCATCTCCAAAACCAGGCACCTTGAAGGTCTGTCCGGTTCTAGAGCAAGAGTCCTGTTCTGACTCTGGACTGTCTTTCTCCCAGTTCTCACCTCCTGCTAACCTGTTGCTATTTATAAGAGTGTGGTCGTGGCTGGCATCAGAGATGACATTATGGGGAGGAGGCCCCGATGCTGACTTGCTGGGGCAACCATCGGTGAATCACCCACTGGATGGTTTTTCTTCCTTCTAGGACAAGCAGCTAAGGTTACAAATCTAGCGGGTGCCTCAGGCGTCACATTTTAGGGAGGGTACAGACAAGCTGGAGCCTGTCCAGAGGAGGCCACCAGAAGGGTGGGGACTGGAGGGTGCCCCCAGGAGAGGCCTGGGGTGGGGGGCACAGGGTAGCAGGCTTCAAAGGGTCAAAGGGCTTAGACTCCTTAGACTGGACCCCAGAGGGCAGGGAATGGGGTGTGAACAGACTGGCCAGACCAGGCTGGAGTGGGGTCAGGGAAAGTGCCCCCCACCAGTCAAAGCTGCTTCCCCCTCCTGGGAGGGTCTTCATTGGGGGGGGGTGATGCAGAGAAGTTCCCCATCTGCAGAACAGTCAGACATTCTACACTACCAGCTGACTCGGTTTCTAATCTTGGGAAATTGCTGATCTCTTTTGCTGAAGACTGAGGGAAAATTTTTTAAAAAGGAAGTAGCTACACTCTTTCCCCTCCCCCCAGCTTTCAATCTGAGTATGTTCCTGGGCCCCTAAGTGACTGCAGGTTGCCCCCCCCCCCCCCTTGGGTCCCCTCCTCCTCAAGGCTCTCCTATCTGCCTGCCTGTCCCGTGCTGGGGTTGCTCCCTCTGGGCCTGCCCAGGGGTCCGCCTGGTGCAGAAGGTCCCTCCGCTGCTCTGGTGCTTGGTCAGAGGCCCGGGGTCTGGAGAAAGAAGCCTCAGCCCCCTGTGAGATGCCTGACTTTGGAGGCTCTGGCACTTCCTAGCCAGGGGACTGGGGCAGTGCCAAACCCTGGCCTCAGTTTCCTAACCTGTGTGATAGGAAGGTCAGACTCCAGGGCCAGCTGAGGCTCCTGTCATCAAGATGCATCTGGTGGGCCTGGAGTCCACAAGCCCGGCATTCGAAACTGTAGGTCTCAGAGACCCACTCGTCCTGTGATCCTGGGCGGGTCATTTCCCTTGCCTCAGTCTCCACGGCTGTAAGACAGAGACGATGACCGCCCCTGTCTCCCAGAGTTGTTGGGAGATCCATGGGATAATGGGTGTCCTCTGTCTGCCTCGGTGTCAGGACAAAAATTTGGAAGGGTCCCAGTTCAAGGCACTCTGGGGCTCTGTCGGAGCTCTGCAGGGATACCGAGGCAGCCCTGTGAGGTGGGGGGTTGGGAGACTCCCCTGTGCCTAGGTCTTTTCTTTTTGGGGTTCTGCTTCCAAAGTCCACCAGGAAGCGGCCGGAGGCAGAGCTGCCTGGCCTTGGAGTCCAGAGCCTCTTTGCCTCCCTCCTTCCTTGGGGGCCTCCTGGAGCCCTCTCCTGAGCTGCTGGGCTGCTGGGAGGGTCTCAGCCAGGGAGGCCTGGGCAAGGGATGGGTCGCTCCCCCCTGGAGGGACCCTCTGGGATGGACGAGTCCCTATTTCCTAGCGCTACCCTGGGCCCCCAAGTCCTGCGTGGGGCTTCTGGGCTGGAGGCTGCATGGGTTCTGTTGGGGGGCAGGGGAGAGGCCCTCCCCCAACCCCAGAATCCCCTTTCTCCCCCCCCCCCCACTCCATTCTGCTCTGCAGTTTTTTCCTCCAGAAGTCAGAGACGACGGGATGGAGGGGAGGTGGGGCCCAGGGCGCTGGGCTGCCCCTGCCTGCCGGCCCCTCTGCCGGGTCTAGTCCCAACGCCGGCTCGTCCCACCTTCTTGCGCTGGCCCCTTCACCGGGCCGGGCCGGCCCCTTCCCTCCCCGGGCCGGGCACCCGGGCTGGGCCCTTCCCTCCCCGGGCCGGGCACCCGGGCCGGCCCCTTCCCTCCCCGGGCCGGACACCCGGGCCGGCCCCTTCCCTCCCCGGGCCGGGCACCGGGCCCCTTCCCTTCTCTGGCCTCAGTTTCCCGGTCTGGAACATGGGCTCGCCTGGACCCCCCGGGGGCCTGCCCGTCCCCGCAGGGCCTGAGCCTCCCGAGCCAGGGGGGCTGCGAGCCGGGCAGGGGCGCCCGGGGCCAGGGCCGCGGGGCTGTGGGGGGCGCTGCGGGGGGCTGCCTGGCGCGCCCTCCCCCCACCAGTGACCGCGCGGCGGGGGCTCCCGGGGCGGGGGCCGCGGCCTCTCCGTCAGCCCCCCCGCCCCCCCCCCCCGGGCGCGGCCCCGCCCCCCTCCCCCGGCCCCGCCGGCCCCGGGCGGGGGGACAAAGGGCCGGTCCGGGCCGCGCCCCGCCCCCCCGGCCCACTCACCTGCCAGCGCCAGGATCTGGGCCCTGTGCGGCAGCAGCGCGGCCCAGGCCCCGGCGGGCGCGGGCGCGGGGGGCGCCTCGGGGCTCCGGTACACCGCGTACACCTTCCGGTTGTCAAAGTCGAGGCGCGAGCGGGGGCTGAAGTCGCGCACGCAGGACACGGGCAGCGCGTAGCACACGTTGTCCTCCAGGAAGCGCACAAAGGCGTACATGGCCCCGGCCCGGCCCCGGGCCGCCGCCGCCGCCGCCGCCGCCGCCGCCGCCGCCGCCGCCGCCGCCGCCGCCGCGCCAAGCCCGGCCCGGCAGCTGGGGAGGCGCGGGGGGCCGGGCCGGCCCGGGCCTGCTGGGGGCGGGGCGGGGCGGGGCGGGGCGGGGCGCGGCACGCGCCGGGGGGGGGGCCGGGGCCGGCCCGGCCGCGCTCCCCCTCCCGCTCTTATTGTTCCCGAGCAGCCCCCGCTCTGCCCATCGGCTGCTCTGGCCTGGGCGCCCGGGGGCGGGGGAGGGGCGGCTGCGGGAGCGGCGGCGCGGCCCGGCCAGACCCGAGCAATCGCCGCCGGAGCGCGCGCCCGGGGAGCGGCGGGGGCGGGGCCGGAGGCGCGCCGGGGCGGGGGGCGGGGGGCGGGGGCGGGGGGCGGGGGCCTGCCTGCGCCCGGCCCCCGGCCTGTGCCGCCCCCGGCCTGTGCCCGGCCTGCGCCCGGCCTCTGTGCCGCCCCCGGCCTGTGCCGCCCCCGGCCTGCGCCCGGCCCCTGCGCCGCCCCCGGCCGCTCCTCCGCGGGGGCGAGTCGGGGCACGGCCAGGCCCCCCGCAGGGGAACGGCCCCGGCTGCGGCCGCCCGGCGCGTGCACAGCCCCGGGCCCGGCCCCGGAGGCCCCGGAGGCCCCGGAGGCCCGGCCCGGCCCGGCCACGAGCCAGGCCCTCCCTCGGGCCCAGGCGCAGGCGGGGCCGCCCGGTGGAGGCCCGCGGGGCCGAGCCGAGCCCCGGGGGCGGCCTCCGCCGCGGCCCGCCTCTGGGCCCGCAGTCTGTCCCCTCTGAAAGGGCGCGAGAAGCGGCTGTGCCCCGGGCGGGCGGGGCCCCGGCCTCGGGCCGGGCCTGGGGGCAGCAGCGTCCCGGGCACGAGGGCCCCGGCCCCGGCAGGCGCACCTGGCCGAGGCAGAGCCCGGGCACCAGCCAGGGGAGGGGGCGGCTCCCCGGGCCTCCGCAGCAACCGCACCCCTTGGCACCGGCGCGCCCCGCCGCCCTCTCCCGGAGGCGCCCCTCACGATCAGGCGGGGCCCCCTTCCATCCCCTCTGCAACACCCGCACATCCCTCGGCACCCCCGCCAGGCTCCCTCGGGCACCGGGGCAGAAGCCGGGGAGGGAGACCTCAAGCCACCTCACAGACGGATGCCAGGGCATTAGCCTGCTCCCCAAACTCATGCTCCTCCACACTTCCCTCGCTTCGAACAACAGCACCCCAGCGTCACCTTCACTTCTCGCCTTTTCCTCACCCCACGGGTCCTACTTCCAAATTCTGTTCTTGCAGTCTCCACATCTCTATCCCCTTAGCTCAGCTCGCCTGAACCATTCCTTTGACTCTCCTCAAACTGCAGTGACTCCCCAGTGACTCCGGGATCAAATATGCCATCATTTTAAACTCTACTTTGTGTACGTTTTATAAAATCTAAATATATAGACAGTGGGGCTAGAGCCTCAATTTTTTTTTTCTGATGGGTGCACATGATCAAAAAAGAGAAAAGCTAGAAGGAAAGGTCAGCCACGGACACACTGCTTAAGTTCATTCCTAAATGGTCAGCATTGTATTCCCACGCCAGTGACTCTGAACCCCATCCCCCCATCCCTGTCTGCTCCTGCCATCCACCTCAACCTTCCTCTTCTTCCCCACCTCCCAGCATCTCCCTCCATGGTACTCTCTGGAATACCTACTCCATAAGTAACGATCTTGCTCTCATCTTAACCTTGTTCCTTTTGTTAGAGGATCATCATAGGATTAACCCAATGACAGTGTTTCCCTTAGTTCCCTGGGCAGAACTGGTGGCACTTTCTTTCCTACCTTCAACTCATTGGTCACCATGGGAGAGCTGGAATATTTTTCCCCCCATGGCTACTTCAGACTCCCCCTCCACCATCACTCAATAGCCTCTTCTTTAAGGTTCCTCTATTCAAGTTGATGGCCCAATCCCAGATCCAGGTGGCCGTTATCCCCTGACTCCAGGTCATTCTTCCTCTTTGCTCAATGTGCCCCCTATCTTCAGCATATATTTGAGTACTTGCTCAGTCTTCCACCCTCTCCGTTCTCCTGTTAACTCGATCTCGTGAACTGCTCTACTCCTCCATCCCACCTCAGCAGTGTACAGAGACGATCATACCTTTGAACATGCCAGCAATAACAAGTACTCCATTTCCATGCTCAAAAATGTTGAAATCTCATTATCAAATAATATTTTTTTCCCCTATTTTCTCTGATTCCTGTGACCCCTAACCCTGGTCTTCATTCTCACCATCATCTCCAAGTCCTCCACCCTTCAGTTGTCTCCCAGGTCACCACTCCATCATAGGCTACATTTCATCTCTTCCCTATTTCAGGCTCCCAGGTTAACCAGTTCTACACTACACTATCCTCTATTCCCTTTCTCCATTTTTTCCCCATAGATAATAAATACCAAGTCAAAAAATCAATCTGAATTGTTTTTTACCATTTATCTCCTTCCCTTCTATTTCTTTAAATTGCAACATCTAAAGGTCTTTTCTCAATGCTAACTCT
Organism: Macrotis lagotis; assembly: GCF_037893015.1. Taxonomy (NCBI): domain Eukaryota; kingdom Metazoa; phylum Chordata; class Mammalia; order Peramelemorphia; family Peramelidae; genus Macrotis; species Macrotis lagotis. The sequence continues at coordinate 29,179,966 of NC_133659.1, read as the reverse complement.
TCATGACTTCTTGCAGTCTTTGTCACTGTTGAACCCCTTCTCCTACATGCAATTTTATCTCTACTTCTTAAAAAAATACATTTTATTAAAATTTTCAGAAAGCTCCACCTTTTCTCCTCACACCCCATCCCACCCCTATCAGAAATCACTACAAACAAAACCTGTTACAAGCACGAATAGTCAAGAATAACAAATTTCTGCATTTGTCATGTCCAAAATAAAACGTCTCAGTATGCATTCTAGGCATATCGCCTCACTCTCAAGAGGTGGATAGCACGATTCATCGGGAGTTCTCTGGAACTGAAGTTGGTCTTTGTGTTTATCAGAACACAAAGTTGTTTGTTTTTGCAATAGTGTTACTTTATACATTTTCCTCTTGTGCTCATTTCACTTTGCATCAGTTCACACAAGTCTTCCCAGCCTTCTCTGAAGCCATCCCCTTCATTGGACCTTATAGTTCAATAGTATTCAAACACAAACATTTAACACAACTGGTTCAGTCATTCATCAGTTGCTGGATACCCACTCAGTTTCCAAGTTTTGGCCAGCATGAACTGCAGTAAATATTTTTGTATGGATAGGTTCTTCTCCCTTTCTTTCTGGGGCACAGACCTACTGTTGGTATTGCTGGATCAAATGACATGCACAATTTATTAGCTGCTTTAAAACCATTCCAACGCTTTACAGAATGACTAGAACAGTGCAAAGTTCCACCAACAACAAATTCATGTCCCTATTTTTCCCATAGTCCCTCCAGTGTTTGTTCTTTTTCTTTTTTTGTCAACTTTGCCAAAATGTGTGATTTGGAACCTCAGAATTGTTTTAAATTGCATCTTTCTAATTATTAATATTTTAGAATTTTTACATGTATTGATGACCTGAATTCCTTATTCTGAAAAATACCTGTACATATCCTTTTATCATTTTATCAATGGAGAATGGTTTCTACTTTTAGAAATTTCAATCAATTCTCTAGATATTTTAGAAAAGAATTTTCTAAGTTTTTTTTTTTCAAATAACACAGCATTCTCTTGGTTCTTTTCCCACCCCTCCTCATACTCCTTGTACGATCAACATTCAGGCCATGCTCACTAACTGTGGGTATCTACCTGAGACTTTATCCTGGGTCCTCATTTCCTCACTAATATCTTATTTGGTGATTGCATCAACTCCCACTACTACAACCATCATCTTTCTGAAGATGGCTTCCAAGCTCTCTATATCCACCTCTGGTCCCTTCTCTGACCTTCCATTCCATATTATCAGTGACCTTCCATATCTTTAGCCATTTCAATCTCAACATGTCTAAAACAGGATTATTTTTTTTAAATTCTCTTTAATTTTTTAATTAACAAGCATTTATGTTCTTGCTCTACACTGTCCCCCAATTTAAAAAAAAAAGGAAACTCATTGAACAAATATGCATAAACAAAAAATGTTTCATGCATCTTAAGTCTGTCACTTTCAGGTGGAGGGGAGCATGTTCAATCATTGGTCCTCTGGATTATGGTTGTTCACGGCATTGATTAGAACTCTTAAGTCTTACAAAGTTATTTGTCTTTATAATATCGTTATATAAATTGTTTTCCTGGTGCTTCCCCACTCCACTCTGCATCAGTTCATGAGTCTTAGATTTTTGTAAAATAATCTTTATCATTTACGATCAACACAGAAATATTCTATTATACTCCTATGCCATAATTAATTCCAGTCATTTCCCAATTGATGAATGTCCTCATACTTCCCAGTTCTTGACTACAACAGAGAGGAACTTCAAATATTTTTATGTATGTGGAACTTTTCCTTTTTTATCTCTTTGGGGGGTACAGGTCAAGTAGTGATATCAGTGGGTCAAAGGATACACACAAGTTACTGACTTTGAGAGCATAATTCCAAATTGCCTTTCATAATGACTTGATCCATGCACAGCTCTACCAATGGTGCATTAATATACTTGTTTTCCCACAGCCCCCTTCAACATTTGTCATTTCCCCCTTTTTTTGTCATCTTTGGTAGAATTGGATTTTAATTGCGTTTCTCTAAATATTAGTTTAATGGTGGAGCACTGGCTGATTAAAAAACCAAGTCATCCCACTCCACTTAAAATAGGTGTCCGAGTGCCAAAAGGACCTTGATCCTGGTAAGACAAAACACAAGAACCATGTTTAGATGGGCCAAGGAAACAGTCCCAGTCTGCAGTTTTTTTCATAAATATCAACCAAGTGGAGAACCAGTGATGAAAGAGGTGGGAATCTGCAGGGAACTCCCCTGGGGAGAAGATTCCCCGTGACCTGGTCTCGTTCCCCTCCTACCTCTTATCCATTTGGCCTAGAGAAGAACTTTTCAAGCACCAAAGGCTCCAGAGAATTTTGGACTTCCCGTCTTCCCATGGGTGCCCTGCTCCAGATGGCAGCAGCAGCTGAAGTCAACGGCCCCTTCCCAAAGGCCAGGGAGGGGAGGAAAGGATTTCCAGTCACCCCAAACTGCAGGTCAGCCCTTTGCATGAGTGCTGACTAAGCTGGAGCCCACTTGCCCCGAACTCTGTATGTGCTGACCCCAGGGGAGAGGCTGTGTGCCACTTGTCCCTGCTGCACCTTGTTAGTAAAAGCTCCCTTTCTATTAAAGGTGACCAGCTAACTAAATTGATTCTCAACTGGAAATTCTGGGAAGACCCAGACTGGAGGCTCATAAACTGTATCATAACAAGACCCCAGCCCAATCCCTCAGGATCACTTTGTAGAGCCACTGAGGCCATGAAGGAGCCAAGCTATGTGGATCGGTGGGATCAGTGGGTGGTGGGTATATGCGTGGGCTGAGCTGCTCAGAGCATGCTCCATTAGTAGTTTGGAGGATCTGATCTGATGAAGGCTTATATACTCCTTGGAAAACTACCTCCTTATAGTTTCAGACTACAATAAGAGACTCTCTATATTGACTGCCAATAATAAGACTCCTATTTCCAAGCCATCTTCCCTTTCACTCATCTCACATAACCCTTCTGTTATCAAATCTCATGGGGTCTCCCTAATCTTGACTCACCAGGTCAATGAAAGCTCTCCCTGTGGGCTTTTAACCAACCCCGTTCCTCAGGTCTTTCCCTGCTCCAGACCCTTCTCCACTGAGTGGTCAGTGGCATGGTCCTCAGTTACAGGCCTGGCCATGTCCCGTTCCCCTGCCCAACAAACAATGATGGCTCCCGATTATCTCCAGGATGGACCAGAATCTCCTCTGGGGATATTGCAAGTCCTTACAGAACCAGCCCTTTCTACCTCCCCCCCGCCCCCCCATGCCCTTCAGGTTCAGCCTCCCAGCCATTCCTGCTTGTCCCTTCACCTCCCAGACCTTTGCATAGGGCCTGGAATGCTCTCTCTCCTCCTCTCTCCTCTTTGCTCACTCCTCTGGCATCTCCTGGTCCTTTTCCCCTACCCACCCCCATCCCTGGGCCTCCCTTCTGAAATTACCCCACATTGTATCCTGGATAAACATCCACTTGTGTATACCTGGCTACTTACAGGTTTAGAATGTGCACACTTCTTGGGGGAAGGACAAGGTTCTGACCTTTCTTTGGGTCTCAGGCCTTCCTTAGCACAGGGCCTAGAAAAGAAGGGGCACCCAAGGGAGGGCTGCACCCCTGAGGCTGACCCCAGTGCTATTGCCTTAGAGTGTTAAAAAGACCAAGCACTTTCCTTTCTAGAGTCCTCTAAGGTATTGGGGGTTCTTAGCCCTATTTTATAGATTAGAGACAGGCTATCCACCCATCCATCCATCCATCCATCCATCCATCCATCCATCCATCCATCCATCCATCCATCCATCCATCTCTTTCTCCCTCCATCATCTATCTATCTATCTATCTATCTATCTATCTATCTATCTATCTATCTATCTAGAGAGGCTCCTGAACCTACATCTTGAGAGACCTTGGAGGTCTTTGACTCTGGACTCTGATAAGATTTATTAAGCTTATGAAGAGCCCCAGGTACACCTGGGGAAGTAGAGGAGATGGGTCTCTCCTGTCCCCCCAGCTATTGCTGCCTCCCTGCAGAGGATTCTTGCATCTATATGGCCAGGAGCTGGTTTTGCTTAGTGTTGTCTGGCACACTAAAAGAGCTTAATAATGACTTGTTGGACTGACTAGGGACTGGACCAAGGAGTTTATGGGCTCCCAGTGAGAGTTCCCTCTACCATGGAAGTCTGCAGCTGATGGTTTAGAGAGGCCTGGGACCCAGAGGGGTTGGGTGAGCTTCCCAGTACCCCCTTCCAGTCAATGTAAGTCAGAACTTGAACCCAGACCCTTCTAGGGGCACCTCTCCAACCACACTGTGACAATGGCAAAGGCTTCCAGCTCTTCTTTCCCACTGATCAGACTCCCCCTGCCTCCTCACTTTCCTTACTCTTCTGCCAAATGTGTTTGGCGTCCAATCCAAGTCTTTTTAAAACAATCTGGGGAAAGCTTGGCTGCAAAGAAGATATGAGAAAATGTGTCTCCTTCCCTTCCTTGCAGAGGTGGGGGGGGGTTGGAGGAGAGGAGAAGGATCCGGGTTTGGAAGATTTCATGAACTGTCAGACTCGGCTGACGTCTTGGTTACTCAGACCGATCAGCTTCCCTTCCCTTTATTTATACTTTGGGACGGGATGGCTCAAAGGATGCAGGCTAGGGAGGGAGGTGTTTGGAATTTGGGGCTATGGTGATGGGAAAATCAAAGGTGTCACTCAAAAGTGAAAAAAAGAAGACCTGGATGTTAAAAAATTTGAATCTTGGGCCTCAGTTGGAAATCTTTTAATCTTAGGCTTCAGGTGCCTCAAGTCCCTTCTAGATGAGGTGTATGTGTGTGTGTGTGGCGGGCTTCTTTCTAGTTACATCTAAAGAACTGAAGTGAGAATTGTGCTTATTAAAGTTAAATTCCTTCATAACTAAGAATTCTCCTTATTCATATGTCCAGTAGTTGAGAGGAAACAGTGTGGTAGAGTGGGCAGGCCTTAGAGACAGAAAGACTTGGATTTGAATCCCATTTCTGACAGTTACGTGTGTTACTGAACTCCCCTTCACCCCACTTTCTCCATCAGTAAAATGAGGATGATTAAACTCACAAAGTTGTTGTCAAGATCAAATGAGATAATCATGGATTTTTTAAAGCTAAAAACAATTTAAAATGACTGAAAATTCTGGTATTATGATGGATGGATGATGCATAGACAGATGAATAGATAGACAAATAGGTATTAGGATGGATAGATACAGATAGACAATCAAGTTAGTAGTTATGCAGGATAGATGGATAGACAGATAGAGAGAGAGAGATGGATGGATGGATGGATGGATGGATGGATAGATGAATAGATGATAGATAGATAGATAGATAGATAGATAGATAGATAGATAGATAGAGTTCAAGCCAGCATGCCATCATCTGTGCCTCCTGCCCCAGAGATGCTGTGGGATGTTGCTTCTGGGTCACATAAAACCAAGTGTGGGTTAATAGCAGAGGCTCTTTGGGGGAGCTGGCTCCTGGGGCTTGCGCCAAGAACCCTGGATAGAAGCAGCGTCAGTCCTGTTTGCTATTATCGTGTGGAATTCTCCATGTACTTTGCAAAACTATTTTTAAGGAGACCTGGGCTCTGGACATGTTTAGCAGCACTAGAGCGTATCCTTTAAACCTCTCAGTTAATGATTGACCGCATTTTTTTCATGATTTTGCCTCTTTTTTGTTTGGCTCTGCTTGGTTTTCTGTGTCTTCTTTTTTTGGCTCAGACAGAACAGAGAGGAACTGATTGTCCAGGAAAGCTTGGCTGTCTCACTTCACAAAGTCCTGTGGCCCAGTTTCTACTGAGGCCAGAATGATCCCAAGAGAAAGGTCTGTGTGGTGGGGTTCTCCCTCGGGAATGACTATGAAGATATGAGGGAGGGACTCAGAACTAGAAAGTGGAAGCCCCAGACTTGAGTTCTAATCCTGCCGGGGACTGGCTAGACCTCGGTGGCCACGTCATTTGCACTTGCTAGGCCTCAGTTTTACTTCTTATATAAGAAAGACTGGATGAGATGATCTCTAAGGTTCCTCCCACACAGATATTCTTTAGTCTGTTTGGAGGTTTCTCATAGCTCTGATATTCCATCTTCTATTTTCTGATCATCCCAGATCTAACAGTCCATGTTCTATATTCTAAAATTATTTCTAGCTCTTACATTCTCTGTCCTCGGGCCCCTCCAGGCTCTGACATCCCCTGTTATCTGATCCACCTGTGAGGCACTATATTGTTCTCTCCGTTTTCCAGAGCTGAGTGGCTTGTCCAGACTCCCCCAGGTAGGAGGCTGTGGGAAGGGCAGATACAATGAATAAGCAAATGAACACTAAGTTCTCTGCTCTTTTCCTCAGACTCAGAATCCTCCCCAGTTCCAGGAGCCAGAATGGGGCTCCTTGTTCATTCACCACAGGTGAATGCTCAGCTTCTCTTTATTTTGATACAAAGCAGAGTCCCCAAGGTGGGCAAACCAACAAGGGCTTCCAGACTTCCCTGCCAGGCTCTGTGGGCAGAGGAGCAGAATGGAGCAGTGAGACCTCAACAACTTTTCCTGAATAAAAAAGGAAGGAAACCTCTTCCCTTGGTGGGGAGAAACTTTACCCCGAAGCATGTATTATGGGCAATAATTGAAAGCAGAGTTATCAAACATCTATTTTCTACAAAATGTCAAGGCTAAAATGGCTGATAACAGTGACCAGTGGGGCTGGTAGAAAGCATGGACTAGTGGCTCTCAGAGCTGGCGAGAGCCTCTAAGATCACCTGGTTAACAGGTAGGAGAGTGATGTGCCCAAGGTCACACAGCTAGACGGGGAACAGAGCTGGGACCAGGAACACCTCCCCCCACCCCACCTCTACATTCACCCTCTAGTCAGACAGCAGGTGCAAACAGCAAACTATGATGGAGTCAATGGGTGAAAAGATCTGAACTGCCACAAGGAAGAAGGAGTCTGTGCTTTCTGCCTTGCCAGGATTAGGAGCAATAGGACCAGAGAGAAAAAGAGACAGATGACAGGGGAGGAAAAATACTCTAACAATTAGACTTATCCATAAATGGAATGGGCTAATTTGAGAGGTAGTGAGTTCCCCATCACAGGAGGTCTCTAAGCAGAAGTCTGGTGGTGATTGATGATTTAGTATCATCAGGAATATTTTTAAATTATTTTTATTTATTTCATTAAATATTTTCCAATTACATGTAAAATAATTTTAACAATTATTATTTTTTCATTTTGTGTTCTACATTTTCTCCCTCCAACCCCCCCCCCCCCGCTCCTTGAGAAGGCAAACACTTTGATTTAGTGTATTAATGATAAGGTCAAGTCAAAGATATTTCCATGTTAGACATGCTGTAGAAGATAACCAAACAATATAAAACAATAAAAATAAAATTTAAAAAGTATGCTTCAATCTACATCCAGAGCTTATCAGTTCTCTCTCTGGAGATGGATAGAATTTTTCATCATGGGTCCTTTGGAATTACCTTGGATCATTGTCTTGCTCCGAGTAACCAAGTCTTTCACAGTTGTCCATTCTTACAATATTGCTGTTAACTGTATACGCTTTTTTTCTGTTTCTGAGCAGGACCACTTCACTCTGCATCAGTTCATATAAATCTTTCCAGGTTTTTTCCTAAAATCATCCCTTTCATCATTTCCTCTAGCAGAATAGTATTCCATCACATTCACATATCACAATTTGTTCAGTCATTCTCCAGTTGATGACAACCCCTCAATTTCCAATCCTTTGCCACCCAAAAGAACAGTTATAAATATTTTTATACACAGAGTTCTTTTCCCTATTCTTTGATCCCTTTGGCATACTGACCTTGTAATAGTATTGCTAGGTCAAAGGATAGGTACAGTTTTAAAGCCTTTGGGAATAGTTCCAAATTGTTTTCCAGAAAGACTGGACCAGTTCAGAACTCCCTGATTGGTACATTAGGGCCCCTACTTTTCTACATCCCCTCTAGTGTTTGCTATTTTTTCTTTTCTATTGCATTAGGCAGTCTGATAGGGATGAGGTGGTATCCCAGAGTTGTTTTAATTCTCATTTACCTAATCAGTATCAATTTAGAGAATTTTTTTCATATCATCAGGAACATTAAAGGGAAGCTTGATGTGTTAGATAGGATTGGCTTATATGAGCTTTGAGATGTTCTGGTTCTAAGAAAGTACCTTGTGGTAGGTGTTGAATTGGAGGACACTGGGTCCTCTAATTTGCTCCATGGGGTAGGAAATATGCAAACAGCGATATACAAATAAGATATACAGGATAAATGGTTGTTGTCCTTTGTTTCTGAAGAGGACAAATACGACATCGCCATGTTGGAGTCCAGGTACAGTGTCTGACTGTTGATGATCAGACCAATACGAACTTGGAAGACTTCACCACTGGTTGGCACAAATGGTCCAAAAGACCATCAAGAGTAAATGAGTCTCTAAATTTGCACACTCCATGTTTTCTTTGAGCTGCTGCGATTGGGCTTTGCTCAGAGAGGACAGATCTTCTTTGATCTGTCATGGGCTTGGGGATCCCATGCCAGTGTCCCCATGTCTCAAAACTGATTCCAAAGTTCTTCAGAGGGACCTTGAGTTTCTCCTTGTACTGCTTCTCCTGACCTCTATGTGAGCACCTTCCTTGTGTGAATTCTCTGTAAAATCATCTTTTAGGCAAATATATTTGGCATTTGAGCAACATGGCCAACCCATTGGAGTTGTGCTTTCCACGGTAGAGTTTGAAAGCTTGGCAGATTGCAACTCAAGAAGGGACCTTGGTGTCCAGTACCTTATTTTGCCAGAGTCTCCTAAGACAATTCAAATGGAAGTGATTTGGTTTCTTGGCACAGCACTGGCAGACTGTCCCAGTTTTGCAGGCATACAGCAATGAGGTCGGTACAACAGCTCTGGAGACCTTCAGTTTGGTAGGCAGCCTAATATTTCTTCTCTCCCACACTTTCCTTCCAAGCCTCCCAAACACTGAGTTAGTTCTGGCAATGCATGTGTCAACTTCATCAACTATGTTACATCTCTGCCAAGATAAGTGAATTTATCCATAGCATTCAAAATTTCTCCATTTGCAATAACTGATGTTTCTACGTATAGATGGTGTGGTGCTGGCTGGTGGAGAACCTATGTTTTCTTGGTGTTAATTTTTAGACTAAAATTAGCCCGAGAAGCAGAGAATCAATTCGTATGTAGTTGCATCTCAGCCTCAGAGGCTGAGCACGCAATCATCTGAGATCAAAAAGTCATGCATCAACTCTCCCTCCACTTTAGTCTTGGCTTGTAGCCTTTTCAAGTTAAATAATTTACCATTAATGGAATAGTTAATGCTACTCTGAATAGGAAATAATCAACAGAAAAAAGGCATTAGAATTAAGAAGGACTGGGAAAAGCTCGTAGAAGGTGGAATTCTCAATGATACTGAAGGAATACTGAAGGAAACCAGGGAAACTGGGAGGTAGAGATGAGGGCAAGTATTCCAACATGGGGGACAGCCAGAAAAAATTCGCACAGTCAGGAGATGGAGTGTCTTATTTGAAGTGGAATGGTTGGATCACCAGAGGATTTTGTATTAGTTTTTGGAGGCAACAGGCAGACAGGAGGTTTATTGAGTAGGGAAGAAGTGCCATGGCTGGTGAATTGGAGAGGGGAGAGATTGGAGGCAGACAGGAATACCAAGGGGTGGTCCAAGCATAAGGTGATGAGGGTCTGCACTAGAATGATGGCAGTAACAGAGAGAAGTGTATCAGAGAGATGCTACAGAGCTAACATATACATGCCTTGGCAATAGCTTGGAAATGGGGGTAAAAGAGAGGGAGGAGTTGGGGATGACTCCTAGGGCCTGGTGAACCAGGAATAGATTGAGATTAAGATATCTACTGAACATCTAGTTCCAGTTATCTAAGAGAGTCAAGGCTTGATTTGGGATCAGAGTTAGGGCTTGGGTCAACCCCATCAGGGTACTTTTTCAGGCTCTGATGGGGTTCTCTTTGGCTGAGCACTCAGGCTTCCTTGACAGCTTGGTGGAGACTCTTGTGCAGACTTGGTCAGAGAGACAGCTATGGCTTGGGTTCACCAGTCTAACCCCACCCCCATTCCCATATAGAGAGATGGACAGCAGGGTCAAAATACCATGGGCAAGTTCCAGGGGAGCCCCAGCCGTTCCAATAGGAAACACCTTGACCCAGATCTGCTACTGGTCCTACCTGGGAACCCTTCTTTCTTGGTTACCATCTTATAATCAGGGTGGTGGAACTAGATAACTTTGGATTCACTCTCCTACTTCTGACACTGTGTTCTGGGTTAGAAAGTTCCTCTCTACTCTCCCATCTTCTCCATTCTTGGCCTTCCCAACTCTGACAAAATCTGTTCCCTGGGTTTTTCTAGCTCTGACAATTTGTATCCTCAAGTTCCTCCCAGCTCCAACACTGCATAAGATCTCTAGCATATTAATTATTTTGGGGAAAAGTAAAACAAATGTATTGATTGTAAATACTACAACTTTTTACATCTTTAAAAAATTTAATTTGCAACATGTTTTCTTGGGGCAGTTACTTATTTTACATGACTTAGCATAGAGCTTTCAAGATTTTACTCTATTCTTTAAAATTTTTCACTGTGGCTAATATAATAAAAATGACAATTCTACCTAAATTAAATTACTTATTTAGTGCCTTACCAATCAAAATTCCAAAAAATTATTTTAATGACCTAGAAAAAATTGTAACTAAGGTCATATGGGGAAACAAAAAGTCAAAAATATCAAGGCAAGTGAAAAAAAAAAGTCCAAAAGAACATGACTTAGCCTTACCAGATCTAAAATTATATTATAAAGCATCAGTCATCAAAACTGTCTGATACTGGCTAAGAAATAGAGTGGTGGACCAGTGGAAAAGATTAGGTGCAAAAGAGATAGCAGGAAATGATTATAGTACTCTACTGTTTGATAAGCCCAAAGAGTTCAACTTCTGGGATAGGAACTCTCTCTTCAATAAAAACTGTTGGGAATATTGGAAGATAGTATGGCAGAAACTTGGATTAGACTTAACATCTCACACCCTATAGCAAGATAAGATCAAAATGGATACAGGATTTAAACATAAAAGACAATATTATAAGCAAACTAGGAGATCAAGGAATAGTTTACCTGTCAGATCTATGGAAAGGGAAACAGTTTATGACCAAGGAAGAGATGGAGAGCATCATTAAAAAACAAACTAGAGAATTTTGATTACATTAAATTAAAAAGTTTTTGCACAAACAAAACCACTATAACCAAGATCAAAAGAAATGTAGTAAATTGGGAAACTATTCTTACAACTAGTGTTTCTGACAAAGGATTCATTTCTAAAATATATAGAAAACAGAATCAAATTTATAAAATAACAAACCATTCACCAATTGACAAATGGTCAAAGGATATGCAAAGGCAATTCACAGATGAGGAAATCAAAGTTATCCATAATTATATGAAAAACTACTCTAAATCATCACTGACTAGAGAAATGTAAATTAAAGTATCACTGAGGTACAACCTCATACCTCTCAGACTGACCAATATGACCAGAAAGGACAATGATCAATGTGGGAAGGGATGGGGGAAATCTGGGACACTAATACATTGTTGGTGGAGCTGTGAACTCATCCAACCTTTCTGGAGAGCAATCTGGAATCATGCCCCAAGGGCAACAAAAATATGCATACCCTCTGACCCAGCAATATCACTACTGGGTCTATACCCTGAAGAGATGATGAAAAAGGGTAAAAACATCATTTGTATAAAAATATTCATAACAGCCCTGTTCATGGTGGCAAAGAATTGGAAATTGAGTGAATGTCCTTCAATTGGGGAATGGCTTAACAAACTGTGGTATATGTATGTCATGGAACACTATTGTTCTATTAGAAACCAGGAGGGAAGGGAATTCAGGGAAGCCTGGAGGGATTTGCATGTGATGCTGAGTGAGATGAGCAGAACCAGAAAAACACTGTACACACTAACAGCAACATGGGGGTGATGATCAACTTTGATGGACTTGCTCATTCCATCAGTGCAACCATAAATAAGGGACAATCTTAGAGCACCTGTGATGGAGAATACCATCTGTATCCAAAGAAAGAACTGTGGAGTTTAAACAAAGACCAAAGACCTTCATTTTTTTAAAAAGTTGCCTTATGTACTATGTAATTTTGCTATCGCTAATATTTTCTTTTTTCCTCAAGGATATGTTTTTTCTCTCAACAAATTCAATTTTGATTAATGCACAAAATGGAAACAATGTGAAGGTATCAGATTGCCTTCTGGGTGGGGGAGGGAAGGGAGGGTGGGGGAAAATTATAAAATTCAAAGCCTTACCAAAAAAAAGATGGATAGAAACTATTATTGTATATAATTGGAAAACAAAATATATAAAAAATAAAAATTTCTTTACCATGAAGCCATACTTATCATATTGGATATCAAGCAAACGTTTGACAAAAAATTCTTTTTCTAAGTCTAACCTTAATTATAGCTCATAGATTTTCAAGGAGGTAAAAACTGGGTTACTTTAAAGGTCATAAAAGTCTGTTTCTCTCTCTCTCTCTCTCTCGGGTTTTTTCAAGGCAATGGGGTTAAGTGATTTGCCCAAGGTCACACAGCTAGGCAATTCTTAAATGTCTGAATCCGCATTTGAACTCAGGTCCTCCTGACTCCAGGGCCAGTGCTCTATCTACTGTGCCACCTAGCTATCCCCCCCTCCCAGTTTATCTTTAAGTAGTCAAGAGGTACAAGGGCTAGAACTGCCAGATCTGGAGTCAGGAAAATGAAAATTCAAATCCAACCTCAGACAACCCCTTGATAAGTCACTTAATTGCAGGCTCAGTTTGCTCATTTGTAAAATGGTTTTCCCCATTTGTAAATATTGTCTTTGGACCTGGGATACAGTAGGTGATGTATATATGTTAGATATCGTCACATTATTTGTTGGATAAGTTTCTTAGCCTTTCATGATGAGTGTGTGTGTGTGTGTGTGTGTGTGTGCACGTGTGTGTGTATGTATGCATGTGGTACAGTATATTTGGAAATTTCTGTAATTATAGAATAATTTTGTCTTTCAATAGTTCAATAGAGTTTTCAGAATTCATAATTTGCCTAATGGGTCCACAGGAAGTAAAAAAAAAATCCCTCCAAACAGGTTTTTAGGGGCTGATGTTTTACAATCTAATGATCTTGGTCTACCTGGTTATTTTCTGATCATATTTTCTGACAATAAGTTTGGAAGAGCCTTGAATAAAAATAAATGAGTTTTATCAATAAAAATTTCATTTTCCCGACTTCAGCAGTCAGTTCTTTGTATTGTCTAGTCCATGGAAGGCATTTTCCCTCACAGCAGTAATTAGGTGTTTTATTTATTATTTTTTTATTAAAAAAAGCTCTCTTTCAATTTCAATCTGCTGCCTCTCCAGTACAGCAGTGACCACCTTTCTGGGGACCTGATCTCTCAAAAGATCATTGCTTGTAGAAAGGGGGAGTCAGATCATCTCACCCCACTTCTCATTATACATTTATCAGGTGAGGACACCTCTTAATCAAAGACAGTCTAAGTCTAAAGAGTCCAAGAAATGGGAAAGGGTCTTGAAAGCCAGCTGAATTCTGCCATGTTGCACAGAAAGGATCTTGTGATTGCATGAGGGACTTGCTCACAATCTGAGGGATTTGTATAAATAAGGAACCGGGGATCACAAGAGAGAAGTGTAGAGATGAGTCAGGAGCAGACAAGGGAAGGCACATTGACCTGTGGCAGAGAGAGGAGAGAAGACAGAGCACTGGAGTCCTGTGGACACCTTGGAGCAGAAGATTCACACTGATGCTACCAGTTGTACCCACCTCCCCAAAGCCCGAGGGAAATTCTTTTTTTTTTTGTTTTTTTTTTCCCTGAGGGAAATTCTAAGAAAAGATCTGCTCTTTCCCCAACCTCCCTTTCTCCCGTCTGTTCACAAGACATCGAGACATGCTTCTTTACCCAAGGGATTCCGATAACCACAAAAGAGGTCATCAAGAGTTAGCAAGAGTAAATGTGAGTATAAATTGAGGCAGAGAGCCAGACCTGTTTGACCAGGGGAAGATTGGGATGGTATTTATATTTAATACAAACTTTCTAAAGCACCAAAGAGGGAACCACATGGACCTGCAGGCACTACATCACCACTGGGCTAAAAATTAGTTTAATAAGATGCTGACCATTGTTTTCTGAGAATTATCCTGCTTTATAGCAATTGTTTGCTGGTTCTGGTTAGGTTGTATTACTTTCTCAACATTGTCCTTGGGCTTTGGTCAGTCCTTCCTATTTCAGTGCTGAACCACTGGTTTCCCTACCCAACAGCCTCTGCGATATCGCCAACGTCATTGGCTCTTCAAGAACTACAGATCATTTCCTCATAGCAACATCCACTCTTCAAAGCCCACAAAAGGGGAGCCACCTCACATGTATAGGACCCAGAAATCATGTTCAAATGACAGAAAACTCACTGAAGGTGAGGGTCCCATTCCATCCTGTTTCCTCTCTTCAGAGGCAGATGTCCTGAGTCAGTTTAGCATCATCAGCCTATGGACATAGCATCACTCTATCAAATGGCATCACAGTGATTGTGGGTCCAAAGCACCATACCCCACTATAGGTCTGAGAACCTCAGGGCTGGAGTGACCCCAAGAACCAAGAAGAGGGAATGTCGATGCTGAAGGCCCAGCTCCTCGAGAGGCTGACACAGATTTCAGACTTGAAAGGGACCTCCACTGTCCTCAAATCCAGTCAGACCCGCATAATGCCAAGCATGGCTGCCCTGCCTCTACCAAGGACCCCTGGGGAGGCAGCCTCTTCTTCGGGGGGGGGGTCACCTCTCATTGGAAAAAGGGTTTTCTCCACATCACACCTAAAGCCCAAGATTGCAGGCTCACCTTTGGCTCAGGAGCATAGTGCGGAGAAGGTGGGACAAAGTCTGTCAGAGCTGAGATGTGGAAAACACTAAGGTGGAAACTGAGTCAGAGGGGAAGCAACCCACAGAAGCCACCCAGGGGTCAGGGCTGGTCAGGGCTCAAAGGCCCTTCCATTCTCATCGTTCACAGGTAAAGGACACTGAAGACCCGAGGGTCGGTTCCACTTCTGTGCCTTGGTCAGGGTCCTCGCAACACACTATCTACCTGGCTAGTTCTCACACACCTCCTTTGGTGAAGACTCCCCTGAGCTTCTGGGAGGCTCTCTTGAGTGGGAGAAGCATTGGCCAAGGGTCCAGCCTGGCTCTGCCTCACTAGTGACTGCAGGAAAATCATTTCGTGCTGGACCTCTCCCAGTCTCTGTAGACTGGGGATGAAGAAACCCAGGCTGGGCTGAGGCAGGACTCAAGAGACAGGGGCTGGACAGATGGCCAGGGGGAATGCTCTAGTCCTTAACCCCTCTGTGGGGATGGAAAGACTGGCTGGAGGGGCAGTGTTCAGATGATCAATCTCTCCCTGGTTTCCTTGGCTGAACCAGCCATGGAAAGTTTGAAAGGGTAATGGTACCATAATGGCCCAGAGAGTCATAACTGGCTCTGACACCCCCTGTTCTAAGCCCCCTCCCAGCTCTGAGCTCCCCTGTTCTAAGCCCCCTCCCAGCTCTGAGCTCCCCTGTTCTAAGCCCCCTCCCAGCTCTGACATCCTCTGTTCTAAGCCCCCTCCCAGCTCTGAGCTCCCCTGTTCTAAGCCCCCTCCCAGCTCTGACACCCCCTGTCCTAAGCCCCCTCCCAGCCCTGACCTCCCCTGTTCTTTGACCCAAGGTTTTCCTCAGATTTGGCATTCAGTGCTCTGTCAATGATCTGTGTTCCCAGATTCTTTCCACCACAGATTCTGTGGTTCTCTAAGCCTTGGTCTTCTTATTAGAAACCTGTCCCTTTCCCTTGAACTCCACTGGTATCCCCAACAGAGCAGAGAACTGTATTCTTTCATCTGGCGACTGGGACTTGTCGGCTGGGGTAAGAGGGGCTGCTGATGCCTAGCTCACTTCTCTGGACCACCATGTTAATGGGACCCCAGGTGGAGGCTGATTCTCCTGGAGCTGACAGGCTTTGCCCCTGAGCTGGGGTCCTGTTGGAGAGCTTGTAGCTCAAGCCCCTAGGCTGGGAGGGCCCCTCTCGGGCCATGTGGCTCTAGCTGAGCTGGAGGACATGGGTGGAGCAGCTGATGAGCCCTGTGTTGATGCCTCCTTCCTATCTCCACCACTGCCCGGAAGGCTGACCCCTCCAACCCCAGCCAAGGGATGCCTTTCTACTTGAGGCTGCCCCTGTGGGCAGGAAGGCATCTGTTTGTCTGTTTTTCTGACATTAAACCCAAGTTTGCTTC
This sequence comes from Macrotis lagotis, assembly GCF_037893015.1. NCBI lineage: Eukaryota > Metazoa > Chordata > Mammalia > Peramelemorphia > Peramelidae > Macrotis > Macrotis lagotis. The sequence continues at coordinate 29,163,589 of NC_133659.1, read as the reverse complement.
TTTCCCACCCTCTCCACCCCACCCCACCCCCAACTGCCCTCTAGCCCACCATTCCTGGGTCAAGCCTCCTTCCCCTCAACCCCTCCTCTTCTAGCCTTCTCTTTCTTCTCTACATGAAGCATCTTTTGGAAAAGAGGACAATGAGGGAGTGGGAGCTGAGAAACAGGGGATGTCAGGGCTGAAAGAGTCCTTAGAACAGGAGGTGTCAGAGCTGGGGGGGAGTCTTAGAGCTAGGGGGATCTTAGAAAAGAGATGTCAAAGCTGGGGGAGTCTTAAAACAAAGGATGTCAGAGTTGGGGGTCTTAGAACAGGAGATGTCAGGGCTGGTGGAGGGGCTTGTAGAGGGCTTGTAGACAAAATAAACAATGTTTGAACTAGGAGTAGCTGCAAACAGAGACTGTGGCCTATCAGATCTTGGGGGCTACAGAAGAGCTTGTGACAACACCGGCAAGCTGGCCCAGGTGTCCGGACCCTCTGGTCCACTCTGACCTCGAGTCTTCTCTTTGATTTCCCAGCACTGACCTTGGTCAAGGTCTCTGATGGGTCAGTGGCAGATGCCTTTAGGGACCACTGAGGGTACCCAAGGCCCTGGTGCACAACTGTCCTTGCCCCCCCCCCATCTCCTCCGCTGCCCCCCGCCTCCATGGATGAGACTGGAGGCCACATTCAGAATTTCCTTCCCTCCTGCCAAGCCTCAGCCTGGAGAGCCTCATGCAGATGTTCAGAATTCTTGAGCACTCACATCTGTGTGTCAGAGGACCGCGTGAGTCTCTGGCCCAGGGCCCAGACCGGGGGGGGGGGGTGCTGCTGGCAGGCCAGGGGCCCCTGGCCCTCTTCTGGGAAGGGCCTTCCTAGGCCAGGGCAGCCAGAGTCTGACTGACCCCCACCCCCAGGACAACGGAGCTGCCAAATCAGCCCAAGGGGGCATTGGCTTCTAGAAAGACCTCGGAGATCCCCAACCCAAGTTCTTGTCTGTAAGGTGAGGAAGAAGAGGCCTGGGGAAGATGAGGGGCTTAATAAGGGCCCCTACCAGGAGTCTTTTATTTCCTTGGTTACAGAGGCTGTAAGGAGCAGACCAGGAGGGGGGAGTCTCTAAGAGGCTGAGGCTAGGCTAGGCTGCTGGGGGCCTTGCCTTGTACCCTGTCCTTAGCTCACATGTTGTCACAGTTTAGTAAGCCAACAAGGAGGCACGGAGACCCTACAAAGTGTGCCAGAGACCCTCAGACAAAAAGGGAAAGATCTTCCCCATTAGGTTGTCATGAGAGGTGATCTGGGGCATCAAAGAATGAAGGGGACTAGGGAAGGCTTCCATGGACAGGCTTCAGAAGAGATGGCTCTGCCTGAGGCCCCAGTGGGCACCTGCATGGCCAATGCAATGGCTGTGAAAAGGTCTCTAGCTTCTTTGACCACTCTTCAAGAAAGAAGGAAGGAAGGGAGGAAGGAAGGAGGAAGGAAGGAAGGAAGGAAGGAAGGAAGGAAGGAAGGAGGAAGGGAGGAAGGGAGGGAGGAAGGAAGGAAGGAGGAAGGGAGGAAGGAAGGAGGGAGAAAGGAGTTGCTAGAAAGATGATAACTCTAGATAGGTTGACTAGGCCCAGGTATGTCTCAGAGCAGAAGTTTGGTGCTGGTACCAGGAGAAGCTTAAGGTCTTTACCCTCAGGATGCTCACATCTCAGTGTGGGAGGGTGGGGGGCAATGTTTCTGACCCCCTTGGATGGAGTGGATCATTCCTTCCCAAAGAACACTCCCTCCTCTGCCTCCACCACAGGCTCCTCCTCCTTCCCTTGGGGTTCCCCCAAGTCTGTGCTCTTGCTCTTTGTCTCATCCATCATTTTCCTTCCTTGATCTCCCTCTCTGTGCCATCTCTTTCCCCCTGACAGCTCTAGATGTTTCCTCTGGGCAGCCCCCCCCCCCCATCTCTCACCACAAAACTGTCCGACCTCTTTCCTTCCCTCCAGACTTCCATCACCCCTCTCCAGCAAGACTTCCCTGCCTGGACGTCCCAAACTCAGGGCACCCCAACTGGAGCTTGCCCTTCTCTGCTCCTGCAATTTCTGGCTCCCTTTTCTGGCTCTGGCACCCCCTCCTTCAGACTCCTGGGTTCTTCCAATTGAATTCCATTAAATTTAAATCACTTTATTAAACCAACACTTATCATACACAAGCGTGACTGTGATCTTCTCCTGGAGATATATGTGTGTGCGTGTACAGATTCAAGTGATTAGGGCTGCCAGAGACAGAAGCTGAGAGACAGACAGAGACAAAGGGAGACATAGGGAGACAGGGAGTCTTCTGCTAGGAGGTGACAGCTGTCCCGTTTTGGTCTTTGTAAGCCCAGGGTCTTGCATGAGATTCAAAGAAGACTTGCTTTTATATTTCGTGTGTTTTTGATCATGTTTACATATAGAAACACTATATATATGTATATGAATGCTCATATCTTCTCTCTCTCTTTCTCTCTCTCTCTCTCTCTCTCTCTCTCTCTCTCTCTCTCTCTCTCTCTCTCTCTCTCCCCCTCCCTCCCCTCCAGCTCCAGGCTCCTGAGGAGGATGCCTTCCTTACACAGGGGCACAATTCAAGAGGAGGTGTAACAGGACCAAGCAGAGACCCCGAGCCAGGTCTAAGAGGGAAGAAGAGGCAGCTTCACATCAACAAATAGGCATCAAGAACTTTCTGTCCACCAGAGCAAACCAGGCCCTGCTGACCAGAAGCTCCTCACCTAATGAGGAGCCACAGACAAGGAACCGGGGGATCTAGACAGGCTAAGTGGGGGCCATCGCAGGGGGATCAAGGAGAACTGGATTTGAAGGAAGCTGGGGAAGCCTGGGAGGCAGAGATGAGAAGGGAGAGCACAACGGGCAGGGGGCACAGCCAGGGAAAATGCTTAGAGTTGTGAAATGGAGGGTCGCAAAGGGAAAGCAGGCCCAATGCCACTGGATCCCACAGTCCCTAGAGGGGAGGAGGGGGAGAGGGCAGGAAGACCTTTGAATGCCAACCAGAGGATTTGATAATAGAGCCTGAAGGTGACAAGGACCCACTGAGCTGCCTGTGCGTGCGTGTGTGTGCGTGTGTGTGCGTGTGTGTGTGTGTGCGTGTGTGTGTATACATTGAGTGTGCTAAACAACCCAGCTTGGACATCTCCTCCTAAGCCATCCTGCCCGCTGCCACCTTCTCTGAACCACCCGATCCTGTTGTCTGTCCTGCCACTACAGGCTCACTCTCCCCATCAACCCCTACATTTCATGATGAAATTGATTTTGCTGCCAGAAGGGGGGATGCCAACTCCTCCTGATCCTGTGAGGGCCTGGGACCCCCCACAACTCCTCTCCAGGCCCAGAAACCCCTTAGACGGGTTGGCTTCTCCCTGCTGAATACACGTTTCATGAGGGCAGGGCTGGCTTCAGGACTGTCAATGCTAAACACATTAAACTGTCAGTAAATTGGTCTCTGTTCATTCATCCATTCCCCTTGAGCTCCTCAGTCAGCTGGGAGACCACAGTCTGAAAGAGAAGCAGACTGGGGCTGCAGAGCCACGTCCTTCTGGACACTAGGGTTCTCTGGGCCCTTGCCGTTCGCAGGTTGGGCTTTGGGCTGGTCTGCGATGAACTCTTCCTCTCCTTTCTCATCCTGCAACTTCCCTGGTCCTGCCAATCCCCCTTTTGCGGAATCTCTCCATGGCAGCCCAGTCACACGTTTCCTCCACTGATTTCCTGGGGGATCTCCCCACTTCCAGCTTCTCCCCTTGCCCAATTTCTCTTTCATAATCTACCAAAATTATCATGCTGAGGCATACAGCTTCCTCTGGTCTGGAACCTTCCATGGCTCCCACCTTGCCACACCAAGCTCTTCTCTGAGCTATCTCATCCTTCCAGGGCTGGGGGGGCACCTGCCCTGCCCTGAGATGGGTAGGTTCTGGGAATGCTTCCATTCTCTCTGTTCCCTGGCTCTCTTTTTCAATGCCTTTGCCTTCTGGAAGCATGCCCTTCCTTCCTTGCCTTATCCTGAACCTCCCTGGGACCTTAGGTGGGGATGTGTCCTCCCTCTCTCCCAGCCTGTGATGTTCCTGAGGGCAGATTTCATTCTCCAGGTTAAATGTTCCCAGATCCTCATCCTTTCTTTCATCATTTTTTTTGGAGGGTATGGGGAGTTAGAGGAGAAATCCAATCAAGGCATAGCAGGCTACGAAACTGCCAGGCCCTTAAAGATGGTCCAGATTGGGGTTTTCAACCATCCAAGAATTCTGGGAGCAGATGTCATCCATGTCCATGGATGATGAAAACACAACAAAACAAAACATACGTCATAATTTCCATTAACCATTGGATTCTTCTGTAACTCGATGTACATTATTGTGACAGCTTCACTGGACTGCCCAAAGGGTCCATGACCAAGAAAGGCTAAAACCCTTTGTTCTAGCTCGGGTTCCAGTCTTACAAATAAATAAATTGAGGTCCAGAGGGAAATGAACTGCTCACAGTCATGTGGTCAAAAGATGGCAGATCTGGGCTAAGGCTAGGTGGCCTTTTGGATTTGGGAGTGAACCTATGAATCTAATCTCCTTGAGGGCCACCAGGGTCCCCACCCAGACCACCTCAGGAGATGCCCCGGATAGCCCATGCCTCTCTACTCTTCAGCCTCCACTGCTCCTTGCTTCAGAGCCATAGGATCCTGAGGTTGCTCCTTCTCTCCATGACACCCCCTGGTTGAAGCTGGACAGACCTCTTCCTGTTCCAGGGTGTCAGATGCCTCCTTGTGAAGTGAAGGGGCTGGTGGGATGGTCTGCCTGGATTTGGATGGGATGAGGGGAATGTCCCTCTTTGAAAGGAGGGCCCCTGGGGGGCCCTGGGGGCTGCCAGCTGGCAGCTCCCTGGCCCCCATGGGCCTGGCCCCCTAGCCTGAGTGTGATGACAATCGATGTAACTGATAGTCCAGGATTTTCCACTCCGGCAGCCCTGCTGGAAAGCTTTTCGCATCTGATAAACAATACCATCTGGGCCAGAAGGATTCCTGTCCCTGGGCTTCCGTGCCAACAGATGGGGCCCAATAGGTGTTTCGCCAGAACACTGAACCGTCAGTGAGCCCTGGCAGCCACGCAAAATGTCGAAGCGTTACCCTCCCTGTGGAGCTGCCTCCAGGACTAGGGTCTCCCCATAGGCACATTCAGGGGCTGCTTCACCTCTGAGAGACGGTCATAGGGAAATGGGATCAAATCCAGTTTGCTTGGCCCCTGAGGTCTGACTGGACAGGAGAGAATTTATAGAATCTAGACTTTTAACTCAATAGAAGAAAAACGTACCAAAAGTCTGAGCTGCCAACAATGAAATGGGTTACCTTGGGAGGTAGTGATCTCCCCATCATTGAAGGTCATCAATCAGAGGCCTGAAATTTTGGGAAGCTAAGGATGCTGATGAGGGCCCTCAGGATTTGGGATGTTGGCAAGCAGGCACCATCTGCAGTTTCACAGACACCCCCCCCCCAAGGGTTGAGGGGGGACAGTAAAATCCAGAGGGGATTGTAAACCAAGTCCCCACTGCCCCCTGGCTCCTGGAGGGAATAGGAGCCCAACAGAGCCAGTGGACAGACTAGGTTTACTGGGAGCCGGGGGGGGGGGCAGGGAGCCCTCCAAGCTCCCAGAGCAGCCTCCAGCACAACTATATTGGAAAGTGAGCAGAGTTAAATTCCAGCCAAAGTAGGGGAGAGTTCCAGGCCCTTCTAATTCCAGCTCCCGCACTGCTCCAAGAACCAGGTAGCATCTCCTCATCCAACAGCCCCCCCCCCTCCTTAGGAGTAAGGACCATTTCACTAAAACTTAATTAATAAAAGTAATATCTTTCATTACTTAGGTTTCATCTCAGCTGCTCAGAAAAAGGCAGAGGAGGGATTCAGTAGTGGAGAAACAAGGACACCCCAGCTCTGGATCAGGGCTGGGAAGGGCCCCCAGACGTCCTCTCATCCAATGCCTCCATTTTCTTGATGCTAAGGTCAAGAGAGAAGGGATCCAGCCAGGGTCACCCCACTATTAAATGAAGGCTGGGGCCATAGACCCAGGTACCCGGGCATCATGGGCAGCGTTCTCACTAAGAATGCCATGGAACTGCTGTCTATCTCGGGCCCAGTAAGAGACCTGGGCAGGAACAAAAGCAAGGGGACTAGGCAAGTCGAGTTATTTTTCTTTCTGTAAAATTCATTTCATCCCCAACCCTTGAGAAATCAGGTTTCGTGACACGGGGTGTTATTTTCAGAAGCCTCCTTGCATTCCCATATGCTCACTGAAGGCATGCGGCCCCTCTAAATCAACGTGAAAGAAGAGAGCTGCATCTGACTCCTTGGAACAAATGGGCCAGTGCTAGGGTTGTTTGAGGAGGTTGTAGACGTCTATACTTTTACAGTGGAGACCCTCTCAACTAACAAGAGGAAACTAAGACCCAGAAAGGGGAAGAGGACCCCAAAGTCACATAGCCAGCAAATGCTGCAGTCAAGAGGGGATCCCAGGTCTTTGGACCTCAAGACCAGGCCCTTTGCTCTCTGTCTTCCACCCTCTGTCCAAAGACAAACCGGATATGGATTCCATTTTGGTCAATGAGTTTAGGGCAAGGCCTCAGAGTTCATCACGGGCCTTGGGGTGAGGGTGCTGAGGAAGAAGTGGGGAGGGGGCTCCGGAGGAAGCCTTTATTATTCTCCACAGTGAAGTTGTCATCCTGTATGGCAGCCTTGGCTGCCATACCGTAATGGATGGGAAGGGGATCAATAAATGGCTCAAACCCTCTTGTTCTGCACCAACGGCTCTAATTGAAAAGTGACTCAGGCAGAACCTCTGAATGGGGCAGGCTCCAAAGAAGTTTTTTCTCTTGGATGTGTGGCATCCCCCCCCCCCCAACCCTTAGATCAAGATAAGGATTAAGCAATAGTGGATGGACAAGGTGTAATTGGTGCTGGAAGGGTCATTCAATGGATGTTAGAAATCAGAGGACAAAGGGAAATCTTAGAATAAAGGAACCCAAAGAACAGAACCAGGAGCAAAGCAGATGGATCAGAGGAAGAGGATGGAGCTGATGCAGAGAGGTGATTGGAATTCAATAGAAAGAGAAGCTCCTAAGAATTAGGATTATCTACAAGCAGAATGGATTTCTTTGAAAGCCAATGAGTTCCTCATCACTGGGGATCTCCCAAAAGATCCTAATCCCTTAAAATACCTCAAGATGAGTACCATGGACTTCGAAGTCCCCTTTTCTCCAAGCTAAATACCCCCAGTTCTTTCTGGAGCCTGGTCAGCCAACCCTCTGCCTCTCTTTGTATCTCTCACAAGCTAAAAATGGTTTTTACTTAAGGAATGAGCCCCACAAAAACAAATGATAGGCAGTTTGCCAAGGTCCTAAAGTGTGCTCTCAAGGTTGCCTTTCTGGGGTCACCCATCAACATTCTCCTTCAAATGTGGCTCCAGTTGTGGGCCCGGGAGTCTGGGAATGATCTGTCCAGGACAGAGGTTATGGAGGCTGCTCCTTGGGATGCAGCCCAAGACTCCAGGCTGCCCTGGTCCTAGCATCACAGAGTCTCAGGGTCAAAGGAATGGCAGGGGGCACTCGGATCAATCAAACTGCCCCAACAAGCCTTTGTCCAGGCTGTGTTGGACCTCACTCTGAGGGCCATTCACCAGCCCCAGGGGCAGCAAGGTCATGTTGCCGTGACTGTTCCAACTCTTGGCTTTTTCCTATCATCAATATATCTCTTAGCAGCCACTATTCATGGGCTGGAGGGTTTGGTAGAACAACTCCTCAAGAATACAGTGGAACTGGCTGTGGAACAGGCTCCCAACTGCCCACTAGGTCAGATCCTTGAGGTAGGAAAGTAAGAGACACAAGCTACCACCAACCATATGTAAAATGGGATCAGGAAAGGGATTCAGAAGCCCAAGAGATCAGAGAATGACCTCTCTTGCCCTGAGTCCATCACCCTTAGTTCTGTGTGGTTGTAAATGTTGGAACATGCCAGTGTCCAAAACAGCAAAATCAGGGTGCCCCAAAAGGTAATGGAATGACCCTTGAGGGGTGGCATAAGCAAGCTTCAACAGAGCTCCCACAATGACCGCAGGCAAGAAACAATTAGTCGATCAATCAATAAATCAACATTGATCAAGCACCTGCCAAGCCAGGCCCTGTGCTCAGCCCTAGGGATACAAAAAAAAAAAAAAAAAAAAGACCAAAGATGATCCCTGTCCTCAAGGAGCTTACTTTCTAATGGAAGAGACAACACTCAATCAACTTTATCAAAACAAGCTCTAAGTGGTTACTCGCCCCTCCAGGAGGAAGAGAGAGCAAAATCTGAGAGGAAGGGTCAAACTGATAAGGAGTCCATTAGAGACAGGCCAGGATGTCTCAGATGGCCACATTCTTGCCAGGTGTTGATGATGCATTGTGGTGCCTCACTGATTCCGAAGGAAGAGAAACCAATTCAAGGCCAAGAGACTCCCCACAGCAGCCACACCATCCCCAATAGTCCTGTTTCCTACAGAACAAGTCAAGAGGTAGGGCCATTGTGTTCAAAGGCAATTGAGGATGCCTTGCACAACAGACCCTTCACGATCATAAACATAAGTGTGCAAGTCACATCACCAGTCACTAAGTCGATTGGCGTGGTCCTCTTTGATACAAAATGATGATGAGTTGGAGCAGAGGGAAAACCTTGGGATGAAAAGGGACTGGGGGACAGCTAGGTGACACAGTGCATACAGCACCACCAGTCCTGGAGCCAGGAGGACCTGAGTACAAATCCATTCTCAGACACTTAATAATTACCTAGCTATGTGGCCTTGGGCAAGCCACTTAACCCACTGCCTTGCAAAAGAAAAAAAAAGAAAAGGGACTGGGGAAGGTGAGGGGGGACTTAAAGGAAGCTCCAGGGGGTCAGTATTTGGAGCATTCCAGGCCGGGGGGGGGTGGCAGGCAGAATGAATGCTTGGACCCAAAGATGGGAAGCAATGAAGGACTGAAGCAGGAGTCTGCAGAGGATTAGACAGCAAAGACCTGGGTTCAGGTTTCACCTGGAGATCGATTTCCTCAATGGTAATATACAGGTCAGGCAGCCTGTGTCCTAGAAGGAGGCCTTGGGAAGACCCTTGTTTCATTTCTGACTCTGTATCCCCAGGACTTTCCTAAAGAAGTATTATTGAAGCAAATTAAATCCCTAGCTCTGAGAGCCTATTTATTCTCTCTTAGACCCATTTTCCTCATCTGGAAAATAGTGATAATAATGGCAGCTATGTCACAGGGCTGTGTTGGGGTTCAAATGAGATAGTGATTGTCAATACTTCACAGCCCTTAAAAAGTTATATGATGTGAACTCTTATTGTTAATATTAAAAATTGATACCTATCGACTGAGTGATTGATTCTCTATAGAGGATGGGAAGACAGGGACAAGAACAGTAGAAGGTGGGAATGTGGCCATAGAGGAGGACCTGCAGTGAGGCGATCACAACTTCACCCATCAGATAAGGGCAGGTGGATGGCCTTAGGTACAGGAGGAGATGGTGGGGGAGAGGAGGGAGTCAGATTAGTGGCCATTGAGTCCACCCCTTAATTTACAGAAGGGGAACTGAGGAGGCAGGATTTGAACTCAGGCTATCCAGACTTTGAGGTCAGCGCCAGATCCACAATTCCACACTAAAGGGGGAGATGCTTAGGGACTTCTTTAACCCTCTCCAATCACCAACTCCATCACCTACTGCAGAGCCTGGGACTATTCAGGGATGATTGTGTCTGATGTGCTATTCTCTGCACTTCTAAAGGCAGACCCTCACCATCCATCCTTCAAGGACCCCTCTAAGTCTCATCTCCCCCTGGAGGCCTTCTCTGACTGCTCTGGTTCTCACTGACCCCCCTCAGGGGGATCTCACTGACCTCCCCTTCGAACTCAGTTCAAACCCAAATCTCTTGGCTCAACAGTCTGGTTCAACTAGGAAAGACATCCTGAGTGGGAGAACTATATAACCAGTCAGGGAAGATGGGCAGGGGCCAGGCTGGGAAGGGCTTCAGAAGATGAGGCCCTTGTATTTGACCCTGGAGGTCTCCTGAGCTGAACAGGGCATGACCTGATCAGAGAGAATGGCCCTGCCAGTGGCATCCTGTGGTTAAAGTCACCCAAGGATGCTAAAAATGGCAAATACTATTTTCAATCAATAGCCATTGGCTTCCACTTGGGTCAGCATCTATACCAGAATATCAGTAGGGCAGTTGGGAGTCACCGTAGGCAGTGCCCTCCTGAGGGGCTTCCAGCTCTGCTTCCAACACTTGCCTTTGCAAGACAGTGGGTCTGGAGCAGAAGGGGACTGGCCCTTGGGTCCCAGTCATCCTAAGTAGAGGGGAACAGTGATGACTCTCCTTGGGACACCCCATCCCTGAGCCAGCCCAGGCCCTGCAGTTAAAACATCTTTTCCAATGAGCGGATCCTAGAAGGAGCTTTGAAGGTCACGTGGGCCCCTTGACAGATGAGGAAACTGAGGCCTGGAGAGAAGGAATTAGCCTCTGGTTAATAAGAGGCAGGACCTTGGGGCGGCTAGGTGGCGCAGTGGATAAAGCATCGGCCCTGGAGTCAGGAGTACCTGGGTTCAAATCCGGTCTCCGACACTCACTAATTACCTAGCTGTGTGGCCTTGGGCAAGCCACTTAACCCCGTTCGCCTTGGGAAAAAACCTAAAAGAAAAAATAAGAGGCAGGACCGGGATTGGGCCTAGGTACTCCAATGCCAGATCCAGTCTACTCTCTACCCTCTCATGCTACCTTCTTACAGGAGGGGGCTCAGCCAAAAGCCCCCTGGGATCTCTGTCCTAAAATAGAGGAGGGTCAGGGGGACCCAGCTGTCTTCAATATCTGAGGGTCACTTTTGAAAATAAGGATGTGACTTGCTCTAGTTGCCTTCCAAATGGGGGTGGAATTTGATTTAAAGAGAGAAAAAGGGGGAGGTTGGGGTTTGGGATGGAACTGTGAGAAGGTAGAGGCAAAATCAAACAAGAATTAGCCCAAATAGGAACCAAGCAGCCTCAGAAAGTAGCGAGTTCCCCATCCCCAATGGGTCCCAAGGAGAAGCTGGATGCCCACTAGTCTGGGAGGCTGGGGCAGGAATTCCTGTCCAGCACCGGGTTGGATGAGATGCTGTTAGGGTTCTGTTCACCGTGGACCTCAGGATTTTGTTCAGTATGAAGACTAGTGGGGTCACGACATCTTATTCTGAATAACTAGGGGGATTTCATGTGGAAGCAGAAAGAAACCCTGATCTTGCCCCGCCAAGGATTGGCGTGGGGGGTCTTAAAGGGTAGCAGATAGAGGTTGTGATCTGGGGCAAATTGCCTAACCTTCACTTGCCTCAGTTACCTCAACTGTAAAATGGGAATAATAACAATGCCTTCCTCACAGGATCAAATGAGATAAAATTTGTCCGTCAGCACAGGCCATGACTCAAAGAATTGTTATCGTGATAATAATAAAGATGACGATGATATCATTATTACATTTTAGGCAGCTAAAAAGGCAGAACTGGCTGATGCTGAGTTCCAATGATGGAATGGGGCATGCCTTGGCAGGGAGTGAGCCTCCCCCATCGTGAGATGTTCTGGAAAACCACAGTGGGGGTTGTTGGGGAGGGGGCTCATGGTGGTCAAGTCTGTTTGCAAATATTCTGTGAAGCCCTTGCACTTCTGGGATCAGAGGGGTTCTCGGGCATTGCAGGCTCGGGGGGCAGACACTGGTTTGGTTTGCCACCAGCTCTCTTTGACAAATCCCCACCTCGAGAGGTGGTTTTGTCAATTGTCAGCCCAGGGATGCCAAGGTTCCTGGTGATTGATACTACTTCCTGGGTCAGTTGGGGCTGGGTAGCCACCGGGGTAAGGCTCCTCCACCAAAGTTCAAGACATTGAATGGAATGAACCTGGGATGCTGGTTTTCCTTCCCCTGAAAAGAGGGTCATACACCGGGCTGCATCTGGACATGGGCTGAGGGCAAGAGAGAGGCCCAGGGATGAGAGTGAGCCTGGCTCCCCTAGACCCAACCTCCAGACCCCAGCACGTCGCTCCAGCCCTCTAGCCCGAGTTTGTTCCCATAGTCTGGGTGACCTCTGAGATTCCTCCCAGCTCTACATTCATGCCCCCAGTCAGGAGTGTGTGAATATAGGGGCAGGAGGGTCTTTCTAGTGCACAATGTCTAGGGTACAAAGCCAGCTGCTTAGTCTCACCTGGCCTGAGCTCTCTGGTTCTCCTTGGCTCTGCCCTGGCCCATTATTCCACTTCCTCTCAAAGGTCCATCCTAAAGGGATGCCTCTGAGATGCCCCAGTGAACCAAGGGACAGGACCAACAAGTCTGCAGGCCCAGCTGGGTTCCTGAACCATCTCCACAAGGGGCTAGTGGCAGGAACCTCGGCATGCTCCATCGGACCCCAGGCGACCTGTCCCTTGGTCTCATCAAGTAGGGCCCCACCTGGCCAACCTGGTCAATGTCCCATCAACGCCTTGGGCACAGGACACCTCCAACCAGCCCTGTCCCTCTAGAACCTCTAGAACCCTCAGGTTCTAGTGGGAGGTACCAATAGTTATTAGCCCTATCCAAGATTCCTCTCCTCTTCATTTGCCCCAATTCCAGATAATCAGTTACTGGGTTCTGGACCGTGGCCTCCGGACCACCCTCCCTAATAGGGAAGCATTAGAATTTCCTGCTGGTCACCAAGGGTTATCGGATGTAAGGTCCTTGGCCCTCCCCCAAACTGACCTCCCTCACCTCAGGCCTCCAGTCAGGTCAGCTCCTTAGCAACTGCCCCTTAGCAACTCCCTGGCCCTGCCCACTAGAAACCCCCATGAGAAAGAGCATTGAACATCCTCCCGAGGGGGCAGGAACCCTGGGGCTTAGGGGTAATTTATCTTCCCAGGAGTTAAATCACTTTAGGATGGAAAAATAAAATCAACTCAACGATTTTCAGCTTTTTAAAACTGAAAATTACGGAAATTGTTTCTGACAGCAAATTGCTCCTAATTAATTCCTCGCTCTGCTGGGAAAATGCGCAGGATTGTTGATTTCCACATTTCACCAGCTTCATTATAAAAAACAACATTTTTCAGAAATTGGGACCTTGAGAATCATGTTAGGGTGGGGGGATAGCTGGGTGGCCTGGGCTGGAGGCCGCCGTGTCTCCGTCTGCCTGTCTGTCCGTCTGACTCTTATGCTCACCCTCAGCACCAAGGTTTGCTGAGTATTTTATAAATATTATATCATTTGATCCTTACCAAAACTCTGGGGATAGGTGCTTTTTATCATGCCCACTTTATAGTTGGTGAAACTGAGGGCAAGAGAGGTTAAGTCACCTGCCTGGGTAACACAGTTAGGAAGTGCTTAAGGTTGGATTTGAACTTGGCACTTTCTGACCCCAGGCTGATGCTCTATCCACCAGCCACCCAGCTGCCTCTCTCCATGACTGGACTCTGTCCAGTGGACACTCAAATAGTCCTCCTGAATCTTTTTTTTTAAGTTTTTGCAAGGGAATGGGGTTAAGTGACTTGCCCAAGGCCACACAGCTAGGTCATTATTAAGTGTCTGAGACCGAGTCCACCTGAATCTTGTTGATCAGCATCACGTTGCTTTCTCTGAAGATCCAGAGGGAGATGATCTCCAAGGGGAGTCCCAGGGAGCCCCAGAACACATGATGCCCAAGGTAGGAGGGACACAGGACACAGAACCACCCCACTCTCTTATTCAAGAATTGTCCATGGCTCCCCACTGCCTTGAGGATCCAACACAAATTCCTCCACCTGGCATCTAAAGCATCATTCCTCCAACTGGGGAAGATGGCTTATGCAGGAAAGGGCATCTCCAGAGAAGATGGGAAGGGCTGGGGCCCCTCAAGTTCCATTGTGTCAGAGGGCCGAGGGCAGGCCAAAGGGAGAGGCGGGGTGGTGGGCCAGCACAGGAATTATGCAATTTTGTCGATCAATCCAGTCTCCTGGGTAGATGCCCTGACAACTGTGGGGCAGGTTGGACTTGGGTGTTGGGGGGGACTGTCTGTCCCCCCACTGCTTCTCCAACAAGGCTAATTCTATCTTTTCACATCTTTTGCAAGTTTTCTGAATGTGTGGTGAAAACTCAGTTGTTTTCATTTGAATTTCTCTCATCATTAGTGAACTGAAGCCTTTAAAAAAATTTGGTTGTTAATGACTTTTGAGGGCTCTTGTATAAATATTATCGTCTTTACTGAACAAAGAAGTAAACTGAGGCAGGGTTAATGGTGATCTAGCTTATTCCTAAGGTACTCAAGGTTTGGAAGGTGCTTTGTTTTTATTATCTCTCTGGAGCCTCCCAGAAGCCTTGGGAGGGTGGCACCGGTCCAGTCTCATTTATAGACAGCTGAGGCTTCTCTCCCTTATTTGCTCAGGGTCATCTTGCATGGCAGAGCCAGGGGCGGCTGACACTAAGATTTTCACTCTTCTCCAAAGAGTCATTGTAGAATCAGAGGCCAGAGAGGGAAGGGGGAGGGTCAGAGGTCGTGTCCAGTCAAGTATCCGGTCACCACAGAGGCAGGGGCTACACGCATACCTCTTGGCTTGGTGTTCCTCAGCTCAAGTGGAAGATGACCTGGATGCTATGTCCCTGGAGGTTCTACTCTGACATACTATGTGTCTATGACTTCAAGAGGAGGGGCATCTTCACAGACAAGACCTGAGAGACTGCTTGACCTTGGTATTCTTTGGGATACTCCCCCCCACCCCCTACAGTCTTGGGGACAGACAGGCTCATTCAGCCTCTCACCAAGGGGGAGGCTCATCAATCACAGAGAACCACCCCTAACCAGAATCCCTCTTGGGGGGATTCTTTAACCCCTTGAGGGTACCAAAGCACTTTCCCATAACTGGTTCAGAGCAGTTTTACAGACCAGGAAACTGAGGCTCCAAAAGGGAGAGGAAGGAACTTTCAAGGGTACCCATGTAAGGTTACTTATGTAAGACAAATAAATACCCTTTTAACAACACCTTGACAAGCAGTTGTTTCTCTGTTGCTTGAATACTTATCATGATGGAGAACTCAATACTCACCAAAGAAGTCCAATTAATTGTGGCAGAGTACTAATTGTTATGAAAGGTTCTGGAGTTTAAAGCTACCTCCCTGCAGCTCCCACCCATTGATTCCTTCTCAGCTCTCTGGGGTCACCCAGAGTTTGTCTTCTCTTGACTTCTACCGGGGCCCACTTCTCCATATTCTCTTTAATTTATACAAAATATATAGATACAGCCAAGGTTTCATAAGGGACAGAAGGAGGGTTCAAAGAAATTAATCTTATGAACTTCACCAGCTTCTTCATCTTCACCTCGAATGGAACTGGTAACTTGAACCTTGTGTCCATTCATTTCCATTCCCGGGTTTGATAAAGGCCCCAAGGAGATGGGGAAGGAAGAAAGGAGATTAATCAATAAGCAATGATTAAAAACCTCCTTACACAAAGAAGATGGTCTAACATGGGAGAAGGTTGGGAGTGGGAGGGGAAAGGATAAGAAGCCTGGAAAGCTGTGGACGGTAGAGGGCCTGGAGGATATAGGGAGCCACTGAGGCTTCATCAAGGAGGATGGCAGGGATGAGGTCAGGAGATCTCTCAGCAAAGTGGAGGCTGGACTGGAGGGGGAGGGTCTGGGGCAGGCAGCCCCCCACCCTGGCAATTCTAACAAAGTTGAGGGATTGCCAAGGAGAGAAGGGGGCCAATAAGAAGCTCTGGGGTATGAGACATGGAGGTTGCAAGCTTGGGTGATTAAAAGGAAGAAAGGAGATGGTAGAAGTGAAGGGAATGAGGGGAACCAGAAAGTGGGCAAATGGTGGGGTGAAGATGAGGGTTCATGCTCTGGAGGAGCTTGCCTTTATTGGGGGGGGCCCTTGGCCACTGGCACCCCTGCAGCTCACCTGCCCCCCAAAGCATGGAGGAAAGCTGCCCTGAGAGCCTCAAGCCCAGCTTAGGTCTTTCCAATCTCTTAACCTTTCTTCTCTCATCTATAAAATGGGTGAAGTGGGGCTGGAATGAGACAACCTCTTGGGTCTCCAAGATTTCCAGAGCCCCCTGCTCTTTGGCCCCATCCCCTGATACAAAGAGCCTCAGCAATGGCCTGGAAGGATGGGGGGAAGAGGGAAGAAGGCGGCTCCCTGCCTTGCCTTGGGCTCAAAAAAGAGATGGTGGAAATTAAATGAAATGGGCTTGATACCATAGGCTCTTTACTGTTAAGAATTACATGGAAAAAGGACATTGTTTCCCAAATGGCTGGAAAAATGGCAGTAATGCTGCAGCTGGGCCATCTCTGAGGAAGGCTGGACAGGAGGGTACAGCCAGGGAGCCAGGACAAGGAACCGGGCACCACGGGGTCTAGCTCCTGAGCTGTGTCAATGCTCACCATCAGGAAAGATTCCTGATTGAAGCCTCTATTTGCAATTTCCCCACATTACTCTGGGAGCTGTGCAATCCCTCTCCCTGCAGCCCTCCAAATACCTGACTGCCCTGTCATGTCGCCTATGCTCCCCAGTGTTTATTCTCTGAGCTCAACCCCACCCCCACCCCGGTTCCATCATTTGAGGCTTAGGAGGCACAGTGGTCATTTCTCCCCGAAGCCTGGGCATGTACAACTGGACAGTCCTTTCTGAACTGGCAGCCAGACCTGAGCTCCGGCCTCCCGCTGCGGGCTCACCAGGCCAGAGGCCAATGGAGTCAGCACCGTCCTCCCTCCTAACGCGGACTAGACCAGCAAGTAGGGAGAACCTGACTGTCCTCACTCTGGTTCTTGGGAGAGGGAGGGTCTGTCATGGAGAGGCATGATAGGACCACATGGTGACAAGGTGGGTCCCAAATTGAGTTCTACTACCTGCTGTCTGTGAGATTTTCAGCAAAGTACTTTTAATAAAGCTCTGGGCCTCAGTTTCCCTAAATGAGAAATGGGGGACTCTCCACTGTGTCATTTCTTGGTCATCCCTGAGTCACTGGTAGGTTCACCTGGTAAGGGTCTGCTGCTAGTCAGAGGAGGGAGGTGCTCCACCCCAGGTGACCTTGGACATGTCCCTTCTCTCTGGGCTTCGACTTCCTTATCTGTAAACTGGTGGATGTGTTGGGGATCAGAGGGGTCTTTTTCTCTCCTGAGTTACCTCTAAGCTACTTGCCTAGGGGTCAGGAAGTAGGTGGTTCTTCTAAGAGAGAGAATCATTTGATCATTTGAGTCAAGCGTGACTCTGACCCTCTCTGCCCTGGGAAGCTGGGAGAGGGGCTTCTGGAAGCTGGGGGATGCCCACCATGTCATCATGAATAGCCCAGATTTACAGCCTGCCCTCACTCTCCCTCAGGGGCCCCTCTCAGTCATCCTCTAGTTTATGAGCTGCTGCCATCCTTTGTCCCCCTGCCCCCATCCTTTTAAATATGAAAAAATAAAATCACTGGCAATTAATTTCTTCCATACTGTTCGATCATGACCAATAAGCAGGTGGCGTGTGTATGGAGGGGCTGCTGAGATGGCCTATGAAGACAGCATTCTAAATGAGTTTGTTTATCATTCTGGAATTCTAATCCAGAGGCCTCACTTTTACATTCTGCTAACGTCCTGAGATGTATACAAATGAGCTTGACTCGGGAAAATAACTTAATAAACTCGGGGTTAGCTGCACAATTAGAGGAGGCATCTGGGAACCATAAAATCCAGACAATGGCATCTTCATCTTTCTTCTACATCCCGGCACCGAGCCCCCACCCTGATGCCCCATTTTCCCCCAACCCACAGTCCATAAATCTGCCACTTGAAAGAGCCAATGCTGGGAGTGGAGGCTCACTTTGGGATGCAGCCACCCCCCCCATTTCATGGGGCAGGAAATGAATGCCCCCAAAGATGAAAAGGCCCCATCCAATGGCACAGGCAGAGAGTGGCAGTAATGGCCCTTGAGCCCAAGACACCTAGAACCAAAGCCAGGATGCTTCCCATTGTACAGGGAAACACAGACGTGCAAAAGAAGTTGCCCCTACTCAATTCAACAACTTTAGGAAGTATCTATGTGGGTGTAAGGGACTGTTGTAAGTAGTACTGTAAACTTTTTATCACCTGGTGTCTTCTAGCACAAGAGCGTTATTTACTGGTTGACTGTAGAGTGCCATGGGAATGAGAGTGGACCAGGGACTGGGGAGGATATTTAAGCACTTGCATGTGGTTTAATAAATGGAGACCGTGGAGAACTAGGAGAACTTTAAAGGAGAACTCGTCATCGTTGTCTCCCTTGTCTCCCGCCCCTTCAACATTCACCTGGGTAAGGATAAGCTAGCCGGCAGGAACCCAACACTTCCTGAGCAGCTAGTCTAACAGGAACCTAACATGTAGGCTAGCTCTGGGCAAAGTTCTAGGAATGCAGAGCTAGAAATGATGGGGTATCTGTCCACCAAAGGCTTCCAGGCTCCCGGAGGAAATCTCATTGATAAACTGGCTCCCCTGGTTGAGATTCGGCTTCCACACTAGTAAAAGTGAAGGGTGGAACAGCGTGAGTTCAGCCCTTCCCAGCTCCCCTGTTCTCAGACCCCCTCCTAGTGATGACACCCCCTGTTCTAGGGTCTCCCCCCAATTCTGACATTCCATGTTATTTTTTAAAATAAATTTTACTGATTATTTCAATGTCAACTACATTTCCAGATATATCTCTTCCCTTTGACTCCTCTCAAGAGGCCCTCCCTTTTAAAAAGTCTTTTTTAAAGCATAGGATGACTGTCTTGATATGGCCCTCAAGGAGGCAAAAACAGACAACTCTAGTATTTTTTCCCTCTTTCTTTTTCCCAGGGAGTCTTTGATTCCTGCCAGGAACAGAAGGCAGAGGTTGGGAGCAGGGCTAGCCACACTATTCTTCTTAGAGAGATGATGCCAGGCCAGAATGCCATTTATTTACTCCCTTAAATATTAGCTCTCTCTCCCTTAATGGAAAAAGAGAACTCTAAGCTCTCAGTGTCTTCCTTCAAGAAGGCTTGACCCCCAAACAGGAAAAGTCCCACATGTTCCAAAATATTCCGAGCAGCCCTGTTTGTGGTGGCAAAGAATTGGAAATCAAGGAAATGTCCTTCAACTGGGGAATGGCTTAGCAAACTGTGGTCTATGTATGTCATAGAACACTATTGTTCTATTAGAAACCAGGAGGGATGGGAATTCAGGGAAGCCTGGAGGGATTTGCATGAAATGATGCTGAGTGAGATGAGCAGAACCAGAACAACACTGTACACCCTAAAAGAAACATGAGGGTGATGACCAACCCTGATGGACTTGCTCATCCCTTCAGTTCAACAACCAGGGACAATTTTAGAGCACCTGCCATGGAGAATACCATCTGTACCCAGAGAAATAACTGTGAAATTTAAAAAAAGACCAAAGACTATTACTTTCAATTTTTTTAAAAAAAGTCCTTATGTACTACATGATTTTTCTATCACTAATATTTTACTTTTTTCCTCAAGGATATGTTTTTCTCTCAACACATTCAATTTTGATCAATGTATAGCACGGAAACAATGTAAAGACTATCAGACTGCCTTCTGGGGGGGATGGGGGAGGGAAGGGAGGGTGGGGGAAAATGGTAAAATTCAAAGACTTACAAAAAATGATAAGTAGAAACTACTATTTTATATAATTGGAAAACAAATAAAATATTAAAAAAATAAATCATAAGTGGCCAGACTTTCGAGAAGCCTGGAAAGACTTGCACGAACTGATGAAGAGTGCAGTGAGAAGAAACAAAACATTGTTCCAATTAACAACATTGTGACGATCCACTAGGATGGATGAGGATCTTTCCACAGTTCAGTGATCAAGGACAATCCTGAGATCCACTATGGAAAATAACATCCATATGCAGAATGAAGCACATTCTGTTTACTTGTTAAAACTTCTTTTATGTTTTTTCTTTCTTACTCATTTTTTCCCTTTTAGTTCTAATTCCTCTTTCATGACAGGACGAATATGGAAAAATGTTAAACACGACTGTACGTGTGCAACTTTTACCAGATTGCTCGCCCCCATCAGGAGGGGGGAGAGAAGGGAGGGGGTAGAAAACTGTGAAACTCATAAACTTGCAAATGGATATAACTACCTTTGCATGTAATTGGAAAAATTAAAATTTAGAAAAGGCTGTAGTCCCTGAAATGAAGTTTTCACAAAAAAAAAAAAAGAAAGAAAGGCTTGGCTTCTTTCCCTCCAGATGCCAGTTTCACAATGAATACACAGCAAATAGCAAAAAAATCCATTTATCCAAGTTGATAAAAAAAGAAGTCAAAGAAAGTATGTATATGAGAACATACGCCAGACAATACAGCTAGAAGTGCCTCATCACTGGTAGTCTCCAATGTCACCCAAGGGGAACAAGACTCTGGCATAGCTGGTTGGGGAGAGGGCCACGAAGGACGCTGCCAGCTCCTCTCATATTGGCTTCTTCCCAGGGTCTCTCTCCCCCTTTAGGCACCCCCCCATCTTGTGTCTCAAAACTGAAAGCCAGGCAGGCCTCTATCTTTTCCTGCTCTTGCTAACCCAACTGTCCCTCACACAATCATGGACACTGAGGAAAGTCCCAAGCAATGGGTCCTTATAACCCAAACCAGGGTTATAAGAGAAACTACCAATATATTTAAACAGTCTGATACTATATGAAGGATCCCACCCTTGGGGGCTTGCCATCTTCCCCAGGAGGGGACAGAGGCTTGCTCTCAGTATCTTCTTTGTAATTAGACAGCAGTCCTCCTTGATGGTCCAGGACGGCTCCTGCATTGCCATTGCTGCTGTACAGCCCTTGTCTTGGCTCTGCTACTCTGGGCCCTAGTGGTTCTATCCTTTTCCCACCATCTCTGTATTCATCCTCTTCATTGTTTCTTCCAGCACAAGATCACAGAACATTCATGAGCCACAAGTAGTTGAACTGTCCCACAACGGTTGGGCATCTGCTTTGTCTCCAACTCTTCGGAACCACAAAAATGATGCTATAAACATTGTGGTGGCTTCTCTTTGTCAGGGAGCACTTTGAGAGCCAAGGCTTGCCAGGGAATCTCTGGATTGGGGGGCCCCTGCTGGCTCTGGGGTTCTGAGAGCCCTAAACAACCTAGAGAGTGGGGCACAGATTTCAGAGTGAAGCCTTTTCCCCCATGTTCACCCCTGCTCAGTCGCCAGCCATTGTCCCTGATCTGGCATTTCCAGAAAGTAAAACCCAAATGAAAAAGACAACACAAACTACCCGAATTACCCTTGACTCTGACTCTCCCACCAGCGGCCTATCCTCCCAGGCCTGGCTCCCCATGGGACTGATGGCTTTGGTGGGTCAGGGCCGGTTGGTTCAAGGATGCCAGGGTCAGAAGAGGGCTCTGGTTCAGGGAAAGAGTGACAAGGGAGGCCCGGAGCCATGATAGTGAGAGATATGCCCTCTCTGGCCAGACAGCCAAGGGAGGAAGGGCCAGTCTCTGGGGCAAAGCAGGAGCTCGGGCTCAGAGCAGCCCTTCCTGGCCCACCTCTGCAGTCACAGAATCTCTCCCAAAGGCCTCCAGCCCAACCCAGGGCAGAAGCAATGCCTCTTCTAAAATGCCCTCCAAGGGGTCCTTGCCTTTGCTTGGACCTCCTGAGGCGGTCCACTTCCCTCTTAGATGCTTGATCATTCATGCAATCAATATACATTTATCATTTGCTACAATAGGCAAGGCATTTGCACCAGTACTCAGCCCTGCCCTCAAGGGGCATCCCTTCCACCCAGGGATTATAACATATTCAGATACATCCATGTGGGTTATCTATGAGAGAGATGCCTGGTGACTTGGAGGGAGGACTAAAGGGGGGGAAATCAAGAAGGACCTTACCTTTAGAGAGAGAGGCCTCCCAGAGGTAGAGATAAAGAGAAGAGCTTTCCAAGTTGGAGAATGGCCAGGGCAAAGATGCAAAGGTGGGGGATGGACGGCTATAGGCAAGGGCTATTGATTGGCTGGTTTAGCTGGAGAGCAGGGGATAGGATGAGAGGGAGAATGCAATCAGCCCAGGACGAAGGGCCCAAGGAAGACTGGCAGAGTTCTGAAATGTTTCTACTCTGGTGGGTAATGGGGGCAGCTAGATGACACAGTAGGTAGAGCACAGTCCCTGGAATCAGAAGATCTGAATTCAAATCTGACCTCAGACACTTAATAATTTGCCTAGCTGTGTAACCTTGGGCAAATCACTTAACCCCATTTCCTTGTAAAACAAATAAAACAAAAAAAGTTTCCACTCTGTCAGACAGATTTCCTGTTATAGGAAAGGCAGCTTGGCAACTGTGGGGAGGCTTGTCTGGGGAGACACTGGCTTCTGGAATCTTCCAGACCAGGGCCTGGACCAGGGTGCTTCTGAGGGGAGCAAGCTTTCCATTGAACCCCGCCTCAACCTGCTTCTCTGTGACTTCCTCCCTGCTTTTGCCTTCTGGTGCCAAGTAGAACCAGGATATGCATGGATGAATAAAGATTTATTTAATTGTACTACGATCTAGTCTACACACAAGAATGGCAAACATTTTAGTAAAATCTAGAAACTATATTTCTAATCAAAACCAGAAATGAGGTCAGTCAAACGTGACTGATTATTTTAAAAAAATGCATTTTATTGAGGCCTTTTGCTTTTACATCTCTGTCATTTCTGGGGGTACAGACCTTCTCTTCCTTTCTCCTCCCACCAGTGAAACCTACCTATAACAGAAAAACAATCAAAAACATCTGATGCAAAAAACAGTTTTAACACCATTTACAACATTTCGCCCCAATAGTGCCCCACCTTTCTGTGGGGAGGAAGGAAACTTATTCTGTTGTCTCTTTTTGAAGAATCTTTGTGGTTTTTAAAAATTCTCAGAAATTCCTTTGAGTATCTCTTTTTTACACTATAGTCATTTTCCATAATATTCTTTTGATTCTGATTATTTCATTCTACAACAATTTATACAAATCTGCAAGATTCGATGGGTTCCTCTTTTTGTCTTTTTTTAAACTGCACAACAAAATTTCATTACATTCATTTAATTTAGTCCTTTAAGACATTCCTCCATTAATGGGGGACCTAATTTGTTTCCAGTTCTTTTCTATCCCAAAGAATGCTGCTATAGATGATTGTGGCATACACTGGGACTCCGTTCTGTCTTTGACTGCCTTGGACAGTATGTCCAATAGTGAGGGAATTGGGCCAAAGCATGTGTATGTCTTCTTCGAGAATTCCAAAGGGATGCCCAGAATAGCTGCACCCATTTACGGCTTACCTGGGACGTCTATCTTACCTCAGCTCTTTCTACTTGAGGTAGATCCAATTTGGGGTGATTTTTTCACTAATTTTAGAGGATGATGTGAAATCTCAAGTTGTTTTTAATATGTATTGCTCTTACTATTAGTGATTTGGAACCTATTTTTATAGAGTCATTAATCAGTTTTCTTTTTTAAAAATTAATTTTAGGGGTTACATTTTAAGGTCCAAGCTGTCTCCTTCCCCCCTCCCCACCACACACACACACACACACACACACACACACACACAACTGTACTATACATACTTCTATTTATGAGTTCTTTCCCTGGAGACGGAAAGCATCTTCCTTCATTGGCTCTTTGTAGTTGGTTTGAATAGCTCTAATCATTAGAATAGATTACTCATCCACAGTTATTTTTCCAATGATATTACTATTATATCCAATGTTCTCTTGGTTCTGTGCATTTCACCCTTCATTATTTCACACAGGTCTTGCCATGTTTTTCTAAATTGCAATTCTTCTTCTGGAAATCGCTAATATCCTTTGACCACTTTCTCTACTGGGAGTAAATAACCTATATTGCCATATGTTTGTGTTAATTACCTATGGATCTCAGATATCAATCATATTCTTATCAATGATATTTGACATAAGTCACTTAACTTCTTGAATTTGCCACAAATATCTCCAAGATTATAGGTTGTGGAGCAAGTGCTGTTCTTATTAATGGAATGAGTTCCTCAACAGTGAAAAATGTGATTTTTTTTCCACTTTACATTTTACCTTTTTTTTTTTAAATTGTCTTCATTGATTTTATTTGTTTGAAAGCTTTTTAATTTTACACAACTGAAATAACTTCCAACTTTGTTTTATTAAGCATTATCTTCCTAGTTATATTTAAGGAAGTTGTCTCCTCTAATTTTTAAATGTTATGACCTTTCATGAGAGGTAGCATACCAGAGTGGATAATGAGCTAGTCTCTGAGTCAGGAAAGTCTGAGATCAAGCCTTGTCTCTGTCAGACAAATCAGGGGACCCTAAGAAAGGCACCTGACCTCTCAGGGGCGTTCTGAAAGATGATTAGTCACAGAGCATCTGCATTGGGAGAGGGAGTTTTCTCACTGGGAGTTTCCTATAGAAATGAAATTCCATTTGGTTAAAAAAGAAAAAAAAAACTATTTTGATCTTAATTTTGTATATGATATAAAATATTGGTCTAAATCAAAACTAAGTGCTGGGGGCTTTTCTTTTTCTTTTTTTTTTGCAGTTTTTGATAAAAAAGGAAGT
The DNA here is from genome assembly GCF_037893015.1 of Macrotis lagotis. Taxonomy (NCBI): domain Eukaryota; kingdom Metazoa; phylum Chordata; class Mammalia; order Peramelemorphia; family Peramelidae; genus Macrotis; species Macrotis lagotis. The sequence continues at coordinate 29,139,061 of NC_133659.1, read as the reverse complement.
CTTTCCATTACTTCTATTTCTTGCTGCTCTGTTCTGTTCTGTTCTACTTTTCTGATTTTTAACCAAGAGCAAGTCGTTTTGATAGCATGTAATACGATGTGTCATCCCCTCCAATTTTTTCCTCATTTTCTTTGAGATTCTAGACCTTTTAGTCCTTCAAAAACAATTCAGTTATTGTTTTGTCTAGCTCTATAAAACAAATACCTATTGAATTTTGATTTGTACAGTACTAAATCTTTAAATTAATTCAGATAGTATTATTTTATATTATAATGGAATTCCCCAACCATAAATAATGAACATCTTTCTACTTAGTTTACCTTTCATTTCTAAAAAGAATGGCTTATGTGTTTATCTAAATTGTGTGTATTGGTAAATTAACTCCCAGATAGGTTATGCATTTTTGTAGTTCTTTTGAGCAGAATTCCATTTATAATCTTTTTTTCCCTGATTTTTGCTACTACTATTTAGCAAAACTGAAAACTTCTACAGATTTATTCTGTAACCAACTGCATCACTGATGCTATTAATCATCTAAATTAGTTTCTCTGCTAATTCACTGAGGTTTTCTAGGTATACCACACTGCCATAGGCAAATAGAAAATAATTTTGTGTCCTTTCTGCTAGTTTTGCTTTCATATTGTTAGCTGTATCTAGTATTTCTATAACTGGCAAAGAAGAGGGTAGGAAGAGGAAAAATCATTGCTTCACCTCTGTTTTTATTAGAAAAGCTCATTTTTCTCAAATACAGATAAGGTTAGTCCTTACAAGCATTGGGTCATAGTTAGAGAAAGTTCATTTTTGGTTATGTTTCTTGGCATCTTTAATATATGAATGCTATATTTTGTCAAAGGCATCTATTGGAATTATCATGGGTTTACATTATTATTATTATACAATTTTATTTATTTTATTAAAAGATGACATGTTGATTTAGTTGAAGCCATATTTTTTCTTATGAAGCCATAACTATTTTTCCTTTTTCTAGCTATTCACTAACCATCTCTTTGACAATTCTAAAATTTCCCAGGAATTGATGTTAAGTTCACTGGTCTATGGTTGGCTGAATCTAGTCCCTTCCTTTGTTCTTTTTTTGAAAATGAAGTCAACATTTAACCTTCCTCAGTACTGCGGCACGTCTGCTGTTCTCCATGACCTTTAAGGGACAGTGCTTCAGCGATTACACCTGCCAGTCCCTTCAGTACCTGAGGATATGGTCTATCTAAGCTAGGTGACTCGAATTCACCAATGATGAATCCATCGACAAGCAGCCACATCAGGGCACTGAAAGAAAGACCCAAGTTTGAATCTAGCCTCAGGGACATCATAGTTGTGTGACTGGCTCCTGGGCAAATCACTTAACCTGAATCCGGGTTTCCTCATCCGTAAAATGAGGATAATGACAACAGTTGAGCCAGTCTCTAAGAGTCATGTTGATGCCTTAAAGATCATCTCATTCCATCTCCTTATTTTTAAGCAGGAAGAAACTGTGAGCCCAAGAGATAAAGAAAATTGCCCAAGGTCACATATATAATAAAGGATAAAGGGAGGAAAAAATTAAATATTGAATGCAAAACACTTTGCAAACTCTAATGGGCTCTGTGAATCTTAGTTCCAATTAATCTATGGTGGAATGACAGCTATGTAGAGACCTTCAATGGGACCCAGGCTGAACCCCTTCCTCAAGGTGGGAATCCTCCCACCAAGGCCCCCACTCTGACCACTTCCTCAGGCTGACCCAGACAGAGGAGCGAAGCTTTAGGGACAGAGAGGCTCTGAGGCTTTGCCACTGGCAGGGAAACCAAGATGCACCCCGACAGAAGAGGAGAGAAAGAGAGAGGAGGGGCCACCCTGCTGGGAGCCCAGTGAAGGACCCTCCACTCCAAAGCCAGTGCTCGTTTAAGACTGGTACCCTAACTATGTTAGGGTCCGTTGTGTTCAAGAGATATGAGGCCCCTGAGGACAAAGCCAGGAGCAGGGAGGGAAGCTGCAGGGAAGGAGACAGTGGACTGCCTCTATAGGTGGTGAGATCCCCAACATGGCCAGCCGCCACCCAGGGCTCTGCCCACTCAGAGGCTGGCACCTGCAAGTAACGGGGCCCCTGTGACCCTACTTGCCTCACCCTTGATAGGCCCAGGCTCCATTAGGAGCCCCCACCCACAATGGCATCCTTCTGTCCTCCGGCCTGGACCGTGGCGCATTGTGGCGAGGCCTCGCCAGCTCCCGGGGCTTAATGAGTACATCAATTACTATGTAGGGAGAGCTGTGTCTCTTTAAAGGTTATTTGAAGGTTGATCGCTATCTCCTTCCTTCTATCCAGCCAATCTATCTCAGCCTTATGAATGTATTTGACCTTTTTATAGTTACCAGGGAAAAAATAACAGAACAAAAGTTAATTTCGAGCTCGATAATACAGTGTCTTTTCCCTCCTGCCGCAATGAAAGGGCATTTAAATCGATACCTGCACAATGGCCCGCTGATGAATGTTGGGACCCAATTTTCTCATTTTGCTAACTGGAGATGGGGAATTCTGAATAGTTCTCCAGGCCAGCCGTCGTGGCTGGCCGCTGCCAGGCTGGCGGCATTGTGCCTAAACAATGCCGCTGGCGGAGAATCATTAGGGGAGGATCAGCCGTCCTGAAAAGGTCAGTTAGTTAGAAATGTCAGCTTTCAATGGAGCCGGCCAGACCCGCAGATGCTGGGATCCAATTAAAGGGATGAGCCCAGGGCCAGCCACGTGGCCCTGACCCAGAATGATAATCAGTCTTTGCAGGGGGGCTGGAGAAGCTCCCTTGGTAGCTGGAGATGACTTTGCCAGGGCCCCCTTCTGGGTCACCTCAACTCTGGGGATCATCAGGGTGAAAGCTCAGAGGAGGCCACCAGGATCCCCTGTGGGGAGCAGTCCCTCAAGATCCCCCCCCCCGCAGAGATGAGACAGAAACAGACATGAAAGAATGGGAAGATGGGAGATCCGAACCCAGGGCCTAAGACTCCCACGCTCCCATTCTTTTCCCTGGACTCGTTGGCTTGGTGATAGATGACTGGCTGGTCTTGGCTCAAGATCTGGCCCAGCCCCCTTCTTTCTGTGTCACCTTAGTTTATATTTCTGTCAAATGAGAGGGTGACATTAGATGGCCTAGAAGGAGGCCACAATCCTGCCCATTTAACTCCCCCTCCCCCAGGCCCACCTTGGCCTCCAGGGACCCTAACCCAGCCGGTCCTCATCCTTGCCATTGCAGAGCCCTGCCCGGCTGGTCCTTACACCATTCTCCAATAGACCGTATTAAGGCACGCCTCTCCAGATGATCCCAGGTCACCCTGGCCAGGACACTAGGCGAGGGCCCAGGAGACCCTGGGTGGGCGGGTCAAGATGCCAGCCTCACTGGACATGGGCCTGCCTAATTCTGAGTCAGGGTGAGCTGTGAACAATTAGCAGAGACACTCCTACTCAGGGGTGCAGACCTTGATTGAAAGGGGATGAGCAGCCACTGGACCACAGGGAAGGCTTCCTTTGGCTTCTGATGGCCCAGCCCTGGGCCAGGGTCTAACAGAAGCTTCATAATGTTTGTGGATTGATGGAGCCCAAGTCTCCATCAATTGAGGAAGAAACTGAGAAGAGAGAACGGCAAGGAGCTGCCCAGGTCAGACGCAGCTCATCAGGAATGAGACTGGACCTTGACACTCTAATTTCACATGCGGACAGCCCTGATGGACCAGGCTGGGTCAGGCTGGTGCCTGCACCTCTCTAGGGCTCAGGGTCCCCATGGGCAAAATGAAGGATGGGATTAAACGGCTTCTCAAGTGCCCCCTAAGAGGCAGATCATGGAGCGACCTTGCCCAGCTCAATTACCTGCAGAAGAGTCGAGGAGAAGGAGGGTGACCACACCTGCTTATCCAGAGCCACTACTAGGAGTCCCCTCTGGCCATCCCAACACAGGACTAGGCCCTGAAACACCTCCCTTGGCCTGTGTGTCTGTCCCCGGACCCAGCAATCTGACCAGGGCAGAGAAAGTGAGATGCCACCTGGGGCAGGATGAGCTCAAGACCTGAACTCTAACTCAGTTATGAGAACTGAGAGAAAACCTTATTACATTGTTTGAAGCTAGAAGAGTGAGACTGGGAAGCAGGACCACCTCTACCCACTCCTCAAAGACCCTTAACTAAGGACCACAGGTATGCGGATCAGAAACCTGGTCAGATCCAAAGACGGGTGCAAGGACTTTTCTCACAATGAGACATCTCAAGAAATCCATGTGCCTTATATGAAAACAGGCCCTGGGCTCAGTCAACAAGTCTCTGTTTTCCTTGTTCCTTTGAATGAATTGGAAGTGATTTGGACACCAATTTTTTCTTATTTCAGGGAAATGCACCTGTTTTTTCTTCCCCTCCCAACTTGGAAAGTCCCTAATCTTTCCTCCAATTAAAAATAACATTTCTATTCTTGAATCTTGGCTTATAAACTGTTCATTGTTTTCTTTTAATACATAAAAACCTGTCTCCTCCTGTATTCAAGATCCAGTGTCAAGTTGAGGAGGCCTGTTCCTGATTTGTTGGGTGTTTGGCATGCGTTGCTTAATAAATTGATATACTTGCAAGCTCGAACTTTTGTTTCCTTGGTTATTTCAGCTTCTATCCTCATAAGTGAGTGAGAACACAAACCCTGACACATGTTCCTCAGACTAGTGGGCAAAGCAATCCCTTCCTAACCTTGGGGGGCTGACCAGGGGTTTGGACTTATGTGAGAACAGTCATAAAATCAGAAAGGTCCCCCAGCTTTGAGCTCAGGACTATCTAATGTCCAGGCTACAGGCAACCTTAGCTCCAGGCCGCAGGACTTTTTCATCATCCCCAGCCCCCCTGAAGAAGAGCTCCCCAGCCCTTAGAGGCTGAGATACTTGAAGGGGCCCTGAGTCATATGGGGAAAGACTCAGATCTCCAAGGAAAGGACATGACGCTAAGAGTGACAACACCAGCTGGCTGGTCTCCTGGCCTCAGACCCCCACCCTGAGGATTCCGTCCTCCTCAGGACTGGGTTCCCCCCGAGGCTCTTGTCTACTCCTGTGGATTCTCTCACGTTCTCCTCCTTGAGGCTTGTCTGTACCCTATTAGACTGTGGTTGTCCTCGAGGGCAGGCGCTCTCTTTTCATTTCTGTGTACACTAGGAGTGCCTCAAGCACTTGACAATGTCCTTGCTGAAGGCCCTGCAGAGGATGGGGGCTCCCTCCTGGGGATGCCCATGCCCCGATGGTAGGAGCTCACCCCCATGAAGCCCAGTGACTCCCTTTGTCCATTCTGAGTCCTGGAGAGGGGACCCGCCTTCAGATCCTGCCACCAGTGCATTAGGGATGAGCCTGGCAGGGCACCAGGCCTCTAAGACTAAGCTACAGATTTCTGTGAGTGAAGGGAATTTCTACAAAGACGTCCCCAGATCCCCCAAGCCACAACACCTTTGGACACATTCCTGCTTTCCCGTTGTCTCCCTCTGTAGAGCCGCACCTTTGAGGACACGTGGTTTCTGACTCCTGGGGAGGCAGTTAGACAGCTCAGTGAATAGACCTCCAGCCACGGAAAGGGGAACACTAAGCATCCTGAATTCAAATCCGACCTCAGACCCTTACTAGCTGGGTGACCCTGGGCCACTCACTTCATCCTGTTTGCCTTGGTTTCCTCAGCTGTCAAATGAGCTGAAGAAGGAAATGGCAAAGCCCCTCCATCTCATTGCCAAGAAAACCGTAGTGGGGTCACAAAGAGTGGGACACGACCGACTGAAGCAGCAAACATCGGTCACAGACCAACAAGCCTGCACACAGCAGATAGGCACTAAATGCTTGTTGAACAGCACTGAACCCCAACTTTACAGATGGGGAGAGTGAGGCTTCCACAGCTAAGCAGCTCCAGAGCCGGGACTCCGGACGCCTTCCCCCGCATGTCTCTGTCTCCCCACAATTTGTTCCGGTCACGCCATGGGAAGCTGCAGCATGGATTGTGGCACGGCCCACATGATTGGCATTGCCTCAGATCCTCTCCCCGAGGGGCCTGATTCACCAGTTTCCTCACAGGCCATTGGTGAGGGCCGTAGGCCGGCAAGGAAAGCCAACCAGACTCAAGGCTTGAGCCTCCCACCACTGGTCACCACCAGCACAGCCTATACCCTGCTCACTGACCTGGGGGCATGCCCCTACCTCAGGGTGCCTAAGAGCAGAGCCCCTCTAGGGAGGGCCGACCACCTTCTTTCTTCCCTGCGGTCTGTGGTCCCCATGCAGCTCCCCACCTCTGCTGTCCCTCCCTTCTCCCCATAGGGGAGTCTCTCTGCCAGTAGGAGTTCTTCTCACCCTCTGCCTGTCTCTCCTCACCACTGTGTGGCCCCCATGTCTTTGGAGCCCAGTTTCCCCTTATGCCTTACAAGTCATGACCATTAACCCTTGGGATCTTTCTCTTCCAAGATTCACTGCAAACCTCTGGGTCCCAAACCAGCTCTTCTTTGGGGGCACTGTGTCCTTGGCTTCCCAAGAGCTCCTGGGCCATTCCATCAGATGTTGGTTCTAAGCTGGGGACAACCCAGGCCAAGAATCTCACCCTAAGCCTCCGGTCGCTCTAAACAAAAGTCTGCCAACAATACACACTTGGCCCTACAATAACAAGACCTGGGCCTGGTTCTAAGAGCCTCACACTCTTCCAGCCTTGGTCTCATCACATCCCATATACCTTCTTCCCTGGAAGTCCTGTCTCCCCAGACCAGGCTTGGCCTTGAGGCCCCCCATTCCCCTCCACCAGCTCCCTCAGGAGGTAAGGGCTAGTTTCAGTTCCTGTGCCCACCCCACCCCCTGGCTCTTTACCAAACCTCAGCCCCAACACTCTCCCACTCCTTTGTCCTCGCTGATCTGTTCACAGCCTTTAATTACTAGCAAAGACAGGGAGCCAGTTCCCTCCCCGATGCTGTGACTGTGGGGGCACCCAAACCCCAAACACCGGCTGTGGTGATTCTCAGGGGCCTCCATCAGCTAGGGGCAGTGGAAATCCTCTCCATACAGCAGGGAGAAAAGCTAGTCCCTGCTCCCTGGCCCCCTGGCCCCCTAGCAGCCTCCCTGGACAAAGAGAAGGCCTGCCCACTCAGTCCTCCAGTCCCCCAGTGAGGCTCCTTTCCCCTCCTGGCCTTGCTTGTGCTGGCCAGCTCTCACCTACTCAGAACCCTAGACCATAAGTCCTCAAGGATCCCTCCGGGCTCTGCCCCAGATGCTGCCCCCTAAAGAAGTCAGCAAAGGCTCAAAACTATAGTGTGAATTCCAAGAAGGAAAATCCCAAAGACTCAGTGCAGCTGTACCACCTCTTCCCTCAAAGCTGGCAAGAGCAGCCCAGGATGAGACAACAGGGAACAGACTTGGAAATACATTTGGGCCCCCTGCCCCATGACAGACGGCAGCCCTAGCGGGCGCTAGAGAAAGACCCCCTGGGCAGGGGAGAGGAGCGTCCCTGCCAGGTATCCCAGCAGGACAGGCCATCACCATGCTGGGCAACCAGAACACCAAGGGCCGCGCTTGCTGACTCACCGGGGCTGGTGATGGTCAAGAGGTCAAGTTGCCGTTGTTGCTGGAAAAGACAAAGCACAAGAAGCATTGTTAGAACCCTGGCAGCGGCGGCCTGGGCCGGGGAGGGCGGGGGCACAGCCGGCCAGGCTCAGCGTGCGTGCAGCCTACAAGGCCGCTCTGACATTTATGAGGGGATTCACCTTGATTTCCGCGACTGGCTAATGGCTTTGGAGATTTGGCCTGTTGAGCCCATAGAGGGTGGGCACTCTGGAGGCCAAGTCCCCAGCCTGGAGAGGTCTGCACCTGCCCTCCCAGCCATGGAACTCCCCGAGTATCCAAGATCCTGCAGAATTTGAAGTTAGGACAAACCAGAACTCCTTCATTGTGGAGGTGGAGAAACCAAGGCCCAAGGAAAGGGACTTTCCAAAGGACCTACACTCAGGTTTCTTTCCATTCTTTCCATTTTCTGCTACCCTGGTTGAACAGCATGCCTCAGTTTCTCCTGCTACAGGGGTTAGACTAGATAGATAGGAACATGGGTTTTGGGCTCTAAGGGAGCTTAAGTCAACCCTTCATTTGGTGGATGAGGAAAGTGTGTCCTAGGATCAACATAGCCACCATTTCCCTGGATGTCCACCCCTTCTCCATCTCTGAGCCCTAAAAGAAGAGTATTCCCATATTGGGCCCATACCTTTTCCTGGAGATTGTGCCACAGATGTGCCCTCCCAGTCCCCTACTCCAAGTTCAATTAAATCACTATGACCCTTCCAGGACACAGCCATCAACTGGTTATGACTCAAAATAGCATCTCTGTGACTTCCCAGTCAAAACCACATCCTTGGCCATCCCTCCCCTATACATACTGTAGAGAAGCTCCTCTCTAGCTTGCTTGGGGGTATATCTTTAGTGTATCTTAAATACCATCCACCCATCTTTCCATTCACCCAACTACCCATTTATATCCATTTATCCACATCTTCCCATTTACCCAATGTACCAAAACACCAATCTGGGCAGCTAGGCAGCACAGGGGATAGAGCATTGGCCCTGGAGTCAGGAGAAAAGGAGTTCAAATCTGACCTCAGACTCTTGCTACTTAGTAGCTGTGAGACCTTGGGTAAGTCACTTAACCCTGACTGCCTCACACCCAGGGCCATCTCCAGTCATCCTGATCCATATCTGGTCACTAGACCCAGATGGCTCTGGAGGAGAAAATGAGGCTGGTGACTTAGCACAGTGTCCCTCACTCAAATCCAAATCATATGCTTGTCATGGCATCATCTCCTTGATGTCATGGTCTTCTTTGAAAATGAAGGACAAACAGTATTATTATCCACCCATCCATTTTCATCTATCTATCCATATCCACCCACATCAGTCAATCTATTCATCCTCTCTTCTTCATCCATCCATCTATCTATCCATCCTCCCATTTACATCCAGTCATCCATCTGCCCATTCACCCATTCAGTCCCTTTTCTCTATTCACCCATTCATCTACACATCTATACATCTATGCATCCATCCAATTGAAAGTCAGCTTCTATCCCCAGATCCAACCCTCTTTAGACAATATTCTGAGTTCTCCTTCCCACAAGGCTCTAAGATCTTTCTCTACCAAACTCCTGAGAGGCAGGAAGGACAAGTATTAATTTTACTCATCATACAGGTTAAGAAACTGAGTGCCAGAGAAGGGAAGTCAGTTGAGGAGCTGAGATGGAAACCCATAATTTCTTGACTCCACTTATTTTCAGTCTTCCCTCTAGACCTAGTCCAAAGAAAATAAATGATTTGCCTAGGATCACAGAGCAAGCCAGAGGGAGCCAGATCACAGAGGGAGCCAGAATTTCAACCCAGGCTTTGTCTTCCACCAAATGAGCTCTAAGTTCCATTATCTCATCTCTGACAATCGGTGGCCTTCCATCAAGCCATGTCCCAGCTAGAAGTCAAAGGGCCAGAGGAGGATGAGGGTGATGGGTGAGAATCCCACCAGGAATCTCCTCAGGGGTGCCAATCAAACCCACTAATGCCAAGTGCTGCTGCTTTGAATTGGAACCAAAAGAGACAAGAAAAGAAAAGAAAAAGAGGCAGAGAGTGAGGGAGAAGAAAGGAAGCATCCCCTTGGTCTACTGCCAGAAGTGACCTCAGAGTTCATCCAGGTTATCCTCCCATTTATACAGATAGGGCAAAGGGAGTCCAGAGTGACTGAATGATAGAGAGGGTGAATGGTCACACAGCAAAAGGAAGGGGTGGGGTTGGGAGGGTGCCTTCTGAGTCCTGCCTTCTTTTTCACATGGGGCTGAACCGCCTAACTCAATTTGCTCAAATACCTAGAGGAGAGCAGGTGGATCTGCAGAAGGCTTTGTGAAAGAACATCAGGTATGCATCAGAAGACCTGAATGGGCTCCTTGGCCCTGCTACTGCCCAGCAGGAAGTCTCAGGAACTCTTTCTAGGCTCAGTTTCTCCTCTTGTTCCCAAGAAGATCTTCAGGATGAAGAGGAGAGGACAGGACAGATTCCTGAATCCAAGACATGCATTTCTGGCTGGTCTGTGCCGCAGGGCAGGTGTGGGGCCTCTGCTCAAGACCTCAAAGGAGCCAGCTCACAGACTAAGGTGGTATCTTTTTAGTGCTAAGACAGTACCTTTGGGTACAGCTTTCATGATGACCCCAACCCCAAATATTGTCTTTCAATCTGCTGGGTCCTCACATGCCATGACCTCCAGGCCCTTCCCCAACCTCTAGATAGGGGATGCTCTCAGAATCTCAGGATGCTAAGAAGACAGCTTGAGAGTCGGAAGAGACTTTGAGGTCACTGAGGCCAACCCCTCCATTTGACAGATGAAGAATAACCAGGATTCAAACCCAGGTCTTCCTGGCTTCTAGGCCATCATACCACTCTGCCTCTTTTCAACTAGGATACTCAGGTCTGAACACAATACTACAGATGTCTAAGGCTTTGTTAAGTTTGACATGATAGCAAGGTGCAATCATTGGCTAGCAAGTCCAAAAAAGGCAAGATTGGAGCTGAGTCTTCCCTCACTCCAAACATAGCCCTCTGGCCCCAGGACAAACTCCGTCTCATCATCAGCATTCTCTTCCCCAGCAGCACCATCCCTAACTCATTGGGGGTCTTGGACACAATAGCTCCATGGTTTTCCTGATTAAGGAAACTATGAAGGAGACAACAGTTCTGTCTACACTTGCCAAAACATTTGTACCCTTCAACAGGAAACCTAATCTGTTCTCCAGATGTTCTTTCCCCAGGAAGCAGAAGAGCCCTTTGGCTACACTCAGTTTGGTCCCGAGCATCCAGTCCTCCCTGGATCTGTACCTCTCATCCACAATGCTTGCCAATGGAACCAGGCAGCCAGGGCAGCCTGGAATGAGGACACCCGCGAGAGATAATAACAGCCATGCTTCTAGAGTTCCTTCTGTGAAGGCCATCATGCCCACTTTACAGATGATGGAGATTTGGTTCAGAGAAGGAAAATGTCCAGATTTAGAGCAGAGACTGTAAGAGCTGGGAGGGAAGGTCAGGTCTCAGGACTCTGCCACTGTCTAGCTGAGTGATCTTGTTTGTACAGCCTGCCTCAGTTTCCCTTCTGCAAATGCTCTCTAAAGACCCCTTCCAGTTCTGACATTTTATATCTCATAGCCCCTAAGAGATGTCCTCTGGCCCCTAGTGTAGAAATGCTTGTCCTTGAGATCTGGCTCAACTTTGAAGGGCTGCTGTTGCTGAGATTCTTTAGTCTTTAATCCCATTGCCCCCCCACCCCCACCCCCAACCTCTTTTCTTTGCTCATATACCTCCTTGTCTTGGGGGAAGAAGGGACTTTCTGCCCATCAGCCTTTGGATTCCAACTGACCCAAAACGGCTTCTGGGGAGGAGGCAGACCAGCTAATGGGGAGGAAAGGCTTTCCAACAATCCGAGCCAGCCAACAAAGGAGCAAGCCACCTGGGAGACAGTGGTCTTGTGAGTAGGGACAAATGTTTAACAACCAGCTCACTGAAATACAAAACAAAACTACTCACAACATACTTTCCAGTTTAATCTGCATTATTCACACACTTTCAAAAGGCTAGGCAGTCAACAAAATAATAAATCAAGCCCTGATTTGTTATTGCTGCCATTTTCTGAAGTTGAAATGCTCCCAAGCAAAATTTAGTAATTGGCCCTTACTGCTCTCAACAGGTCCAAGCTGCTCTAGTCCATCAATGTTTCTAAGAACCCAAATGGACTGATTAGGTGGGCACCGTAAGTGAAAAAAGACCTGCCCTCAAGAAGCTTATATTTTTTAAAAATTTTTATTTATTTAAGGCAATGGAGTTAAGTGATTGCCCAAGGTCACACAGCCAGGCAATTATTTAAATGTCTGAGGCCAGATCTGAACTCAGGTCCTCTTGACTCCAGGGTGGGTGCTCTATCCACTGTGCTACCTAGCTGCCCCCAAGAAGCTTACATTTTAATGGAGGAAGCAATAAGCATTTCTTTTCTTTTCTTTTCTTTTCTTTTTTTTTTAGGTTTTTGCAAGGCAAACAGGGTTAAGTGACTTGTCCAAGGCCACACAGCTAGGTAATTGTTAAGTGTCTGAGACTGGATTTGAACCCAGGTACTCCTGACTCCAGGGCTGGTGCTTTTATCCACTATGCCACCTAGATGCCCCCAGCCATAAGCATTTATTGAACAGAAAGGATCGATTCTCTCACTCACTTATTCAGCTCCATGAGCTTTTTTTTGCTTGGATGGTTGTCCATTGTTCATATCTGGACAGTCAGTCCCCAGTGAGCTTTCATTCAACTAATTCCCACATTCAGGAAAATAGGGAATGAGGAAAGATCTTAGATGTTGCCAACTCCCAGGTGAGGAAAATCCCTCCGGATCCAGGACCTCTACTTCCCAACATCTTTGAGAGTGGTCTAGATGAGAGCACCAAGAAGGCCAATGACTGACCCAGGGTCACACAGTAACTGTGTGTCAGAGGCAGGACTCAATCCCAGGTCTTCAGGGTCCTTATGCTTCAGGGTCCTTAAGCAATTGGGGAGCTAGGGAGTTGGGTTGATGGGGAAATCAAGCTGAATGAACAAGCCTGGATTCCAATTGTGGCTCTGACTCTATCCCTAATTCTGACTCTAACATCCCTTATCAGCTCTGTCCCTAACTTCCATGCCTCAATTTCCTCATTTGTAAATTAGGTCTAATAATTCTTATGGGACGACCGTATGGGGATAGCATACTTGCAAGTATAAAGGGTTCTGACAATTTTGAAGGTACTGCCACTTTGATATGAGATTGATTATGGAAAACAATACCAGCGCCAATCAGAACAACAAGTCCTGCTAACAAGCACTCCAATCGCCCTTCCATGGATAAGTCCTCTACCTTGTCACTGACCTTCCGAAAGTGGGAATCCCCAAATAGAACAGAATACTCTAGTTAGGACCTGAGCAGGGCAGAAGATAATAAAGAGCAGTATGGGGTAGGTGGAGGGGTGGTAGAACGAATTGGAAAGATCTGGGTTCAAACCTGACCTCAGACACATACTAGCTGTGTGATCCTGGGCAAGTCACTTCACTATTGCTTGCCTCAGTTTCTTTTTCTGTAAAATGAGGATGGTAAGAGCATCTCTCAGGGCTGCTCTGAGAATCAAGGCAGATCACACTGGTAAAGCACTTTGTGAGCCTGAATGTGATACATGTGGTGGCCCTAATAATCCGCCATCACTGCCCTGGCCAGGGATGTGACCCCAAACTTGCAGCTGGAAGGGGTCTCAGAGTTCACATGGTCCCACATCTTCATTTTACAGTTGAGGAAACTGAGGCAAAGAGTAGTGAGATGGCTGGCCAGCGTCACACAGATAGTGTGTTTGAGTCTACATTTGAACTCAGGTCCTCCTGACCACTGCCCCAAGTTGCCCAAGAAGGCAAACACGGACTGATGTGGGACTGGTCCAAAGTCACAGAGGAAATCTATGGCAGAAGTGGAGACAAGACTCAGCTTTCTTTTGAAAAGCTCTCGAGTTCTCCGGCCTCTCCTTTCCCTCCATGAGTCTCTCCTTGTGGCCCAGGGAGGAGAGGGACTTGCCTACAGTCCCAGAGTTGGCCCCTTCCCAGCCTCCCCCAGGGTGCCCTGGTCCCTGAGCACAGACAGGGATCTAGCCTGGCCTGGAAGGTGCCTGAAGCCTGACTCATCTGGCTTCCCTCTCCACAGTCCTGCTGCAGATGCCAGGAGGGGAGGGGGACTGGAGCTTCCCTGAGCCCCTCAGCAGCTTCGATTTATAACCCAGGACCACTCATAAACTGCCCCAAAAGCACGGTGATCTAATTTAGGAGGATGCTATCTATCCCCTTTCCACCCTGCAAATGTCCCCCAGCAGCTCACACTCCCATGATGATTAAAGCTCCAACATACCAGCATTTTCCATTTTTATTAAGAGCTGTAAAGCAGAGGGGGCCTCCTGCATCTCAATAAGAAGTCGTTTTACAGGATCCAGAATGTCAGAGCTGGAGGGGACCTTAGTAGCATCTCATCTGACCTGAATCGGAACGAGTCCCTCTCCAGAACATGCCTTACAAGGGGGCCCAGGGACCTCTGAGGAGGGGGAACGCCTCCCCACAACCACCTCCAGGCAGGGCCTTGCAGGCTGTGTTGATGGTGGAGAAGTTTGCCTTGACATAAGTCTTAAATAAGCTTGTCTGCCACCTGCCCCTATGGACCCTGGTTCTCTGGGGCGTGCCTCCTCACAGTGTGTGTGTGGGGGTTGTGTGTGTTGAGTTGGGTTGTGTATGTGTTGTGTTGTGTGTGTGGGGGTTATGTTGTATATATATTTTATGGGGCCTAGGGGGTTATACTGAAGTATATGTTATCTGTTGTGTTGTATGTAGGAGAATCCCAAAACCTATGCTGGCCAGTTAACCAGTCCATAAGGATTTTCACACCTGTGGAAGGCCAGGCCCATTGAGAATACTGAGACAAAAGACAAAATGGCAGCAGTTTCTGCTTACATTCTAGTCTAAGGAGAAAACACATGCACAGGGAATCAGTCTCTAACTATTGCTGAAGTTCTGGGAGTACAAAGGTCCACCAGAGGGCCCTGCCCTCAAGGAGCTCCTGTCCCAATGGGTGAGCTGACAAGACTTAGGAAACCCAGACTGAGGGAGTGGACGTCTGGGCAGCTGGGGAGGCGTGCTGGGAAAGGGAGAAGGCCGATGGGAGGAGGGGTGCTGAGAGGTCCCCAAGCCCTGGGGACAGCCACTACTGGAGCCTGGGTGTGGGGGATGGGAGGGCCAGGACCAAGGACGGGTGAAAACGAATCCTGGCACTTAGAGGGAATGCAGAAGCTTTGTGAGCAGATCTGTATTTTGTTCTATCAAAAAAAATTCCACGTATTCTGATCTGAAACCAAACCCAATAGAGCAGGTATTTCTAAAGACACACCAGAGCAGACGGAGATGGTTCAGGTCTCTATGGAAGATTGATGACTTGCTTTTTTAAAAATTTATTTAAGGCAATGGTAAGTGACTTGCACAAGGTCTCACAGCTAGGTAATTATTAAGTGTGTCTGAGGCTGGATTTGAACTCAGGTCCTCCTGACTTCTGGGGCCAGTGCTCTATCCACTGTGCCACCCAGCTGACCCTTGCTTTTCTTTTAAAGTCTCTAAGTCCAGCCTGTGGCTTTCAAGGCTGTCTCATGTGTCAGTGCTTCTTTCTGGGAGGCATCATCACATCTGCCACTAGGTGGAAGGTGGATTAGAGTTGGGTGCCTGGCGGGGATAAAGCCCAGGCTGGCCCAGCGATGGACTGGGGGGCCACCGTCTGGGGTCTGGTCTAGCCAGGGGGGGCTCACTACCTGATTGGCTGTAGGGGTTATTGCCCCTTCTTTGGCCACATCTCCTCTTGGTGACCTGACCATCTGGTAAGGCAGGCAAGGGCCCCAGTTCTGCACAAACATTAAGGAGGGGAGGCTGCTGAGGTCAGTAGGCATAGTGGCAAAGCAAGATCTCAGAGCTGAAAGACCTGAGAATGAGCTTCACTTGGATAACTTCTAGCTGTGGATCTCTGGGCACTCCCTTGACTCCTCCATTCCCAGGGGCTGCAAGAGGGGGGCCCCCTGTTTGAGCCTGCCCACTTCCTGGGCAGCCT